>NC_048299.1:264207792-264372383 GCF_013100865.1 Trachemys scripta elegans | reverse complement strand
GAAGAACAGGAGTACTTGTGGCACCTTAGAGACTAACAAATTTATTAGAGCATAAGCTTTCGTGGACTACAGCCCATATGCATCCGAAGAAGTGGGCTGTAGTCCACGAAAGCTTATGCTCTAATAAATTTGTTAGTCTCTAAGGTGCCACAAGTACTCCTGTTCTTCTTTTTGCGGATACAGACTAATACGGCTGCTACTCTGAAACCTGTCATTTGAATTTGAGTCTTCTGTTTATTTACTTCAATGATGAAGACTGGCACCAAAATGTAGCATTATTTTAGACTGAGACTAGGGGAAGAAACAGCCCTGATTTTAATGACCTAGATGAAAACGATAGAATAACTAGTCTATATTGGAGGGGTCTTGTGGTTAAAGCACTGGGCTGGGTATGAGGCAGTCGGGGAAAGGGTTTTGGGCTCTATCAGTTGACTTCTTGAATGACCTCAAGCAGCTGCTCACTCGAGCCCAGATCCTGCAAATACACATGTGCTTAACATTCCTTACATGAATACCCCTGGATACTCACGTGAGTTAAATGCTTGCTGGATCAGGGCTTTGCCCGGTTATTTATTATTTGTGTTATAGTCGCACCCAGGATTCCCATAGACCAGGAGCTCAGCTGTACAAATGCAGAACAAAAGCACAGTCCCTGCCCGAAAGAGCTCATAATCTATTCCCAAATTTCATCATTGCCAACTTCCTCAGCTCCTTGCGTAAATGATTTCACGAAACCTTCCTGCTTAGGAGATAGAAAGCGTCATTGTTTATCAGGTGTCGCTCATTTGTGAGCTTGTTATCTAGGCTCTGGTAGACTGTCACAGCATTTCCCTAGGGAATGGATTTATACGCAGAGTTACTTATTTATAATCCCTATTGCAAATGTTATCAAATGAATAAAAAAATGTTCTGATGAATCCCCAGGTACAGCACGGTCCAAAATCACTATAATTTTCTTCAACGAAGAAGGAAGAAAAGAAGAAACTCTTCTTCCTACGACTAAACCAAACAGCATTTTTGTATTGCAGCTTGTATAGTCTCGCCAAAAGAAGAAGAGATTTATGCACCTAAGTCTCATTAGCAGGATGGATAGAAACACAAATGAATGCTCATGTATCAATCATTACTGTAATTATCATAATTCATGCTGATTTATATTGTGTCATTTGTTTGTGTGGAATCTTTACAATCAATGTGATGCACCAGACAAATAAGAGGAGCTCTGCCCTGATGACTTTACAAATTAGTGGACTAATTCTGCTTCCATTGGCATGAATGGGTATTGGATATGGCTCTGTTAGTGGAGGCGGGTAAAATACAATACAAACCATGGACCAAATCTTGCAGTGCTCACTTATTATTTATATCGGGATCACACCCGGGGGCCCTGATCTCAGCTGGCACTCTATTGTGTTAGGCATTGTGCATGCATATATTAAGAAGAGACAGTTCCTGACCCCAAGAAGCTTACAATGTAAACAGAAAAGTCATAACAGGAAATATTACTCAACTCATTAGACAGGTGGGGAACTGAGGCACAAAGAGATTTAAGTGACTTTCCCAGTCATACAGGAAGTCAGTGGCAGAGTAAAAATTACATTCTACCCTCCTAAGTCTCCATCCAGTACCTTAGAGATAAGGCCTATCCTTTCTTCTTCTCTAGGCAGAATTCCTAATGGGAATTTGTGACATTGTGCAGTCTATATGGTTTTATAAAAACATGAAAATAAGTGAATATAATGTAACTGGGATAGTTTTAGAAAAATATGGTAAAAAGTGAATATAACGTAATTCAGTTTGATTAGCCATAGATTTGCGCATTTTATTTTATTTTACTTGGTGACTTACTTTGTTCTGTCTGTTACTACTTGAAACCACTTAAATCCTATTTTCTGTATTTAATA
This sequence comes from Trachemys scripta elegans, assembly GCF_013100865.1. Classification (NCBI taxonomy): domain Eukaryota; kingdom Metazoa; phylum Chordata; order Testudines; family Emydidae; genus Trachemys; species Trachemys scripta. Next base: position 264,370,479 of record NC_048299.1, on the reverse strand, counting down.
AAATCACTTTTTATTTAGTAATTTTCTCAGAGTATGTATTAATACCTGGGGGAGCAAACAACTGTGCCTATCTCTCTATCAGTGTTATAGAGGGCGAACAATTTATGAGTTTGTCCTGCATAAGCTTTATGCAGGGTAAAACGGATTTATCTGGGTGTAGACCCCATTGGGAGTTGGGCATCTGAGTGCTAAAGACAAGCACACTTCTATGAGCTGTTTTCAGGTAAACTTGCAGCTTTGGGGCAAGTGATTCAGACCCTGGGTCTGTGTTGGAGCAGACAGGAGTGTCTGGCTCAGCAAGACAGGGTGCTGGAGTCCTGAGCTGGCAGAGAAAACAGGAGCAGAGGTAGTCTTTGCACACCGGGTGGCAGCTTCCAAGGGGGTTTCTGTGATCCAACCCGTCACAGAATTTTACCAGAGCAAGGGCTGAAAAGACATGGCTGGATTTGGCCCAGTGCGTACACATGTGAAGAAGGTAAACGCAGAATGGCACCTGGTCACCACAGCTGAGCGAATTGATGAATAGCTGATGAGGGTATCGGCCTGTAAAGGAAGAGATCGTAAAGTGCTGCCTGCAATAACTACAGCATGCCCAATGTATAACAGAGCTGTATGAGTATTCTGGATAAAGAAAAATGTACTCTAATGTATAGCCAGAGAAAATAGATTAAATGGCACCCAGTCTTAATCCTGGTATTGATTTTCTAGTAGTTCCATTAACACGATACTGCAGTTAAACACTCCATCATTTTGACCAGTTTGGGAGTGTAAATAATTACACCACGATAATCCTAGCTGACAAATCTTACATCTCTCCTATATAGCCAGGAGTCAGTACATATCAATCAAAGCTGATGTATATTTTGACATGGGAAGCACCTAAACCCGGCATATCTTCTTTGTGCTTACCACCACCACATTCAGATAATAGCCATTTGAATCAATCTCTGATTCAAGCTTTGGATATGAATCATGGCATTCCTTCATGCTGCCCCACAGGTTAGAAATACATCGGCAATCTACATGTGGACATGGGGAGAGCTGTTTTGAAGGAGGAGCAAATAATTGATCCGCTTGTTCTATCAAAGGTGTAAAACTGCTAGTAATTTTTTTATACTCTTGCTCTATTTTCCCTTAAGAGAAAATGAGAAATCTATTCTCAGGTATTATAAGGCCCTGGAGTGTGCAAAGGGAATGAGTAAAAGAGGGATAAGGCTCATGTGGGTAAAGCTCAGAGGTAGGAGTCAGAAAAACTGGGGTCTGTTCTTGGCTCTGCCACGGACTTCCTGTGTGACCTTGGGCAAATCTCTTAATCACTGTGGATCTCAGTTATCCTGTCTGTTTGAGTGGAGATAATAACCTGTCACTGCGGTTCAGAGATTTGCAAATGAAGGGCCTTAACCAAATCCCATTGAAGTCAGTAGGAGCCTTTCCATTGTCTTGAGTGGGCTTTGGATCAGGTCTCCAACGCACTATACATTAGTAATAATTGGTATTACAAGCAGTGTTTCATTATAGCCACTAGATACTTTGAAGGATGGGTGAGGAGTATCGGGCTGCCCGGCTCATGGTAGAATGAGTGCTCTGTGATAGCATTGCTGGAATATACAAGGAGATGAGTTGGCAGTGTTTCTTGCTGGTAAAGTGTGGGCTATTGGAGGCAGACGAGGGCTTATGTGTCAGTCAGAGGCCTGTATTAACAGGTTTATAGATCAGTGACAGAAAAGTGAGGGCTTGAGTTCAGTATTGGAAACGTGGCAGAGATATTGTGCTACAGCACTGAGGTCAGTGACTGTGAAGGGGTTGTTTGTGACAGAGCATGGGCTTTAATATGTGGTCATTTTTCAGGTGATTTCTCAAATCTTAACTATGAATTTGTCTCATTTATTTTCAAATAAATCCATAACTTAGAGTTTGCTGGTAGGATGGAAAAGTTCCAAAGAATTTAATAGAAAATGATAACTTTTCAGTGTGTTTAGGACCATCCTATAGAATTGAATTGAGAATTATAGCCCTTCTCTATACTTTTATAGGATGGCTCAAAAAAAAAAAAAAAAACACCTCACTGTAGAAATGATATAATCTGCTATTAAATTCTATAGGTCTCCGGAGTAACTTCTGTAGAACCCCTATTACATTTCTATTGAATTCTATTAGTTTATTCCCTATTCAGTTCTATAGGATTCCTCCACAGGGGGCTACCTGTGGAGTTCTTTAAACTCTACAGGTCTTGTTCACAATCCCCATTAGCTTCCCTCCCATCTAACCCAAGACTGGATGGCTCAGCAAAGGTCTGAGGATCAGGAAGCATTTGGTAAAAGAGCCATGGAATGGGAGCTTTGCAAGACCGATTCTCTGTCTAGCTTGGGTACTTATTCCCCCCCCCCCCCCCGTTACTGTAATATCTGAGCACTTCGCAATCTCTGTGAGGTAGGAAAGTGCTATTATCTCCATTTTACAGATGGGGAAAGACTAACTGACCTGTCCAAGGTCGCAGAGGAAGTCTATGGCAGAACTGTAATCAAACCCAGGTTTCACAAATCTCAGGCTTGTACCCTAACCATTGATACATCCTTCCTCTCATTCTTAACCTCCTCAGGAGTGAAATTGAAGGGACAATTCTCTCCTACCTGCCCTTCACAGCTCCCTCCTTCACTTCTCTCTCTCTCTCACTTCCATGGCCCATTTCTTCTCCAGTTGCTCATCTCTCCAGCCTCTGCCTCCCAGCCTAGAATTTGGCTGGGCCAACCAACTTTAAGAAAGCTCCAGGGACAGCCCTCAAGATTTCCACTCCCACTTTCTGGGGTTCTCTCTCCTCCAGAAAATGTCAAGTAACCTTCCCAACATCACAGAAGAAGCCAGAATTAGTTTGCTTGGCCCACTAGACCTTACCTTCCCTCTGTTCCAATGAATAAATAATAGTTAGGAATGTCATTTATTCATAAAAATTAGAAAAATGAAAAATATCCACCTGTTATTCATTTGATTAATCTACCACAGATTAAATGTATATGTCTTAAATATACGGCATATCCTGACAACCTCTTATTTCTATTTTAACTATAGGACCCCGCAAAAGAAATAGACCTAAGTGCCACTGCTTTAGTTTCTTATTTTTAGTTGTCACAAAATCGTTACCTGAGATACAGTGGAATCCACTTCGATCAATAGCTGTTAAAGGAATACACCTATTAAAAAGGCAACGGTAAATTACAAGAATAACTCAACTTGTAAAAGGAATAAAACTGCTAGAAGGATACACATTTGCACTTTAAATCAAATAGATAAAAAATAATAATAATAGTCATATGAAACCCTTCTAAACTAATAATTCATAATGGACAAAACAAAGTTCAGACAGATTTTCTGTGAACAAAGGTTAACTATCCAACCAATTTTAAATGTGTACATGATGTTTGGAAATCAATTTATACCTTTGGGCAGATAGTGTGTATAAACATACATAAAAGCAATGACTAAAATAATATTATAGCTTGAAAGTTCTCAGTAGGTGCGTCTCATCTACAATGTTTTCTGACTGAAAAGCCACAGACATGATTTGTTGAGTAAACAATGACCCTGGGGTACCAGAATTGTTCAATAGCAAAGCATTGAGCATGGTCCAAATCCTGAAGTCTTTGCTCCGGCAAAAGCTTCACTGAAGTCAGTCAGAGTGTTGCCTGAATAAAGATGTCAGCATTTGATCCCTCTGCACAACTTTTTGCGCACACAAAGAAACAGTCACATCTCCCTCACCCTCAAACAATTCCACTTTCATTAACAGTGGGTCCAGCTTGTGACCTGAGGTGTCCACCGTAGCCCACACTGAAAATGCCAAGGTCAGACCAGGCTACAAAAAGGAGAGGAGATTCTCCCAAAACTGGTGGTTAACACTGTAGTTATATTCACCCAACCAGTCAAACTGTGCTCCTGATCCCCCACACTGGTTATCAAGAAGCTGAAAACCGCAATCACACAGCCCCCTTTCTTTCATTCCAGTTTTTGGCTCCCAATCAGCAGATAGGTCCAGTAAAGTGAGAAGTTACTTAAAACTCTACTCACTATACAAGATGTTCTTCTGATCCCCAAAGGACCAGCCACATTACCAGATCAATACTAGTTTGGATCTTACCCAAAATACCATGCTACCAGCCAATCCTTTAGTATCTAAAACCAAAGGTTTATAATAAAAGAAAAGAAAAGAATAAGAAGAGAGTTGTTAAATGGTCAAAGCAATCAGATACATACATATGACTTCGGAGTCCATGTATCAGATTCTTAGCAGCATTGGTGAGTTTGCTGGCTTGTAAAGTCCCTCTGAAACACTTTCAAAGCTTGGATGAGTCTATCAGCCCTTTGTTCAAAGCTTCAATTTGTAGAGAAGGTACTCCAGAGGTGAGAAGCAGGACTGAAGACAAAATGGAGGTGATGTAGTTGCCTTTTTATAGTCTCTGCCATGAGGCTTGTACATCCTTTGTCCCAAACACAAACTCACAGCACATGGACATGGAAAAGGTACTTGGAGTCCCCTGTTCATAGGCATGTCCCTACCTATCCTGCTGACTCAAAGCATAGCCCCTGGCTTCTCTCAATGGGTTCGTTGTACAGACGATTGCCCTTGATGGGCCATCGTGTAGGCTGGATAGTGCTGATGCCAATCTGTCTGGGGGTGTCACCCAGATACACAGCACAAGTTTGAGATACAAATATTCCACACATATTTACAACTCACAATACAAAAGTGATACATAGATATAAACAAGCTTATCATAGTTAGAAAATCATAACTTTTCTACTGACACCTTACATGGCATATCTCATATAAGATTCATTGCAATTTTGTAATATTGGTATCAATAATATTATAAATGGTCACCTGTATTCCATACAGCATCACACAGTTCACAAGTACCGTTCTTGTTTTTAAAATCCTTCATGGACTTACTCTACATACAGATGTCTTCCTTGTGGGGAAAGGGTCTTAAAGAAAGGAGAGACTCACTCATGCCTGAGAAATACTTAACATGAGAGAGAGGTGGACATCGGCCAGCTGGTTACAGCTCCCTGATTCTCTGGGCAAGTCTGCACTAACACCGGCTCTGGTAAAAATTACAGTAGCCTTAGGGGCTCCACTGTAATTTATACTAACAACATGTAGTCCCATCTGATGATTGTCATAGTGTAGTGGCGATCTGTGCCACCCACACTCCACCTGTCCTGTCCCCATGCTCACTTCCTCCCCGGACACACCCACTCAGAATATTGCTGAGACACTGTCTCCATGTCCTCAGAGTGAGTAGCAGGCTGGTTGAGTTGCCAGAGTCAGCCAATTGAGGGAAATATGATCACAAGCACTAAGGCCAGGTCTACACTAACCCCCTAATTCGAACTAAAGTACGCAACTTCAGCTACGTAAATAACGTAGCTGAAGTTCGAAGTACCTTAGTTCGAACTTACCTCGGTCCACACGCGGCAGGCAGGCTCCCCCGTCGACTCCGCGGTACTCCTCTTGTCTAGCTGGAGTACCGCAGTCGACGGCGAGCACTTCTGGGTTCGACTTATCGCGTCCAGACAAGATGCGATAAGTTGAACCCAGAAGTTCGATCGCTCGCCACCAAACTACCGGGTAAGTGTACACCTACCCTAAGCGAGCATATTACAAGAGCCCATGGGAAGGCCAGTATGTTAATTGCACCTAAGTCAAAGCAGTTGTATCAATGGACTCAGGGTCTCAGAAGTATGGAGGAGTCTTTAAGAGAATGGAATAAAAGGAGGAGAACAGGAAGTCTGAAATTGTGGAAGAGAGGGTTAGAGTCTAAAAGTAGGGATGGTGCTTTTGGGGGGATGAGTCTAGAGGAAGTACTTGTGGCAGGTGAGGCAGAACCCCATGGAAGTTCCCCCATCAGTTAGTGAACTAAGAGGGAGTAATTGGTTACATTAGCAAATAAATCAGAATGCCTTTGGTGAAAGAATTACCACATAGCTTCTGAGGCTCATGTGTTGCTACTCCAGAACAGACAGACTAGATCGATTTTGAATTGAACGCTGCCTATTCTTTTGCACAGAAAATGCATTTTAAGTTGTTCTCTTGCTTTCTATGGCATTGTGATGTTGCACTCCATAATGTTTTATGAAAATATGCTTATAAGTGTGAATATGATGTAACTAGAATATGCTTTATGCAAAAGGTCTCTTGTAAGGTATCATTACAAAGCTTATGATCTACTGAGTGTGTTCATCCCATTTATTTTCACATATTGTTTCTATGTCTGGAGTTAGGAGAATAAGATATAAACTTGTATTATTGATGTAGGCATATTAAATGGAAGCCATTAAGGGTGCTTTAGAATCAATGACCTGTAAATAGCTCTTTTTACTTGCAAACCTTCCTGGGTACGTGTGGGCCAGCCCTGGAAGAATGGAGGCTGGGGTCTCACAGGACATGTGAACATGTCACCTGATATTGGAATCGATCTAAAACCTGGTGCTTTTCCATTTAGAAGAAGGGTGAGGACCCAGAGAGACAAAAGATTCCTGCCTTATGCCAAAGCTATAAAAGGGGGTGGAAGAGAATAAAGGGGGTTGCCAGTCATGAGAACACCCCTGGTTTCCACCTAAGATGTCTGCTGAAACTAACAAGGACTGTACCAGGGGAAAGGACTAGGCCCAGACTAGGAAGGAGTCTAGTCTGTGAAAGAAGCTTATTGAAACATCTCTGAGCATGAGATTTTACCTGTAATCAGTTTCTTAATGTATTAGGCTTAGACTTGCATGTTTTTGCTTTATTTTGCTTGGTGACTTACTTTGTTCTGTCTGTTATTACTTGAACCCACTTAAATCCTACTTTTTATTCTCAATAAAATCACTTTTGTTTATTATTGAACCCAGAGTAAGTGGTTAATACCTGGGGGAACAAACAGCTGTGCATCTCTCTCTATCAGTGTTATAGAGGGCGAACAATTTATGAGTTTACCCTGTATAAGGTTTATATAAAGTAAAACGGATTTATTTGGGGTTTGGATCCCATTGGGAGCTGGGTGTCTGGGTGCTGGAGAAGGTAGCCTGCTGAGCAGTTTTTGGTTAAAGGCTGCAGCTTTGGGGGCGTGGACAAGACCTGGGTCTGTGTTGCAGCAGGCTAGGGTGTCTGGCTTAACAAGGCAGGATTCTGGAGCCCCAAGCTGGCAGGGAAAATGGGCTCAGAGGTAACTTCAGCACGTCAGGTGACAGTCCCAAGGGGGTCTCTGTGATTGAACCCATCACAAGCATAGCTTTGTTTTTCCTTTCTTTTAAAATCTTATCTTAAGATTGATGTCATGACATGAAAAACTAGATCACTATATCATTGCCAAAATGACCATAATGGTGTTGACTTTCTGTTAGTACCTTCAGACCTACTAGCAATGGCGATGCAATTCTGTATAGTAGTTCCAGAGACTGCATTCAGACTACTTATGTGAGTAAAGTTCTAGGTTGGCAGAATCAGGAACAATGCTAAGAACACTTTGTATTTCCATGGTTGCTTCAGGGGTTTTTAACATGCAATAATTCAGGCTTTCTATACACCTCTAAAGTAATTAAAAAAATATAATACTTCATCCATCCTGGAGATGACACCAGTAAGGTAAAATGTCACTGCAAATGTCACTCTGCAAAGAAGACTACACAATAATTTAAAGACAAGAAGTAAAGAAGCTATATCCAGTTGAACCAGCAAATGGGATTTAGGTAAGTAAAATATATGAATGATTTGAAATGTGGCGGAGACATCAGGCTTAGCACCCATACTCTTACAAGTCACTCAAGACAAGCTGTCAGCCTCTTTGTTTAAAGTTTCATTTGAAAGAGTATTGCCTAGTTTTGACTTATACCCTATTTTCTGATTATTGTGAGCTCATAGCAGTATCTGACAAACTTACAATGAAGATCCAAGATGAAACGTTCAGAGACCATGGTAAAATGATGTAAGTTAGATTCCCTTCCACTGATGTAAAGTCCTTTATGGTCAGAAATACTCCCGTATACCTACTTACCCTCATGCTACCATGAGTGTAAAGTGTAAAGTGATGTAATTTACATGCCAAAGATCTAGAAGAAGGTGGACGTTAAAGCAGGGTAGGAGCATCTTTAATATGCAACTTCTTAAACCCCCTATTACCTTCTCAGGCTGCAATTTAAATCTGCTTGGCCTTCATTGTGCAGTGGTGGGGGCATAAGTGAGTTCAATGAAGTCTAAATGACTAAAAGGGAGGCTGAAATCAGCAGCAAGGAATCAGACTTACACATCACCTCTGAATTTTGCCCTGGCAGTGTCTATTTTGAACTTTCAGCACTGAATAGTTGGAAAGCATACAACTAAATAACCATTAAGAGTAATAGAAGTAATTGTATTATATTTCTTTATAAAAGTTATCACAAGCATCCTGCACGCACACATCTTGTCCTCAGGAACCCTAGTTATATTCCGCTGTGTGAAGGAAAAAACACTGATATGGCTCCTGAACAAGTCAGCGTAAGATGTATATTGTGCCATGTGAATGAACCAGATTGGGAGAAGAAAAGGTTTGTACTGACCCAAACTTTTTTAAAAGCTCTGAAATGTTCGGATGTGGAATATGTTTGTTTGTATAAAACTTAATTTGGGCCAATAAAGGAGCCAGAAGTGTCAAAAATAGGGCACTCAGATACTAAAACGAGGGTGGGATAAATATAGATTTGAAAGATTGGAAGGACAGCTAGGAAGACAAGCTGTTCTTTAGGTATTTCTGGCAAGCACTAGATATGGACATGCCAGAAGTCTTGTGTGAAAGCCTGTTCTAGTGAAATTATCAGCCTCGTTCTGCAGACTCAAGAGGTTCAAGTATACTTTGGAAAAGACCAGAGGCAGCCTGGGTGGGACACTGAATTGGGACTCGGGAGACCTGGATTTCATTTCCAGCTTTGACTCTGACCTGCTACATGATTTTGGACAAGTCACTTCACCTCTGTTTCTCTTTCCACCCTTTGTCTGTCTTATCTATTTAGACTGCACGTTCTTTCAGAAAAGGACAGTCTCTTACTACGCACAATGGGAGCTAGATCTCAACAGGGGCCTGTGAGTGCTACGTATTTGGATTACGTAGCCAAACTAAATTCTGAGCCTTCTGAAATGTTTCTGATCACTAGCTCATGAGTCTCTTTGCATGCTCCTGTGAAAGATGCATGTTCTACCACACAGCCAAAAGCAATAAGGGAATTGAACCATCATTAACCAGCCAGGCAGGCATGAATATAGATGTGGGGTTAATGAAAAAAGGAACAGCAGATGCCCTTCAGGAACGTCTGTAAAACTGTTTCTATTCTGCAGCCACAACAGAGGCAAAGTGTGGCAAGGCGATAACGAAGTTAAAAGAGCTACCTGACACAGGAACAAGGGAAATATACACAGGCATCAAATTCCAGGAAAGGGAGAAAATTCTATTGCATTGGTTGGCCAAAAATCAGTGGGAACATTTCATTAGAGCCTCCTAAAATGCCAAGCTAATGCTGCAGCAGAAAAGTAAACATTTTACATGGTATTGGCAGTCCAGAGCTGAAGAAAAGAAGCTTAGTTAGTCAGGATTAGACCCGGTCGCAGATCAGTGATTAATGGATGGTAGAATTACAAATGCAATCGTACACCTGCATAACACAGCCAAAAAGATGGATTGCCAAACGGCCTGTGAGAAATTAGAGGAAGGAGGGGAGAAAATGTTTCAATGTGACATTTTCATTCCAACAGAGGAGAGAGTGATTTCTGAATTTCACCTATTGGGGGACATCCGTAGGGAGAAAAAATGAGCTATCAGCAATTTAATAACTCTTTCATTAGTGCCTGTTGTATTGGATAGAGCCTTATTATTATTCTCTTCTTACTGATAGTATCTTCTTCCTAGTCTCTCTTCTGTGTGAGCATGAATGATGAAAAGCCCTGACTTAAAACCTTTAGTAACAAGAATTTAATAACAAGAACGGGTGAAACTTGACTTGCACAGTGAAGAATGATGGAGTTAGGTCCTGTTTAAGCAGCCGGCAGGTTAGAACATGTCATTTTAAAAACAATTGGAGGCATAGCTTGCATACCCAAAGTCCTATGAATAGCTTTATCCTGATTCAGATTCTGACAAAACTTAGCCTAATAAGCCTTAGCCTTAATTAGAATGCCACAGTGACAGGCCTGACGTTTCAGATGGGCTTGTTACTGAATTTAACAGCATATTCACTGAAAAATGCCATTAGGGAATGTCTTTAAATAGCACCTCCGCATGCTATTCTTGTCTTTCAGAGAGGAGTATGTCTTTAAATAGTCCATAGAACTTTGGGCAATTGTAAGATTATCTAGATTTTCATGGGAGACAAAAGTACCATTGACCTATTCCCTCTGGGTGTAATTCACCCCTGTACAGATAGTCTCACAGCTTGGCCAGTCCCCCTTTAATCCCACTTAAACAGGACTAGGTTAAGCCATAGGCAGTACAAGTCCATGCCTGGCTTCTAGAGTCACAGGATGGCTTCAGAATCTCAGCTTTCGTTACAAAACAATATTATGTTTCTAGCCGTCTTGGTTGCACAGAAAATCTCACAAATGGGAAGCAAGTGTAACTGATGCAGTGATGCCTGTCTGAGTCTGCAGACAGGCTGAAACAATAGCTCAGAGATGTGAAACCCCTCTTGTCCCCCCATACCATTTAACTCTGACTCCCTGCTGCTCTGGAGGGTCGCACCTGCACCTTCCCAAGCATGGAGGTTTATGTGCTGTGCCTTCACTGCAGCCAGCCAGCCACTCAGAGGGGTGGGTGGAGGCTGAGTTCTCCTTCCTCCAGGATAGACTCTAACCTGCCTGAAGACATGGCATGGGAGGAAGGAGGCCCAGCCTGCCCAACGAGGACTGGTGGGTTGGGCCTCCCACCTGCTCACTAAAGAGCTCTTGGGTGGGAGAGGGCAGGAAGGGGGAGGGTGCCACTTCCACTCTAAGGAGAGGAGGAGTGAGACCATGGGGAGTCAGCCATGGTACAAGGGATGGGGCCCAGAGTTGATGGGTCTTTGCCCCTGGATTGCTTTAATGCAGCCTTGCACTTAAGACCTATTTTGAAGATAGAGAATTTAAGTAGATCATAGGCCATGTACTTACCCTCTGCACAGGCCTGAATTTCACCCTCTGACTAGAATACAGAAAAACTTCTATTCTGGGAAAATCTCATGCATTTTTCTGCATGGATGAAGAAAAATCCAACAAATGTTCCTATTGGCAGAGAAGGCCAGAAAGCACACAGACCCTGTTCCACATGTCATTCCATTCCACACACGCAGCTTCTAACCATTAGGGATGGGCCAACTTCAAAGAATGATGCAAGCTGGAGGTGCTGTTTCACCAGCTAGGGAAGGGAAGCAAATACCGTGCCCAAGCCATGTTAAAGGCTCTCACCTCGGGGCACAATTTATGGTCTGAACACAAAAGTCATGACTCAGAGTAAAGCAACTCGACTGACAAATGCTGGCTACATTCCCCTGAGACTTTTCCCTTGCCTCTGCCAGCCAAGGGGAAAGAAGACACATGCTTTTACTCTAGTCCCTGGGCCCACTTTCCTCCTCTTTATGTGTCCCACCCAGCCACAAGACTGCTGCTTCATCTTGTACCACACACCTCTTCACAAGAGATTTGAAGCCATGGTAGCCGTAGGAGAGAATTTTAACTTGAGCACGGCCAGCAGCATTCTAACGAGGCCTTTGAAACAGTGCCATGGGCGCTCCTTCCAATACAGCTCCAGTGGCTGAGATGGAAGAGATGACTGAGTGACATCTAGGGCCACTGCTGACACCAGAGACCTCAGTCTCTTGTAGCACAGGTGTGACCCAGAAAATCTCTCAGTGCCAACTGGCAGAGGGCACTCCCTAACATAACTCACATAACCCCCATAACCCCAACACACCGTTGTCATAATCTGTGTCTAACAAGTGCCACTGAGGTATCTCATGCAAACTGGTAACACGCTCACTATTCATATTATTATGTGATTTATATATGGGCCCTGTATAAAGATTATAGCTATGTGATGGAAATATGTTCTTTAATGTGGTTTGCAAGCAGTGCATAAACTCAGCCTATCCTAGACAAAGGAATGTGGTCTTGCCTGTTTTTCTGTGTCCAGTGTAAACTGAGCCAGGTAACACCTCAGAGGACAATGAAAAATACATCTACACAAAAGGTGAAGAAAGTCATCAAGCTAAACGAGCAGGGGGAAGACCACTTAACAATTACAACAGGGGATAGAGCTTGCACTCCCAGGAAGCCTTCCTGGATCTTGAAACAAGGACAATAGACTTAGGTAAATATAAGCAAAGGAAGAAAGCCACTTTGGCATCCATCAGCTGGGCAACCCAAGAGGCCAGAGTTCTTGTAATCTGAGAAAGATGGCTCCTTCGGCCAAAGGGGTTAAAGTCTCTGGGAACTGATGATAGGTGAGAAAGCTGCTTAGACAAAGATTGTAACTTGCTGATGTTAAGTTTTTGTCACTAGAAAGTGTGTTTTGTTTTACTTGTGACCACACCTGTGTCTTCTACTCTTACAATCACATAAACCTCTGCTCTTTGTTAATAAGATTATTCTTGTTTTATTATAAAACCATCTCTGTGCTGGGTATTAAACAGAAGTGTGGGCCTTCAGCTAAACTGTGTGTGCTCTGTCTCTGTGAGTGTCCAGTGAGAGGGGCTGGACACTGCAGAGGAGATGGTTTTGGGGAGACTCAGGACTGGAAGGGTTGTTGGTGTCACCCTGAAAGAAGTAACCAGGCTGGGGAAGTCAGGGTGAGCACATTGTGCTGTGAACAGGCTGCTGGTGTCAGGGCTCTGAGCCAAAGGTACAAAGCACAGAAGCACCCAGGGCCGGTGGTGACAGAACCCCTTACTGGTCTGGGCTAAACCCCAAATCATCACAACAAGAACCACAGCTTGGTAGCTGACCCCTGCACAGGGGCATAACAACAGGGGAAACAGAGAAGCCAATGGGAATTACAGATGCTCATCTCTGAAAAAATCAGTTCACTGTTATATAGGATTCTCCATACAGATCGAGTTGGCTAACTTTGGGCATCCAGGGTTGAAAACTATGCATAGAAGAGGGTTTGAGTTCCATTCACTTTGCGTATATACCCTCTGTGACTCTCAACAGTCCAAGCCTGTCAATTTGTCACTTGATTCTCTTACTTTTGAAAGCAGCCACAATTTATAAAGCTATTTTAATACTGGCCTGTGAACACAGAAAGATGTTGTACCAAAGCCAAGAACAACTGATTATTAATCTAACAAGGGAGATGTTGGACCAGGTACCTCCATTCATTTTGCATATGACAATGTGGGACTTTAAAGCATTGGTACCTACCAACCTCCAACCATTAGAATGAAAGAGTTGCCTTCCACAAGTCCCTTTTTTCTATCTCCTACAAATGACAGTGTGTTCTGTTGTCAGGAGTGTCCTCCTGCGTTCCATTCCTAATCTTTCCTGTTAGGGCCTGTGACTACCGAGCTACTTCAGAACAAGGGTGAATTTTATCAATGACATTATATTGTGGCTCCAGGAGGTTTAATAGAACCATTTTAAAGTGTTGCTAAATTATTACATTAGGAAACAAATTCCCTTTTTCTTTTATGTTCATCAAATGTATTCTGTGCTGATGACTACAGAGAGGGTGCATCTCCAAAGAATGTAGATTTGAGTTTTAAAGGAGGTTTAACGTTTGGATTTGGCTATAACTCCAATTTCCTTTCATGAATATTTTATTTAAATCCTGTATTAATCATAGAGTCACAATGATAGCCTGCCTCCCGCTCTTGCTCTCTCTCTCTCATTGTCTGTCACAGAAGCATTTTCTCTCAACCTTAAATATCTCTAATTAAAATTTTTCCTGAAGCCGACTGATACCTGTGTGATTAATGGGTTGGCTAATAAATAAAACACACCATGTTCCTTTAAGATCATCGTACCATAAAAGACACAAAAAGGGTGCTACTGGCCTCATCAGTTTGAGAGACGTTTATTAAAGCAACAAAGCAAGGTCCTAAGGGTTCTAAAGTGCTCCACATCATTAATAACTAGATAAGCCGTCCATCGAGAAATCTGCTTCAGACACTTTCATTATTCTAAATGAGGCAGCTATGCAAACAGGAAAGAGATTCCAGGATGGGAGGGAGAGGCACAGGCATCATTTCTACAACAGATAACAACCCACTCTTCCTTCCTCACAAACATGTATGGATGGTAATGGGGCACTGGATGCCTCAAGGGACTGCTAATGGTTATGGAGTCTTTCAGACCCAGATTGCTGGCTCAGATCCAGCCCAGATGAGGGAAAGCTGTTCCCATCTGATGCTGTTCCTTGGACTCCACGTAATGAGACTGGTAGTCTCAGTCCAGTTCCCAGTTGGGCCATTGTCTGTATCACAAAACCACGACAACTGGCTCTGTCCAGAGCAGCTCTCAGACTCTTGGGCAGGGCATTGTGGAGGAAAGTACACACAGCCTCATCAGTGTTCCCTAGAAAAATCTCTGAGTGAAATTCATCCTTGTGTATAGGGCCAGCTCTATGCGCCACTTTAGCCGTAGTTTGAAGGCTAACTGGGTGTATAGGGCTTGTGCTGTTCCTCTGTACCGGGGTGATTTTTCATCCCATTTGCTGGAGTACAGTACAGCTTTGGGGCTATTCATTTTGGGCTATCTCATCACATTACAATCAAACCCCAGGGGAGGGGCACCATGTAGTCGTACAGTCCCTGTTGCAGGCCAGAAGGACACCCCCCTTCCTGCTCCAAGCAGGGAGTTCTCTGCCAGGTCTATACTTGGTGCAGCTTACCCTCCCAGCCATGCTGGCATAGCTAAACCGCAGGGCACGTAGGAGGCAGAGTCAAGGCTGTGCATCCCTAGCCCCTCCCATTTGCCTGGGCAATGGGGGTCTATAAGGCATCTCTACTCTCCCAGCCTGGATCCACACTCTCATGGTAACGGGACTCACACTACCATTCTAATCACAGTTGTGTAGATGTTAATAATATATGGAGATATACCTCTCATATAGAACTGGAAGGGACCCTGAAAGGTCATCGAGTCCAGACCCCTGCCTTCACTAGCAGGACCAAGTACTGATTTTTGCCCCAGATCCCTAAGTGGCCCCCTCAAGGATTGAACTCACAACCCTGGGTTTAGCAGGCCAATGCTCTTGGGCTGAAACTTGGGCTTTCCCCCCGCCCCCCAACTCCCGAGGCTTCAAAACCTGAGCTCCACCCCAAGCAGCAACGTCCTCACCGCTCTTTTTAGAGCGCTAGTGCAATCCCCTCTAGCATGACTGTGGGAAGCCAGGTCAGAAGGCTCACTCCCTGATGAAGTGCAGACATGCCCTTAGTAGCTCTGTGGAACCTGCTACCTCACCCTCTCTTGGCACCACCAAAGGGGAGTAAGGAGGAGTGGTTACAGACCTGGCTGGGTCCTATGAGTGGCTGGACACCAGTCTGTTGTAATTGGATCCAACCTCTGGACCAAATGTGCTTCCAAACCAGCTGGATCTGAGCATAGTCCGAAGCCCTGAAACCAGTGCTGAGACCTCCCCCGGCACTTTAACACACTCCCCCAGAGTTCCAACTCACTGCGGGTGTTCTGGGTTATAGTTTAGCTCTCCCCGGGACCTGGTGGCAGGTAGAATGAAGGAAGTAGAGCAGATTTTGTAAAGGGACTGCTCAGTGTAACAAATATAAAAGTCTACTTACAAGACTGCAAGTTGGGAGCTTGCTGCTTTATTTAACTGCATCACAGCAGAGCGTGTATGGGGCAGGAGAGGAGGGGACCCAATAACTGAACTTGAAGTAAGGGAGGGGTGGATCACGGCTCCAACCCATAACGCTCTGAGCAACCCAGTTAACCCCTTTGAAGACCATTTTACTACAGGGGAAAATAAGCACAATAACTGGAACTACAGTTACTTTTACCTTTAAAGCATACAAGTGTTATACATCTTAAGGAAAAACAACACAAACATCTGTGCTCTCCACCCCAAGTATATGCTCACTCCTTCTTTGAGTCCTAGGCCCATCAATGTGCCAGGCAGGTAGGCCCTCCTGCAGTCTTCTGTTGTTGGGTGACAGTCAGAAGGTGAGATGGCGAGAGCCTGGAGCAGATCCTACCATTAAATAAGGCTTCTGTTCCCTCCATCATATGACCAACTGATCAGCTGCATAATTCAGTCAGATGGTCAGCCAGGAAGTTCCAGCCAAGCCTGGAGTCCAAACTGGGAAAACCATTCAGCTGGACCACTCTCTGCAGCAAAACCATTGTTCTACAGGTGACCACTTTGGTTGGGATCCATTGATGACTCTTGTATTAGTCCTCCAGGGAAGCGTCAGGCATTACAGTAAGCTGCCCTGGTGATTTCACAAAACCAGATCACTGGGCAACAAAATGGTAGACGAAATTCAATGTTGATAAATGCAAAGTAATGCACATTGGAAAAAAAATCGCAATTATACATATAAAATGATCAGGTCTAAATTAGCTGTTACCACTCAAGAAAGAGATGGTGGAGTCATTGTGGATAATTCTCCGAAAACATCCACTCAATGTGCAGCGGCGGTCAAAAAAGCTAACAGAATGTTGGGAATCATTAGGAAAGGGATAGATAATAAGACAGAAAATATCACATTGCCTTTATATAAATCCATGGTACACCCACACCTTGAATACTGCATGCAGCTCTGGTTGCCACATCTCAAAAAAGATATATTGGAATTGGAAAAGGTACAGAAAGCGGCAACAAAAATGATTAGGGGTATGGAACGGCTTCCGTATGAGGAGAGATTAATAAGACTGGGATTTTTCAGCTTGGAAAAGAGATGACTATGGGACGGATATGATAGAGATCTATAAAATCATGACTGGTGTGGCAAAAATAGATAAGGAAGTGTTATTTACTCCTTCTCATAATACAAGAACTAGGGACCACCCAATGAAATTAATAGGCATCAGGTTTAAAACAATCAAAAGGAAGTATTTCTTCACAAAACGCACAGTCAACCTATGGAACTCTTTGCCAGAGGATGTTATGAAGGCCAAGACTATAACAGGGTTCAAAAAAAAAAAAAAAGAACTAAATAAGTTCATGGAGGATAGATTCATCAATAGCTATTAGCCAGGATTGGCAGGGATGCAAAACCATGCTCTGAAGTGCCCCTAGCCTATTTGCCAGAAGCTGAGAATGGGCTATAGGGGATGAATCACTTGATGATTACCTGTTCTGTTCATCCCCTCTGAAGCACCTGGCATTGGCCACTGTTGGAAGACAAGATACTGGGCTAGATGGACCATTGGTCTGACCCAGTATGGCTGTTTTTATGTCCTTGATAGTTCTAGGCAGTTACGTTCTCAAAATGAAGGTCAAATTATTCAAAATGGCAGTTATAATGTCAATTGAAGGTCACAAATGATACAGTCCCTCATGCTGGCATACAGGACGGGTCACACTCTGGCCTTCTATTCACTTTGAATTCATTCCCTGGGTTTCATCTGCATACCTCAACTCTAAAAATTAATAGGTATTTTCTAAAACTATAATGTGAGATAATAAAAGTAAAGGCCAGCAGACAAATTCACCCCCACTTACCTAAGCAGAACTAAGAGTGGTCCAGATTCAACCACCCTTATTCATGAGGTCCAATAATGTATGCCTTGAACAGTCCCATTGAAATGAATGAGGGGCGCCTCTCAAAGCAAGGAACTACTCAGTTTGAGCCGGCATGACAGAACATGGCCCATTGATTGCATTTGGAGTCACACATTCTGATCCTGGTCTAAATCTGGCACAAAATATAATAAAAATTACGCCTCTCTACTATGCCATTGTTTAGGCAATGACTTACATCACCTTACAGAGGTGCCCAAGGCATGGAAGCTGCATGCATTTGTACTGACCTCATCTCAATCATGTCAGCAAAACTTTGTACATTGGCCATATTTCACTAGCCAGGCACAATTAATTGCATGTGAAGGCTCTGTATCTGCAGGTTATTTCCATTATAAGAATATACACTTAATATGAAGTTTCCAGGGCATTTGACATTCATATTATAGATTTATGGCTTCTCCATGGCTTATGTGAAACTAATAATAGGGATGACACAATGACATCTGCATATAGTGCAAGGGTGGCAGCAATTATGTGAATCAAAGGTCTCCCCCAGTCCTTCGGTGCTGTTATGGTAATGCCTGCATGGTAGGGGGAAAAGAAACAGTATTTTATTCTTCTGGCTCTCATTTGTACTTGTGGCTGCCATCAGCGGGGGCTTCAGGCACCAGTGCAGCAAGCGCGTGCCTGGGGCGGCAAACCGGAGGGGGCGGCCTGCCTGTCACTGTGAGGGCGGCAGGCGGGCGGCTTTCGGCGGTGCACCTGCGGGAGGTCCGTCAGTCCCGCGGCTTTGGTGGCAATTCAGCGGCAGGGACGCCAATGGCACGGCACCGGTGGACCTCCCACAGGCATGCTGCCGAATCCACGTGACCAGCGGACCGCACGCAGGCATGCCGCTGAAAGCCACCTGCCTGCCATGCTTGGGGTGGCAAAAAAACAGAGCCGCCCCTGGCTGCCATGTGGCATTAGGAAATTACTCCTTAAAATGAAGAATTAGCAGTAGCGAAAGCACCTAAGAAGGCAGACAATGTTAGAACAGAACAGGGACAGGGCATTCCTGTGTTTCTGTAGATGAACAAGTTAGCAGATGACTCGGCACCCTTTTGTCCACAGGGGCTTTAACTCTGCTTTTCAGTAAACAGCATCCTTTTCTAGACCCTGACCTGACCTCACAAAGCTGTTGTAATGATATCAGCCTACACCCCTCATACTACAGACTCCCAGATGGCCCCAAGTTTCAAAGTCCAGATCCAGATGCAAATCTGGACCTCAAATTATCTGAGGATCATTAATAGAGGTTTGGATGCAATGTTCCAGTTCACACCCATCTCTACACGTTATTGTATTATAATCTTCGAACATGACACAATAAGGCCCAAAACCATCTGGCTATAAAATCTGCTACAAGCAAGCAGATCAGTAATCAGCTACCTAGCATTTCATATCTCTGAATTACCAGTGAAGGCTTTGGTCAAAACTATGGGCCAGAACGTTGGGTAAGGACCTGATATGGGGAGGTGGAAAGGAGGCAAAGGTGATTTAAAACCTCATTTGTGCTCCCTCCCTTGGTCATGGAGCAGCCCAGAGCCAGTTCATCCTTCGCACAACTCAGAGCAGCCACATGGCCCAGGGTTCCTGAAATGGTTAAAACTATCCACACAAAAAGAAACATATTGTTTCAAAGATTCATAGATTCTAGGACTGGAAGGGACCTCGAGAGGTCATCGAGTCCAGTCCCCTGCCCTCATGGCAGGACCAAATACTGTCTAGACCATCCCTGATAGACATTTATCTAACCTACTCTTAAATATCTCCAGAGATGGAGATTCCACAACCTCCCTAGGCAATTTATTGTTACTGGCACATGTTGGCCTGTAGCCATACACATGCTCCTACGTGTAATGAGCATGGTTCTCTACAGGAACACAGACAGACTGACAGCTTTCTGCATGCAGGGCTGTATAATCTATGGACGTCCTGGCCAAGGTAAAGGCAACTAGTTCAAATGCCTGAGCCTTTTACTGTCACGGATCCAAATTCTGACTTCAGTTATAAATACACTTAAGCATATGGATTTACTCTATATTTATAGCAATTAGAGTTGGTCCAAAAAATGTCAGCTGAATTACTATTGATCAGAAATGCAGTTCTGTCAAAATCAAAATACTTAATGAAATTGTGTCAGTTTCAACAATATTTTATTGGGGTGGGGAGGAGTTCTGAAAATGCCAACGTGTCCCATTTTTACATTTTTGGAACTAGATGTTTAGATTTTCCATTTTGATAGGACTTTTCATTTCAAAATATTTTAATGTTATATATTATGAAGAAATATATAAAATTTTACAGATCTAAATCAAAACACAACCGTCTAATTTTTATTGAACTGAAACATTTCAATTGATCTACAACATTTTCGCCAGATTTTTCTTTCACTGAGAATTTCTAAATTTTTTGGTTTTATTCCAAATTGGAACTAAAACAAAGTCTGAAATCTCAAAATCCTCAATGAAATGGAATCACTGTTCTCTGCCAAGGTCTAATATCAATGCCATGGCATCAGATTCTGGCCCATTATGCGTAGCACAGGGCTTCTTCACCTTGACAGAGTGGGTCAAAAGACTGTCATTACCTAATCAGAGCTAAGCACCAACTATCATGTAGAATGTGAAAAATCCCTGATTAGCATCCTCACTACCACATCCACACACAAAGGAAGCCATTTGATTAAATGGCTTGAAAACATACATGGATTAGTTCATCTCTTGAGTGGAATAAAATATTTATGTGATCAGCAGAAAATGTACATGTTTACAAGCTGAACTACAAAATTTCATTGCTTTTATCCTGCTCCTGCCCCCTATTAAATATCTGCCTCATCGCTTATGGAAATTATGCAGAAATGTCAACGCACTCTTGATAATGCATGCGAGGATATGGGCCGAAGTGATCATGGATGCATTTCCTGAAATGCAATAGCTGCGCCCAACATCTCAGACTGCAGTATACACATTGTGAACCTGAATTTGGCCCTCTGCTAGGAGTGTGCTATTGATCTGTAGTAGACACCTTAGGCCAGTGGTTCCCAAACTGGGGCTCATGAACCCCTGGGGGTTCGTGAACTGTTACGGGGTTCTCTGGAAAAAATTCCCTAATGGCGGACACAGCTGTCCCTGGGTACCCCAGGCAGCACTGGGCCAGCAGTCCGGAGCCCCTGGACTTCCAAGAGCTAACCAGATCAAAGCAAGCATATCTATCTTCAAGACTCCGTACAAGAAATGGAAAGGGAGGTGGATATTTTGTGCTGTTTTTAATTAAATAGGCAGCTTGTATTGTTTTTAAAATTATTATCAAGAACAAGTTTAAGCTTTGTTGTAACATGCGGTGTTTGCCTGGACTGCTCAAGACCTGAATGCTTGTGTAGGAGGAACTGAGTTGGCTTCTTAAATACCTTCATGCTGTTTCACATCTGATACTTCTTGATGAAATATAGGAGCCTTGTCTTATAACAGGCTTATTCAAGCTACGAAAGTGAGATCTTGGAAGAGTGATGCCATTTTCATAATGTAATACAAATACTGTAATGATAAACAATAATAATAAATAGTGTTTAATAAGCATGTCATAAAAACAAATTTTATATTTCCAAGATCACTGCTTTTATTATTTATACTCCGGTGAAGGAGAAAATCCCTGGAAATATTCATTTTAGTGAAAGGGGTTCACAGGTTGTTAAAGTTTGGGAACCACTGCCTTAGGCTTCACTCTTGAAGATGTTAAATGAGATATTCCTGGTGGAGCTACAGTATTAAGATTTTAAAAAAACAAGTATGTGCTATATTCTATCCATCTTCTACAGTAAGAGACTCATAAGCTATTCTCAAGTTTCCTGTTTGTCTCTCTATTCATATCTAGCTATTTTACCAAGTATTATAGCTTTAATCCATACAGTAAAGTTACTGGAGTTTCCAAAACAGAAATCTCCTAATCCCAGTATCTGAGGCAGTACTTGTTCTGCTGATAAAAGTACCAGTTCATTCACATCTTATCCTGTTTACAAGTTGCAATTCCTTTGGGGAGCTCTCAGGGCGTTAGTAGGATAATGTCCAGCTAGATTAAAAAAACTGCTGATTATTATATAGTTTGCACAACACTGGGAATCAAACAACAATCAGTTGTTGAGTACCGGATTGCAAGTTTAGCTTTGATCATTATCTTGTGCCCCTGTTATAAATCCATCCTCTCAAGTGCCACACCAGCAGTGAGACATGTTGTGTATTAGGAGATGGGCTACAAATTGCAGCCTCCACCAGCAGATTATTTGGAAGATGCAGGCACTTTCTGACATCCCTGCTGTTTTCTTTCACTCCGGGCAACTTCAAAGGGAAGGTCTTTGCATTTCAGCCCCAGGAAGAAATGTTTGGGGAATAGCCTCACACAGAACAACTTTGGAAGAATGATAGAACAAGTATCTTCACATTTCAGAGTAGCAGCCGTGTTAGTCTGTATCCGCAAAAAGAAGAACAGGAGTACTTGTGGCACCTTAGAGACTAACAAATTTATTAGAGCATAAGCTGAAGTGGGCTGTAGTCCATGAAAGCTTATGCTCTAATAAATTTGTTAGTCTCTATGGTGCCACAAGTACTCCTGTTTATCTTCACATTGATTTCCTGGTCACAGACAATGCTTACATGCATGCAATGAGGACAACCAGGTGACCTATGCTACTAGCATTTAGTGCTGATTTCGACTGAAACATTTTATGAGAAATCTGCAGCCAGAAAATCTCCATCATGTCTCCAGAAAAGGTGCTGACATAAGAACGGCCACACTGGGTCAGACCAAAGGTCCATCTAGCCCAGTATCCTTTCTTCTGACAGTGGCCAATGCCAAGTGCCCCAGAGGGAATGAACAGAACAGGTAATCATCAAGTGATCCATCCCCTGTCACCCACTCCTAGCTTCTGGCAAACAGAGGCTAGGGACACCATATTAACCTTTCTCAAGCCCAAATGAGGGCTTTGATAATTAATTAATTATATTATTAGTTAATTATTGTTATTATTTGTATATCAGTAGCTCCCAGGGGAGGCAACCAAGACTGGGACTCGGCCCTGTACAAAAACATAGTAAGAATTAGTCCTTAGTTTGAAGAGCTTACAGTCTAAATAGACGACACAGACAAAGGGTGGGAGAAAGGAAATACTACTATCCCAATGCACAGCTAGGGAAGTAAGGCCCACAGATATTTCGGTTGATTCTGATCCCTTTGGTAAGATTCAGTAGCACTTTTCTGCACAAGTAGTCCCACTGATTTTAGGACACAATTCATGGAAGAAGCTACTAGGCCATGTGAATCAGAATCTGTCCCTAAATGACTTGCCAAAAGTCACACAGGAAGTCTACAGTCAAATTGCGAATGGAACCCACGCTTTGAGCCTCAGTTCAGTGTCTTAATCAGAAGACCTTTTCCCCCCTTGCTAGATAGATAACAAAAAAATTTACATATACATGAGTTTTTGATCATTAGAAGGAAAAGCGATTTGATTTTTACGTGGGCTTGGGGTGGTTGTTTTGTTTGTTTGTTTTATACTGTCACTGGTACCCTAGAATAAGTGAAAAGGAGAAGATGCTTAAATATGTTTCATCCTCGCAGGAAATACACTGCACTGCTAATGCACAAACACACCGTCCTCTGCATGATTAAATATTAGTTGATTAACGGTCACTAACAAAGAACCTTCAACACAATCCTCAGCAAAGGTTTAGTGCAGATAAATGAAGTGTTGTGTTTTTTATGGCATGTTTACAATCAAGCACAGATTATTAGTGGCAATATTTCTTTTATAGAAACAGCAGATGCCAATTTGTTATTAGAAATGCTGTGAATGGTAATTAATAACCTCCTTTGGTGTGTTAATAAGACACTCGTATCCAGTAAATATTGGCCAGATAATTAAGTGAGGTTTTTTTCTCTTAAATCCCACATGGAATTTGCTTAATTTGATGGATTATTATAGAAAATGCAGAGATGCAGTTAATATTTAAAAACAAACAGTTAATTACATCCACTTACATTGCTCTCACACATCAGCTCCATTACAGGGGGCAAACTGAACTAGACAGGAGGGGACAGCTTTTCAAAAGTAGGCAGATAAAGATGCAGCTAGGTGCCCAACTCCCATTGAAATCAATCCAGTTCGACTGAGGAAATACACATGGGTGCACATTTTTAGCTCAAATATTCACTGAAAACTATGGGATTTGGGCACCTAATTTGCTTAGGCACATTTGAAAATCGCATTAGGTATTTAGCTGAACCTAACTACCTTTGTAAGTCTGGACCCTGATCCAGCTCCCATTGACTTCAGTGGACTTTAGATCATGCTCTGAGTGAATAAAAAGTAACCTCGCGCTGCTGAAATTCACATATTTAGTGTTTCCATTAATCAGTTTCCTGAGCCATTCAGTCCTCTTTTATATTTGAATCTACAGCATTTTAGTTGGCATATCATTAGCACCCATAAATTCTCTTCTATAAATAGAGGCAGACATGGAAGTGAGGGTTCTGCACCTCCCCAGTATTGCCAGTCTGTTTGAAGCAGCACCAGTAATTCACACCCACTGCAGTTAACTGTCTCCCAGAGCTTTCGAGTGCATCGTCATTCCATTGCAAATAAGATTTGTGTACGTGACGGCCAAATGCTGCCCTCAATTACAACTGAGCAACCACACTAGAGTCAACACACGATCCAAAGGCTGGAAGTTGAAGCTAGACAAATTCAGATGGGAAATAAGGTGTCAATTTTTAACAGTGAGTGTGATTAACCATTGGAACAATTTACCAATGGTTCCTTCTGGCCTTGGAATCTATGAATGGGTTTGCACAGTGTAAGAAGACAGAACAGGGCCTGGTTAGTAGGTTATATAGTCTGAGATTTTTAAGGCATCTAAGGGTTTGGGGTCAATTCCTATTAAAATTAATAGGCATAGGGTATCTAAATTCCTATATGAATTTGAAAACCTCAGCTAAAGCACATATGTGACACAGAAGGCCTGATTCTGGCCCCAGATATATGCACATAAATCCCATTAAGGTCCACAGAAGTTGCAAGCATGTCTTTGGGGCAGTACAGGACCCCGTGCTACCCAGTCACTGTCAATTAACAGCTGGAAATGGAAGGAATAGATAAAAAAAAAAGCAAACTCCTTTCACAAGGCCACGTTGAAATACAAGGGGTTTCCATGGCATGGTGAGATGTGTGATACGAAGTGAATATTTATTACAGGCGGCAGGGGACTTGTAGTAGGAGACAAGATATATATTCGTATAGTACATTTGTATTGGAAGATGTCAAAGCTGGGGTGCAGTCAGTGGAAGGTCTTTTGGCAGAGGATGCTTTTGTCATGCTCCTTCTGCTCATTTAGAAACAGCTACGTTACAAATCAGTGAGGAGGAAATTAGGAACGTAACCATTTCAGAGATATTTTACTTCTATATTTTGCTTCATTTTTAAAATAACCTTTCAGCTATAGCTCTGGGGTGATGCCCAAAAATCGAACTAATAAAATCCAGACTTATTGCAGCTGGAGCTCAGCTGATAACAGAAAACCTTCTTCAAAACATAGTCGTGTGAATTTCAGTCGGATCATGTAGGCGACCCTGTCATAATCACTTGCCATGAACCTTTGCGCTCTCAAGATTGATTGCGAATACTTGTGAAAGGCTCACCCTTCCTCCCCACCCCCAGCCATACAGATGTTTAAACTCAACTGTTCAATGAAAGACCATTCAGTTGTGAAATTCACAATGTACAATCTGTGCTGTAGGTCTGCCCTGACCCAGGAGTAGCATCAGAGGTGTAATACCCAGCTCAAGCAGACTTACCCATGCTAGCTCCACTCAAGCTAGCACGCTAAAAATAGCAATGGAGTCAGGATAGCGTGGGTGGCAGCTTGGGATAGCCACTCGCATACATACCCCGAGGGTCCGGGGAGGGTGGGTATGTACTCAGGCAGCTAGTCTGAGCCACCGCCCCA
Organism: Trachemys scripta elegans; assembly: GCF_013100865.1. Lineage (NCBI taxonomy): Eukaryota > Metazoa > Chordata > Testudines > Emydidae > Trachemys > Trachemys scripta. Next base: position 264,344,765 of record NC_048299.1, on the reverse strand, counting down.
CACATGGTACGCTGCTATTTTTACTAGTGTGCTAGCTTCAGCAGAGCTACGAATCACACCTCCCGGGTCAAATATAGACATACCCTCGGAGACGTAGGATTCCTTCCTTGCTCTGGGGGGTAGTAATCTGTTACCAGGCACTTCCAGTCGTCGTCGTTGTCCCCCCATCTAACACTGGTTCACTGAAAGGGGTGGAGCTGAGGATCACCCTCTACCCATCCCTCTTCACCAGATCCCCACTCATCTGCTTGGGTGGGGAATAGTAGAGGGCATGCATCAGCTGCTTACCCCCAAGCACCTGGACCCAAAGTCCAGATGCTCTGCAGGGGTTTATGAATGGGTTTTATTTCCCTTTATGCCAGGATCTGGGCCTAAATGTTGATTAATTGCTCATTAAATCAGATGGTTTTGTTTCTGTTCCCAGATTGGGCAGCCAAGTTACTGACCCACACTGCACAAACTGCAAAGATTGCAATCAATTCTGCTATTTGAAATTCACACCACATGGGTATGTTGGTTGTTACATAAATTAACTACAGGCATTAAAGTACAAATTGTATTTTGGATTGTAATAGCAACAATCTGAATGATCTGTAGACCAGGAATTACTCTCCAAAAGAAAATTCACCATTTTTTCTATAACGAATACATCAGAGAGACCTGTGCACTCTCTTCTTGGACTATTTGTGAACAGGAAAAGGGGCTTTACCATGGGCAGGCCTCTAGATTGTAAGTTCTTACAGAGGCAAGGACTGCGTTCACTTTTATGTTTGTACAGTGCCAAGCACACAGGCCGTGCTCTGTTAGTGATTAATTATATAACTCACAAGGTTATCTGTAAGATGTTTGCCAAGCAGTTCAAACATAAAAATAGGTATAAGCGCGAAGTTTTGTTATGATGTTTCTGTAGCCCAGACTCACCCAGGCTTTTCTGCCGCCACTACATGTTATAAACTCACACCTTATCATAAGTATGCTTTTCCTGTTAAATATTGGTGTATCAGGTTCTGTTTTCCCAGTTGTACTGGTTTTAATTTTTTCCATGTTAAATCTCATTTTAGTTTTGGTGCTCATATAGGCGGGTGGAAATAATAAATAGTTCACACTTATACAGTGCTTTTCAATAGAGATCTCAAAGTGCTGTATCATTATCAGCATTTTATAGATCGGGAAACGGAGGCACAGAGAGTAGGCCAGTGGCATTGCTAGGAACAGAACCCAGGTCTCAAGTCCCAATCCAGTGCTGGGAAGTCTGATTCTAAATAATTAAACTGAACTACCCTTGTCAAAGTAAATGGTAATATATAACACTCTGGAATTGTCAGGCTTAGCTGAACAGGTGAGTTAGGCCAGCAGAGAATGCGATCCATTGATTTTAATGGTTGCTCCAGGATTATAGAGCAGAATTTGCTCCATAATGCAGATGAACAGAAGATGTCAACTTCAGGCACCTTCCACCAGCACTAAATTCAAAATAAAATTTAATCTAAGCATCCTAGAGGGTCCCTCCAACCTCATGGCTCAGTGCCAACATACCAGGCTACCACTTGAGAATCTCTGATTGGAAATACCATTCAGACACCCACTTCGTGAGCACTGACAGAAGTCCGTCATGCACTTTGGCTCAGGGAGAGGTCAGGTGACAGCCACTCACTCAATTTCTTTTCTGGCTGATTGATGTACCATCACTGAGATCATCCTGGGTGGGAGCTGCCCACCAGTCATCATGGCGGAAGGACAAGGTACCATGATGTTGGATGCCCGTGAGGAGTGAGAGGGCATGAGGAGTGTAGCGGCTTTGCTCAGGGGTCAGCAGGCCTAGTGGTGAGGCCCTGGCCAAACAATCTCTCGGAGTCTTGGGATGGCTCTTCTGTGCAGCCCAGGGGCACTCAGTGGCCAAGTCAGAGTTGGTCTCACACACACCCCAGAGCCCAGGGAGGGAAGAAGGGTAGAGGTAGCCCACCCTGCTTCTCCACCAGGTCCCAGCCTAGGGCCCAAGGGTAGAGAGGCCAGGAGTGGCTCAGTCACTTCTGGCTGCTAGTCCTGATCAGCCTCCCCATGGACACTTCCTATCTTCCCTGTTTTCCCTTCAGCTTGGGGCCTGGCCCCAGCCCTCTGCTTACACAGCCTCAGTACTTCAATGTGGGGGCCTCTCAGTTCACTCTCAGAGTCCAATTGTTCCCCCCGGTCAGAGAGACAGGCCCCCAGCCTCCCATTCCCAGTCCTTCCCCGGCAGATCACTCTGTCTCAGCAGCTGCAGCGTGTCTGTCTTCATGTAGCCAATCTCTCCTTCACTTCTCCCCCACCCCTCACTCGACTCCCAGAGCAGTTTTAAGCAGCTTTTAAGCAGGTCCTTCATAGGTGGGGCCTTCTTGGCCCAATACTGCTCCACCATTCCTTTACCCTTAACATAGAGGCTGTCAAGCCCATCACAAGGAGTATAAAGAAAGAAAGAGACCACCCCCACATGGAGAAATAGATGCCAATACAAATGCGGGCAAGCTCATTGAATTGGAATGTTGCCTGGATTGGAGCAGTTGTGAAGCGAAGTGCAAAGTGCATGTTTGATGATATTCTGACACATTGATTTGAGCGGTGCTCGCTCCACAAATCCCACGGGAATGCACATGAATAATAAACAGTTCTTTTGAATCAGACCTTCAGACAAACCCAATTCTCCCTTCCCCTCCTGGCCAAGTCAAGTAAGAGTGTGGTCACGTGGGCAAAAGCAGACATGCTACTCACCTGGAAACAGGTGGGTGAGAAGAGGAATGGACATTGATGTTGCCCCTCCAGAGCCCAAGGCAATGCAGCTCTGCCAGTGCATGGAGGGCATTTTTAATGTATGGCTGGGGCAGCCCAGCATGAAATGAATACTCTCCCATCCCTGCAGAACAAGGGGGATGCAAAGAGGGAATTCCTCCCTGGAGGCACAATTCCCTCCCTGTACTGCTTCATAGGCACTGCAACCTGTCATGTCTTGCAGAGGGCACGAAAGCAAAATCTAGCCTGATGTCTTTCTTACATATGCAGTCACCACAGGGTCCTGAAACAAAAACATTAAAGCATGATAAGATGGGTGCTTTCCTTACATTGCCTAAACTAAGCCACTTTGTTACAGCAGTTCTTTAAATATCAGTCCTCTCATGGTGTGCGATACACTGTAATACACCCAGCAGGTTCTCTCGCACACACTCTCTGTCACCCACATCTGTACTGTTTGAACAAGCTTCGGCCACTGTGGTCAGCGCGCAGAACAAACACAAAGTTAACACGCTTAACGGCACATGACACGAGCGTCAGGAGTTCACAACAGGCCAAGACAAGTGTATCAAGAGTTTTAAAGGGATTGGATAATTACTATGGGCCTGGTTCCCACCTCCCTTACACCCACAAGGCCAAATTCCTTCACCCTTACTCACGCTGAGGAGCATCCCACCATCCTTTCTAGATTCCTGGCTGGTGGGTCTTGCTCAGACACTCAGCGTCTAACTGCTTGCCAGACTTGGAGTCAGGAAGGAATTTCGCCCCAGGTCAGATTAAGTGGGACCTTGGGTTTTTTTCCTTCTTTCTCCGCAGCATGGGGCATGGTTCACCTGCTGGGATCATCTGAGCAGATCTCACTTAATCAATTCCCTGCCACTGCATGGGCAGAGCACATTGTTGGCACCTTGCTCTCTACTGTTCTCCGCCTGTGGCTCACAGGTTAGTCCTAAGGATTTAAATGGTCTGGCTTAGCTAAAGTCTTTGGGGTTAATATAATGGTGTCTGGGTGGAAATTAATGGCCTGTGATACACAGGAGGTCAGACTAGATGATCAAATGGTCCCTTCTGACCTTAAACTCTATAAAACTACATGTACTAATACACTATACAAGTGTGGCAGAATCTGGCCTGTAATTAGTTCCACTGATCACTGCATTGGTTGCCAATCAAATCCAAGAACAGTTCAAACTCCTTCTCAGCCTAGGCTCAGGGACTATTACTTCATGGCTTGTTCCCCTTTATAGCCTCACCATGGATGGTCTGAACAGCCAGGATGGTTTGACTGATGGAATTCAGATTTCAGCATGTGGCAGCAGTGAAGGGACTGAGTCTATTGAGCCCAAATTTCAGCCCCTTTAGAGCACCCAGCAAGATACCCTTGTTTAAAGAAACATATCCTCAAACAATCATGCAACGACGACACCCAGGGCAGAAGAAATCACCCATCAGTCTCTTCCCTTAGTAATAAGGAGCCAGATTGAAAGGAGAAGGCTGCTACTCTGATATTACTGGGATGAATAGAGCTGGGTGGAACTGGATTTTCCATTTAGCGCAAAATTCAACAATTTCCAAAAAAAAAATTGCTGTTCCGAAACAGACTGAAAACCGAAAAAATTGAAATTTCCTGCAAAACAAAATTCTGAAATAAAAATATAATTTCAGGTTGATCAAAATGGTTCATTTCAATAAAATGTAAACATTTTGTTCCAACTTTGACCTTTTAATTTTTAAAAAAATTATATGAAACAATCAATTCTGTTTTGAAAAGTCATTTTGAAATGAAAAACAAAACTTTTTGATTCAAAAATGTTGAAAGGGGACATTTTGACAATATCAAAATGCTTCATTTAGGGATTTTTTAAAACAAAATTTCATTGAGATTGACACATTTTTCAAAACACTTTGATTAGTGGAACTGGCATTTTTCATCAAAAACATTTAAACAAAAAATTTCTGACCAGCTGTAGTGAACAGAAATGAATAAAGGGTTAAATAAAATAAACACCACTTGCATCTACACTTGTTTTAAACAATTATAAGGCTATCACAATCATGTGCTTTAGAGAACACACACACACACACACACACACACGCACACACTAGAGAGAGATTTAGAGCATCATACAGGTGTAGGGTGAAATTTTGTGAATTTATGACAGAACAGACCTAATTTTGAGTCCACAGAAACAAGCCTTTCAATTTTGAGTAGTTTCACCTTTCGTTGCAAATATTTCACATCTACTAAAACAGCACATGGGGAAAGAGGGGACTAAATTGTGATTAACAATAAAAGAAACTGGTGATCGGAACTTGCAGTGCTTTACTTCTGGAGGTAGTTCTTACTCACATGAGTAAGGCTCACAGGATCCAGCCCTAATACAGTAAATGAAAGGATTCTGTGCCACATACTCCAACTTGTGTGAATGGACATATCAATGGAGCTATCTGCTTTCAATCAGTGTATCTTTATATATTTTTTTTAAACTAATGAGTTTTTCAATAATTGCTTCATGTTATTTAGAATTTATATAAAGGAAAAGTGTATTCAGATGATCAGAGTAATATACATGCATTCACCGAGACACACACATGCATATAAAATAATATGCCTCAAGGTTTGCAGTGGATGTTTTCTTGCATGTTTTAAGTGTGCTGGAATTGCTGCGAGGGGATAGCTTTGAAGATTTTTTTCCCCCTATATCACTGGAAAATGCTGAGATATAAAGGATACATCAGAGAATCTCATTAGAGCTGCAGATCTTCTTTGGTCTACATAAAAGGCTTTCTTCAAAAGGTTGCAGGATGTTGTATTGCTTAGTTGAAATGGGAGCATATTTTTCCATCCCTTATACCTACTCACCAGTGCCTGAAACTAAGGTCTGAGACAGACACCCTGAAACCCGGAAGTGGTTGGGGACTGGAATATCGCATCAGGTGCACAAGTACCAGTTCTGAGTTTGTACCTCCTGAGCTGCCCAGGACCTGGTAAAACTAGTCAGCAAACCAAATCGTCTGATTAACACTCTGCCAGGGGTCCTCTAGTTCCAAGACCAGGAGATGTTAGTGAGTCAAAAAGAAATCGAGAGACTATGAATCAAACAAGAATTTTAGAAAATTTAATTTTCCTCAATATATATGGGCCAGATCCTCAGCTGGTGTAAAACCAATGAAACTCCATTGAAGCTAATGCCAGTGTACACCAACTGAGGACCTAGCCTGTAGAGACTTCTTCAGTTAGCCTGATTGGTCTATAATTCCCTGGGACCTCTTTGTTCCCCTTCTTAAAGATAGGTACTATGTTTCCCCTTCCCTAGTCTTCTGGGACCTCACCCAATCTCCAGAAGTTCTCAAAGTTAATTGCTAAGAGTTCCGAGATTGCTTCAGCTAGTTCCTTAAGTATCCTCGGAGGATTTTCATCAAGCCCTGCCAACTGAGTACATCTAACTTATCTAAATAATCTTTAACCTGTTCTTGCATTCCTTCCCACTTGTTAATATTAATTGTGTTAAGTGTCTGGTCATCATTAACCTTTTTAGTGAAGACTGAAGCAAAATAGGCATTAAACACCTTAATTTTCTTGATGTCATCAATTATTAGCTCATCTTCCCTACTAAGTAGAGGACCTACACTTTCCTTCATCTTTCTTTTGCTCCTAATGTAAAGAACCTCCTATTGCCTTTTATGTTACCTGCTACGTGTATCTTATTTTGTGCCTTAGCCTTTCAGATTGTGTTGCTACATGCCTGTGCTAATCTTTTGGACTCCTCCATTGCAATTTGTCCATGTTTCCACTTTTTGTAGGATTCTTTTTAATTTTCAGGTCATTAAGAGCTCCTGATGGAGCCATGATGACTTCTTCCTGTTCTTCCTATCTTTGTTAAACTAAATAGATCGAGATGCTCTAATATATCACTGTTAGGCAGGTTTTCTCATCCTTTAATCATTTTCTCATAGCTCTTCTCTGAACCCTCTCCAATTTATCAACATCCTTTTTGAACTGTGGACACCAGAACTGGACTGTGGTCTTCCAGCAATGGTCGCACCAGTGCCAGATACAGAGGTACACTAAATAGCCTTATCCCCGAGGTGTTCCAGCCATAGGTGGCTGTGGTGCAGGATAACAAGTGCCTTGCTGTGATCCAATCTGCTCCTTCCAGAGCGTCTGACACTGGGTATCTTCTACCAGAGACAGTGTCGTCCCAAGCTCAATATCATCATGATTTGGGCCTATTGCTATAACAGGCAAAACTTGAACATCAGAACTGAACATCCTAGAACTTTAGGGACGTTCAGTTTCAAATCTAATTGCAGAGCTGAACTCTGAGTCTTGCATCACTGATTAGCACATAGGGCCCGCTGCCCAAGCATGCAGCCCTTACTCACCCAAGTAGTCCCATTAACTTCACAGATTTTAAAGCCAGAAAGGACCATTCTGACCATCTAGTGTGACCTCCTTCAGTAGGGCTACTCACATGGGGAGAGAATGATGCACATGGGCCAGAGTTTGCATTATCCCATAAAAAAATATCAATACCCCCCCACATATATAATACATGTTTTATAAGATTTCTCACAAAAGGCTGAAATTCTCAAACATAAGATTTTAGGAAAACAAAAGTCCACTGAGTAAAAATTGCACTGAGTTCTGCTTCTGACTGAGGATTTCCCCCCCTGATTTTACTTATACAACATTTCTCTAGGATCACCTAAAACCCTAGGGCCACATCCTCAGCTGGTATAAATCAGCCTAGTTGTATTAACTTCACAGAGCAAGGCTGATTCACACCAGCTGAGAAGCAGGGTTCCGAAGTACTGAACTGACAACAATATGCAGACTTTCTGTCTTGTCTCCTCTTAATCATGTCACAAAAGCCTCATAAAGATTTCTTTTTTCAAACAGTGCCATCCCAGGGAAGTCACGCATGGGAGATAAGCTGCTCCCTCCCCAAAAGGTCACGGCCTTCAAGACCCTGCATCTTACTTCCTAAAGTTATAAAATGAAGACATACCCAGCAGCAATCCCAGGTCATTCTGGGAAGAAGCAATAGAGCCCTCTCCCAGAAACAAAAGGCTGTCTGTGTCTGTGATCTATTCATAGCCTACCTTAAGTGTTGTATATGACATGATCACTTTTAATGATCTGTCTTAAACTATGTTTAAAGAAGCAAGATTAGTATTGCCCAAAAGTGCCTCAATGTACTCCTGGGGTAAAATCATTGCCTCACTGAAGTCAATGGGAGTATTGCAATTAACTTTAATGGGGCCAGAATTTCACCCTGATGTTTAGCACCATCACATGTCAGCATGTACTTCATACAATCAAGCACTGGGAATTGAAATGACCCACTGCAGTGTTAGCAACAGAATAGTGATTTGTTTTCCAACTGAATTACTGCTAGGATTTTTTTTAAAAGGCTGCACAGTACTTCAGGAGCATCTAGAAATGGACACTAACCTTAGTATTCAAACGAAGGACAGTGCAAAGGCCACCAATGTGGTGCACTTCTCAGAAGTTGTATTCTGTATTCAGGTGTCTTTGTTTACTGGGGTCCATGATGTTCCTACAGCTGCCAAACCTGATGACATACAGTGAAAAGTAAGTAAACTTCCATGCAACACTGCAGACACTATCAGCTGTTTCTCAGGTGCAATTTTCCAGTTTACCTAATCTGACATATGGAGAGTTTGGGAGTCACTTGATAATGTACAAACCTAAGTAATACCAACATCAAGAAGAACCATAACGAGCAGCCCTGCATTTCTTGCTACTTTCAGAAGTTGCCATGGGAAATACATTTCAGGGAACAATCTTGTATGAACAGGGAAATGATTATACATTCCTGTAGACCTTTTCCTTTGCGTTGGTCAAACATTTTCCATAAAAAAAATTTTATTGACCGAAAAATGGTTTTTTTTAACCTTTTTTTTTTCTTAAGAGTGTCTGCTTCCTGCAACAAAATTTGAGTTTTCATCTGAAAACACAGGAGCCAAAATAATTTCAGGCAAAGGGGGAAATTTTTCAGTTTTCAACAGTTTCCAGCTGAAAATATTCTTCGTTCACTTGCTGACCTCTCTCCTCCTCACCCTAAATAAATAGATTTTCAACAAAAAGTCAAAGTTTTCCATGGAAAAATATCCCCATTTTCCAAAAAGCTACATTCTCTAGGTCCACATTTTTAGACCAGCTTTAACTGGGCTTTTAGTTTTTGACAACAGATCAGATTACTTAACCTTCTGAGAATCTTACTCAACCTGTCACTTAGACATCTAAATGACCTAAATTTCAGGCCTCAAAATGGAGGCCAGTGTCCCCAAATCTAACCATTAATGTATGGGAAACTTATATACATCAAAAACCTATTTCAGGTCTTAGGTGTTTCTATTACAAGTAACCCATACAAGATAAGTGATGGGCTGCATCATAGAAGTGTTATCCATACTAGTTTGTGCTAGTTTATGAGTAATAAAGTTGTCACAGTTCAGGGCAACTGCACCTGTATTTCCTCTCAGTGGTTCAATAAGGGCACCCACTCTCAAGCTTCAAGCCTCTGCACCCGTTGCCTCTCTTGGATGGAGAAGTGCATCCCTCTCCCGCCTGACTGGGATATTCCCAGACTGAATAGTTCCCTACCTTCACTGCATTATTCCCAGCAAAATACAGTCTGCCTAAGCAGGCCTGCTTTGCTTTTCCCCTCAGAGATGGTACACAATGTAATTGCCAACAATTAACTGTTAGTTACCACACAGTATTTCTGTCCAAGCCTATTTTATTCTTAAAGTAAAAACACCACAGTGAGAACGTATTGAAAGCAATAGAAGAGCCTAACAGCATGGTCATAAGTTTACCTGAGATCATCCACAACTGACTCCAACATAGACTCTGATAGGTGAGTCCTTCAACCCCCACCCCACCAAAAAAAGGGTTCTCTTTTGTGGTCACAAGTTCATAACAAACAGCACTCAGTCATATGGGGCCTCAGTAGGTCAATTCCTTCCAATCCTTCCCTGAGGACTGGGGCCCACCATGGACAAGAGGTCCTGTCTGTTTGCTGGATCAGAACAAATCCCCTGAGCCAGTTTAAAATCAGTCTGTTTATCCAAAAATCCTTTCTTTGTCTGTTAGTCCCCTGAGAATCCAGTTTGAACTAGTATATGAGGACCAATCCAGGGGGTGGTATTTCTCTGGAGATGTTACCACCTGAGTGAATTTGCCGAATCACCCCCCTGCTGTTCTCCTATTTACCCTTCCCCTGGAAATCCCAGACTCCAAAGATATTACATTCAATTCAGTAAGGTATGTCCAGGATATTACAGGAGGGACGTGCTGGCTTCTGCAGGGATGTGCTGACCGCCGCTTTCCGCAGCTCCCATTGGCCTGGAACGGCGAACTGTGGCCACTGGGAGCTGCGGGCAGCTGTGCCTGTGGACGGTCAATGTAAACAAACTGTCTCGCGGCCCGCCAGCAGATTAGCCTGATCGGCTGCGTGCGGCCCACAGGCCGCAGGTTGCCCACCACTGGTATAGAGAGACCTAAGCAGCAAATCTCAATTGTCCAGACTCCAATATATTTAGAATGCCATTCCCTGCCTTCCCCTGCACATCCAGAAACACGAGCACATCACACCCATCTTCAAATGGCTCCTCATTCCCAACCTGCCTCAACATTACCCTCTTCGTGTGCAGAACTCTCCACAGAATTGCCTCACCCTTTGTCACAGACTACTACTGTCTTTACTTGTTCCACTCAACCAGTGTCCGTCCCCTCTCAGTCCCTACCCACAATATCACCACTGTTCAAGAGCCTCCTCCTCTTCCTTACTTGCTATCCAGAATGACCTTCATTCTGTCACAGCAACTCCAACTCTTCAAATTTTATCTTAAACATCTTATTGTCTTACCTCCACTTCTGTCTCTCCCTTTGCTACTGAGCTTTCATCTATTCATCTTACACTTCACTTATATCATGGTTTAATCTAATTTATTCTATCCACAAGCTGCTGTCCTGTATTATTTAACTGTTCAAAGCATTTTGAACTACTGTTTAAATGCCAGCTGCTGCACACTATAAAGTTGCATTCTATTGTACTATCACAGTTAAACTTAGCATGCAGTTTGTTCCACTGACAATTCTGGTATATGTTCTAAGAGCTGGAAAATGAAGCACTGGTTTTTGGTCTCTTAAAATATTCATTTGCTTTTAACTAGGGTTACCATATGTCCGGATTTTCCCGGACATGTCCGGCTTTTTGGGCCTCAAATCCCCATCCGGGGGGAAATCCCAAAAAGCCAGACATGTCCGGGAAAATAGGGAGGGAGGGCCCGGCGGTGCGGGGCCGGAGGCCAGCGCGGTGCTCGGCAGGGGCTGGGGCCGGGGGCGCGGGGCCGGCGCGGTGCTGGGCCAGGGGTCGGGCCGGGGGCGCGGGCACTTGGCCTGGGGCCGGCACGGTGCTCGGCCGGGGGCGCAGGCACTTGGCGAGGGGCTGGCGCAGTGCTCGGCCGGGGGCCGATGCCGTGCTCGGCTGGAGCCGGGGCCAGGGGCACGGGCACTTGGCAGGGGGCTGGGGCCAGCGCAGTGCTCGGCCGGGGGCTAGGCCGGGGGCGCGGGCACTTGGCCGGGGACCGGGGTCGGCGCAGTGCTCGGCCAGGGGCCAGGGCCCCAGGGCCCGAGCCGGGCGGGAGACGCCGGGGCCAGAGCCTCTTGGCCTGGGCCGGCCACCAAAAGGAGCCACTCGGCCAGGGGGGCCGGACTGAGCCGCGCCGCACCCCACCCCAGCCTACCTGCTGCCTCCCTGTTTCAGGCTTCCCGCGAACATTTGATTCGCGGGAAGCAGGGGAAGGGGAGGAGCAGGGGACGGAGTGTTCAGGGAAAGGGGCGGAGCCGGGGCCCCATGGAATGTCCTCCTTTTTTTAATGTCCAACCTAGACCTCCCTTGCTGCAGTTTAAGCCCATTGCTTCTTGTTCTATCCTTAGTGGCTAAGGTGAACATGTTTTCTCCCTCCTCCTTATGACACCCTTTTAGATACCTGAAAACTGCTATCATGTCCCCTCTCAGTCTTCTCTTTTCCAAACTAAACAAACCCAGTTTTTTCAGCCTTCCTTCATAGGTCATGTTCTCTAGACCTTTAATCATTCTTGTTGCTCTTCTCTGGACCCTTTCCAATTTCTCCACATCTTTCTTGAAATGCGGTGAGTGGAGTTATACCAAATTATACCAGCTGAGGATCTGACATAATATTGCATTTTAAAAAAATGTGTACCTGTTTTCTCTATACTCATGTCTAGAATCTTAATACTCCATCAGTTTGCAATAAATCAATGAAATCATACAGCGATGTAGTCAAATGCTAACATGCAAAGGAAACAACAGGTCTTCTCCAATCAATAGAGTGTATTTACAGCTGTGGCTTACGTGGGTGGGAAAAATAATAAGCAACGCAGCTAAGATCTCTGCGACAGCACATCCCACTCTTTACAGTAAATCTTAACTTGCCCTCTGGAATGTCACAGTATCAAGCTGTCATCTCGTAGGGGTTTTCCCTTGATGTTTAGTATGGTTCCCATATATTAAACTTAAATGCATACCAGTAATTAACAGGTTTAGTACTGTAAGCATAAGAATAGGTTACATGCTATCCTGCACATCTAGGCAGGCCTGTATGTGAAAGTACTGCGGACAGCCACACCTGCTTCTGTTTACGGAGGATGCTGGGCAGAGTTATGAAAAGTACATTGTTTTTTTCTCCTAAACACTTGCAGATCTAGCATGTTGGGCTGTGATCTTGTTAGCTCTCATAAAGTCAGCTGTGCTGGATCTGGGCATCCTCCAAGAAAACTTAGATGCTATAGGTTGTAGTGTGAGCTACAAAATGTGGTGCTGATGTGAATCAGTAAGTGATACTCATCCGTCTGAGTCAGAGCTCAAGCAATACCACATCATGTTGTCATGAAGTACCAGGCCCCCAGAAGGGGTGTCTTTGAAATTAAGCACAAAAGAAAAGTTTAGTTCTGACCTCATGACATGCATTAAAGCCCATGCCACTTCCTGCTTTCTATAGGAAGTTAACCCTGTCCTAGCCAAGTTCCAAATTGGTGAATGATGCCTGCCTCTATAATAAATACCTCTGGAGTTTCAAATGAGAGAAGTTCTTCCTTATTACCTATTTTGTTGTTAGAACCTATTGAAATTTTCCATTGATTTTTTTCCTAGGAAATTTCCACTTTTGTCCAAATTCTTTGGGTTTTCATCAACTGCCCCTGAAAAAGTCAGTTGTTGAAAAGCAAAATATTTTCAGCTTTTTGAATGTTTCTACAAAACATTTTAATGAAAACTATTTTCTTCAAAAATTTTCACAGAAAATAAATTATTCAGCCAGTGATTGGGCAACAAAACAGCAAATGAAATTTAATGTGGATAAATGCAAAGTAATGCATATTGGGAAAAATAACCCCATTATACATACAATATGATGGAGGCTAATTTAGCTACAACGAGTCAGGAAGAAGATCTTGGAGTCATCATGGATAGTTGTCTGAAGATGTCCACGCAGTGTGCAGTGGGCGTCAAAAAAGCAAACAGGATGTTGGTGTTAGGGGGCTTATTCCTCCACCCTCTTACTTCCCTGGTCCTTCTTGAATGAACAGAGAGCAACAATACCCAAAGTCCAAAGGCGCAAACAATTTGATGTTTATTGGGGTGAACTTTTAGCAAGGCATGATTCCAGTTTCCTTCCTCAGTGTCCCCCTTCCCAGTTCTGACACCACAGAGCCATCCCTGTTCCCATTCCCCCCTTAGCAAAACATGATTCCAATTTCCCCACCCCCATTCCCTGTTCCCATTCCCCCCTTCCTTCAAGGGGGATAAAGACTAAGACAGATAATATCTTATTGCCCTTATATAAATCCATGGTACACCCACATCTTGAATACTGCATACAGATGTGGTCTCCTCATCTCAAAAAAGATATAATTGCTTTAGAAAAGGTTCAGAGAAGGGCAACTAAAATGACTAGGGGTTTGGAATGGGTCCCATATGAGGAGAGATTAAAGAGACTAGGACTTTTCAGCTTGGAAAAGAGGAGACTAAGGGAGGATATCATAGAGGTATATAAAATCATGAGTGATATGGAGAAAGTGAATAAGGAAAAGTTATTTACTTGTTCACATAATATAAGAACTAAGGGCCACCAAATGAAATTAATGGGCAGCAGGTTTCAAACAAATAAAAGGAAGTTCTTCTTCACACAGCGCACAGTCAACTTGTGGAACTCCCTGCCTGAGGAGGTTGTGAAGACTAGGATTATAACAGGGTTTAAAAGAGAACTGGATAAATTCATGGAGGTTAAGTCCATTAATGGCTATTAGCCAAGATGGGTAAGAAATGGTGTCCCTAGCCTCTGTTTGTCAGAGGGTGGAGATGGATGGCAGGAGAGAGATCACTTGATCATTACCTGTTAGGTTCACTCCCTCTGGGGCACCTGGCATTGGCCACTGTCAGTAGACAGGATACTGGGCTGGATGGACCTTTGGTCTGACCCAGTATGGCCATTCTTATGTTATGTTCTCTACTTGTCATGGTGCTGTTAAACAACTGCTACCTTCCACCTCACAGGCCTTGCCCATGATTTTTTTTTACCCAAAATTCCCCATTGTTCCACAACCTATGAGTTCCACCAATGGTAGGAACGATGAGAGCCATATGGTAGGGTTAGAACCACCACGACAGACCTGCTGTGAGCAGGATTAGACAAGATGGTATTTAAAATGTCAGCTGCTGTCTGAAGCCCTCTCTACGTTAACACTCCCACTATTGCTACCACCCGCGGCATAGAACTGGTGGTAGAAATGGCAGGAAATCTGAGACAAAAATTGTGGTGTGGACAAAGTAAGATGGAAAGTGCACTGCAACTGTACAGGGCAGGACGTGGAGTGCGCTGTGTGTCTTTGGGCTATAATAATGGGACAGTACAACCAGATTGGAGAAAAGCTGAGAGGGTGGTTGGCTCAGGTGTGTTTGGTATCTGATTTAATAACATTTTCCATGGCACTACACCTCTTCAAAGCACTGTACAGACCTGAACTAATGAATCCTCCCTACACACCTGTAAATTCTGTACTGTTTTACTTATAACAAAAAGAAATAATGGCAGACCTGGTGTAATTGTTGCTTAGGAAAGGCCACATCAAGGACATTCAAAGCAGTAGTTTTCCTGAGAGCTAAATTACTTTTGGCCATCTACCAGCTCCCTGCAGGGGGTGTCTGAGAAAAGGACACAATGGGACCAGTCTCACCTCAGAACACCTTCATGGGAAGCAGCTGTAAACAAATGATAGGAATGCAAGGGGCTGAGTAGTGTAGCACACACTATTCTGTTACAGGAGTGAGCTATGTCTGTATATATGTACATAGCTAACAGATAATATGCCAGGAGATGGCACTCAAGAATATATTAACCTAACTCCTGGGCTTTGTAGGACCAGTAAGACTTGCTGTGCACTAAAAATGGCATCCTCTCGCTACCCTTTACATCAGCTCTTAACACATTCTAGATGGAATATGGCTGGGGAGTTGCCATGGATCATCTCACCCCACTGCAGACCAGATTGTGCTACAAGATGGTGGGGTTGGGCATGGACTGCACCGATCTTTGTGGTGGAGCAAGATCCACTGCTCAGTGTGTCCTCCCACCAGAGGCATTACAGGAGAAACAGAACTAAACCCAAATTTCTGAGAAGTGCTGCTTTTTAAAACGTTCCTAGAAAGCAATAATGCCAGGACTGAGGCTAGTAGGGAAACAGATGAGCTGCTCAAGTCTGACACGGGGAAAGGCTGCCCTTTTCTCTAACAGGGAAGAGGAAAGTAGTCTCTGGGCTTAGCCGCTTCTGCACAGAGAACCTGAGGCACTACTAAATGATGATAAATCACATGTGATAATGGGCCCTGGACTCCATTAGTGACTGAGTGGAGATCACAAAAGATATTTCACTTGGATCACCAGGACAGATATACTGCAGTCTTGGAAACAAAAAAAAACAGTTTCTTCTTCCACTAATCAGCTGGGTGACGACTGACCTTTGGGTAAACAATGAAAACATCTTTCAAGCTACCAACGAGCTTATGTTCCCAAAGTAATTTTTGTTGTGCAAAACTGTTAGGATTCAAATGAAACACTTGCAATGTTATTAAAATATATATATTTGTACATTCCTCTATCATCTCAGCCCAATAACTGCCTAATCCACCCTTTACACATTAAACTCTAAGAGGAACACCCTTAGCTTTTTCCTTTTCAGAAGAATACAGGTGTTTGGAAGGACAGATCCATTTAATGAGAGTCACCTATTATCACTAACCGGGGTCTAGATGCTTTACAGTTTGGTAAACAAATGTGGTCCCAGCCCCAGAAGACTGGCAGCCTGAGCAGACATGGAATAACAAAGGACAGAGGGTGGGCCGATGTGAACAGCATATTGATGTGTGTTTATATTTCATTTCCAATTCTTTTTCCCATTAATATTTGCATTGATTTCACATGTTGGTGGTCAGGCACCACAGTGATGGGGCAGCAGTATAAACCCCTAAGGGTATGTCTACACAGCAATATCAGCCCAGAGTTCAAGCTCAGACTAACCCTGCCCCCACCCCCCCCCCAATCTGTCTACACACAAACTGTGCTAGCCCAGGGCTCAGACCCAGTGTCCCAGGAGTCCCTGGAGGTGGAGAGTCCAAGCCTGAGTCGAGCCGACACCCAGGTTTCAAGCCCTATTGCTTTGCAGTGTAGATGCGGGCCCACCAGACAAATGCTCTGGGAGTCCACCAAAAGTATTCCACAATCCCACGGGCTGATTTTCTTTGTCCTCTGGACAGTCAAGTTTTCCCATACTGCACCATGAACAAAAGACTAGAGTGGCCACTTTTGGAGAAGGTGCTAGGAATTCTGGGATACGGGTGGTTGGACTCGGGCCCACATCATGCAGTATAGACGTTGGAGCCCCAGGCTGGGAGGGGACCCAGATTTAACAATTCCTAACCTGGGGTAACAAATGAATGTTGGCGCTCAAGCTGTAGGGTAACGAGCTCAGGATCTGCTAACTCAAGTTCTACTAACCCTGGGCTTACTTTGCAGTATAGCCATACCCCAAGATAATACTTGGCACTTACATAATCGATGCTACATACATCTCAAGGCACTTTTCAAAAGTGGATGAATGTTATCAATCCCCATTTCACTCAGGGAGTCTCTGAGGCAGAGAGAGGTCAAGGTGACTGTACCATGTGGCTGTATCCACCTAGGTAAACCCATTTACTCCTATGGGAATACCCACGTGGGTAGCATGTGCAGGCCTTGACCCACTGTCATCTTCAAAAGCAGCATTGGAAGCCAGGTCTCTGCACTGCTCATCCCATGCTTAATCCACAGTGCAGTAGCAGTCAATTAGCATCCCTTTGTTGACTGAACTATCCCTTGATGTATGGCGGTCTGTCGAAGCCAGGGGTCTGCTGTGAGTATCTCACTTCCAAAGCCTTTTCACACGCTGCATTAGCGCTTAACAGATGGAAGAGACCGGAGCTATTTTTGGCAACACTGCTGTTCCCTGAAGGGGTGAAATGTGTTGCACTCCCAGCTCCTGCCAGGCTGCAAGGACACGACTGAGGCTGATTCATAAAGCACCTCTCCCCGGTATCCAAGCACTATATGAGATCATGTGTGCAGGAATCACATCTCCCCTCACTGCCAGGCACCATCCTTCACCCTGGGTCAGTGGGGAGCACTCCAGCTAAACGAATGGACTGGGGATAGGATGAAATGCCATTCATTATAAATTCAGTCGTGCATTCAAGATTAGCGAAGGGTGTAAAATAAAATGAGAGAGCCTATCCTCCCCCTGCAGGAAGACAAATAAAACCCACTGAAACTGGCAGAGGCGGAAAAAAGCCCCAGAATAGTAATGCAAAATCATGATGAAAAGTGACCTTCTATTGCCACACTCTGAGGCCATCAAAAAAATGTGTTGAGCGAACCCCTGGTTTAAACCATTATCACCTATGAAGCTCCAGGTAGGGGGCCAGATCCTCAGCTGGTGTAAATCAGTGTAGCTCCACCGAAGTCCACATTGACTAATGGGTGTGCTGGAAAACCAGCGGAGACTCTGGAGGGTTCTCTATGTCGGGTATGTTACCCTGGTGTGGAATCTGGGGACTGTCTAGGAAGATAATATTTAAGAAAAGTGGTTGGGTACAATACTGTACCTATTACTACTTGTTGATATGACCGTTTGGGGCCTTAGCTGTTTTGTTTTGCACCTTTCTCTTACACACACAAACACACTTGATTCAGTGTGCACTACTGCTACGCTTTAAAAAAACACACACACACACACACAAAGATGAAAAAATGCTCTAGCTTGGAGTTTGTATCTTGTCTATCTGTGCCCCAAATGGCAGCATTTGACTTGCATGGAAGGGAATAATTTGATTCCTTAAAGACAGTTTCTTCCTGTGACAGATTGGATCACAGAAACCCCCTTGGGGCTGCCAACTGATGTGCCAAGACTACTTCTGCCCCTGCTTTCCCTGCCCTCCCAGCTTGGGACTTCAGTGCCCTGCCTGGTTTGAGCCAGACCCACTAGCCTGCTGCAAACCCAGACCCAGGTCTGAACCACGTCCCCTAACAGCTGTAGGCTTAATTGAAAGCAGGTTAAGAAGTGTTCCTGTCTTTAACACTCAGATGCTCAACTCCCAATGGGATCCAAACCCCAAATAAATCTGTTTTACTCTGTATAAAGCTTATTCGGGTAAACTCATAAATTGTTCGCCCTCTATAACACTGATAGAGAGATATGCACAGCTGTTTTCCCTTCCCACCCCAAATATTAATACATACTGTGGGTTAATTAATAAGTAAAAAGTGATTTTATTAAATACAGAAAGTAGGATTTAAGTGGTTCCAAGTAGTGACAGAACAAAAGTGAATTACCAAGCAAAATAAAATAGAACACGCATGTCTATGTCTAATACAGTAAGAAAATTGAATACAGATAAAAATCTCACCCTCAGAGGAATTCTAGTAAGCTTCTTTTTACAGACTAGTCTCCTTCTAGTCTGGGTCCAGCAATCACTCACACCCCCTGTAGTTACTGTCCTTTGTTCCAGTTTCTTTCAGGTATCTTTGGGGGTGGAGAGGCTCTCTTTAGCCAGCTGAAGACCAAATGGAGGGGTCTCCCAAGGGTTTAAATATACTTTCTCGTGTAGGTGGAGACCCCTTCCTTTTTCCTATGCAAAGTGCAGCTCCAAGATGGAGTTTTGGAGTCACATGTCCATGCACAGCATGACTCAGTTTTTACAGGCAGCAACCATTGTTTACATGCTACCCTGAATGTCCTCAGGTAGACTTCTTATGTGGATTGGAGCCTTCCAAGATTCATTGTCCTTTAAGTGTTTCTTGACTGGGCACTTAATTTGCACATTCCTTTCTCAAGAAGCTGACCAAATGCTTTACTAAAGCTACTTAGAAATCAAGCAAGTACACAGCCAATATTCATAACTTTGAATACAACGACACACATACAAATAGGATGAATATATTCAGTAGATCATAACCTTTACATAGATATGTTACATGGCATATGTAGCATGAAACATATTCCCGTTATATATACATTCATAAGCATATTCCCATAAAGCCTTATGCAGTGCAACGTCACACAGAAACTCATACATCCTTTGATCCCATGATTTGGCAAAGCTTCCCATTTCCCCAGATCTTTCCTGTGCGCGGTCTCCATCTCAACCTCCTTTTGCAATAATGCATTCAAGAGAAACCTAGAGAAACGTCATTTGTGAATTAGCACACTTGCTGCCTGCATGACTGTAAATCCCACAGCTTTGTCTACTGCATCCACCTGCATTTCCAGATGATAAAACACTATCTAGTTGCTCTTGTATTTAAGTCAGCAGATGCCAGTATTACCACATCTCAAAGGTTTCCAATCAACGCCTTTCCTTCATTGTCCTATTCTCACAAAAACCTAGCCAGAAATGCCTGAGGCTTTGTCATTTTTGAAGGGCTCTAATCTGGACAGATTTTACCATTGCTGTCATACTTGATTAAACTGTTGCGAGCCTCTTCTGCGTCTCCTAAGAGCTGCCATGTTCACATTCCTCAGGAGGTATTCCAGGCCTCGCACACTTCCACAAGGCATAGATCAACTTGAGTCTGGAGTTATTAGAATAATAATACTTTGCAATTACATCTTGCCTTTCATCTGAGGCTAGCGAGACACTTCACAAATATTAAGGGTCCATTTCTGCCACCTATACTCATGCTGAGTACCTTACTCCACAAGTTGTCCTGTTTACCTCAATGGCCCTACTCACAGAGAAAGATCTAGCCAGTGTGAGTAAGGGCAGCTGAAACTTGCCCTTGATCAGTTACGATTCATAATACCTTTGTGATGTATTAGTCCCATTTTACAGTTGGTGATACTCAACATGGTTATGACAATTAGGCTTCTGAAACAAAATCAAACAAAAAGCTAGCTACCAAGGATGGGCAAAGAGGTCTGGAAAAACAGAAGCCATCATTACAACCATCACCCTACTCCTATCCCCTGACTTTGCTCCCATTTCTACAGCCAAGCCAAAGTTTTGTTATGGTTCTGAAATGTTTGGGTTTTTAAAAAATTCCATTTTCCAGCCAGGACTGGATCCAAGAAAGACAGTTCTGACCATTGCCAGAAAAAGAAACAGCAGAGATCACATGGGAAAACTAATTTAGGAAAGATATCAAGCACAATTTTGCAAACTTCCTGGTTGAGCTAGCTCCTATGACCTTCAAATAAGCAGCTAGGAGTTTGGCTGCTTCTTCAAATTGAACCTAAACACTGAATCTTTTTAGGTTAACTCTTCACTGCTAGCTATCTTCTCAGGCCTGATTCATCTGCCAAAGAGTGGTCCAGTGGTTAGGGCACTAACCTGGCACTCAGGAGACTCATGTTCAGTTTTCTGCTCTATCACACTTCCTGTGTGACCTTGATCAAGTTAGTTAGTCTCTCTGTGCCTCAGTTCCCCATCTGTAATATGGGAATAACAGCACTGCCCTACTGTGCAGGGGTGCTATAAGGATAAATACATTAAAGATTGGGAGACACTCAAATACTGTGATAATGGGGGCCATATAAATACCTTACAGAGTCCCTCATCCTTCTCCAGTCTGCCTCCAGCCTTCCTTTTCTCAGCTAAGTCCCAGTTCCTTGCTGGCAGGACCCCTCAAGCAGCAGCAGCTTGCCAGCTCTAGTGATTTTATCTTGTGATATCTTCTGTGTTCTTCAATCCTCAGGTCCTGGAGCCATGTGATTGAATCTTATTTTAAAACAGAAAAGGACAGTAAGTGTCTAGCCTCATGGTCCCAGAAAATAAATTTGAAAACATGAATCCCAAAGGCTCATAAACCAGAAGGCAACTAAAAAAGACCAAACTATTTATTTTTAAACAACGATTTTTAAGCCAATCTCATTATTTTCTGGAAGCAGAGCCAGGATTTATGAACATTTGGGGTTGGCAATACAGACCTTCTCTCTCCATATTATTGGGACAGATATTTTATAGTCTGCTTCTCTCCCTTCCCAGCAGTCCAATGGCACCTGAACTCCAAGACCCAGAATTCCCTGGTTCTGGGAGAAAGCTAGGCACAGTTCAGAGCTGGGGTCTGAATTGTTCAAAGGCCCAGTTCACCCTTTGGTAGGCTCTGTTTAGGGTGACTACCTGTCTCTAATTGGGCAGGACAGTCCTGAAATGTACGTTTCAAGTCTGAGTCCTGGGCAGAATGACTCCAGTACACCATTTGTCCTGGATTCCCTGCAGTGGTGCTCTGTGCCTGCCCAAGGCTCAGGTGCGGTGCAGCCTTTTCCTGCAGGGGGCGGCTGAGGTGGGCCTTGGCACCTCTCACCACAAGGCCCTGCCCCCTGCTCCTCCTCTTCCACCTGATGACCTGGCCAGGCAAGAAGGCTGTGGGGAGTCCCAGAATCCCAGATGCCTCCATCTGCCCTGGACAGTACGCCCCAAGGGGCGGAGACACAGGCCAAGGGCTGCTCTTGGGCACCCCAGCTCCCTACCCAAGGCAGATGAAGGGTCCAAGGCTCCCCACCACCTGGGCTCTCTGGGTAGGGCCACAGGCGGAAGAGGAGGAGCAGGGGTGGGCCACAGAGGGGAGGGGGCTCTTTCATATTTCCCATTTTGCATTTTGAAAAGGTGGTCACCCTAGCTCTGTCTCTTATACAGTGTACCAAGCGCTTTACCGATATATATGAAGATGAGATCTCTGCGTCTCCCAACACTGCACAGATGTTGGCGACGGTGGCAAAAGCCAGTTTCAGAAACAGTACTGAACATTGTCCTTGACCATCCTTGTAGTTCAACTATGGTCGGCATCAGTTCAGCTGTCAGTCCTTGTCAACCATGGCATATTTCCATTGTGTAAACAAACCTATGGAAGCACTGGATACTATGTAACCCTACGCAACTTACAGTAGTAGGCAACATATGGTCAAAATATATCGGGCTTCTGCATTCCTCTCCTGAAGTAGATCAGGCTGCTATGATGAGCACTGCACGCCTTCATCTCGCGGCATGTATTGTATTGCTTATTCAAGGAGGAAAAAAGTAAACAGACCAGATCCTCAGCTAGTATAAATCAACATCCCTTCCTTGAAGCCAATGGAGCTACCCCAGTGTGCACCTGCTGAAGATCTGGCCCAATGAGATTAGTGCTGTGAGGTTATGAATCATTGTTATCACACAGCACTAAACTTAATTGCCTGTTCCACTCCCCCATGTGTCCCCATAGGGGCTCTGGCTCTGCTCCTGTAATGCTGCCAGCCAGGAGGGGAGAGACCCTGACTCAAGTGTAATGTGCAATTATCTTTGCATGTTTTTTCAATAGTAAATCACAGCATGGGATGTGACCCCTGCTAATTGGAAATCACATCCTCAGAGGGTTTTCCACTTTGCTGTTGTTCAAATATCTATGTTTTTATTAAATATTGATAAAGGACACAAATATGAAGAGGCAATAGATTCTTCGTCGTTAAAACTGTAACCAGTAGTCTATTATGAGCCCAATTTTTATCTATCTTCTAAAACATTCAAGAAACCAACCTTTCTACTTCAACTTTAGCATGGCTGGCCGAAGCTAATGGAGAGTTCTCTGGCAAAATGTGACCAAGCAGTTTCTCATCTATGGTGGTGTGACATTTTTTGAAATAGCCTTTTGCAAATTCTTATAACCCTTCTTTGCTACTTTGTGTCTCAGAAAGCCCCCAGCCTGAAATGTGGTGCAAGGGCAAGATCTTTGTCTAGTGCACCAGGAGGCCAGTTTTGGGGGTGGTTTTTAGACTTTTAAGATTATTCTGTACAGGTGAAATTCAGGCCTCCGCCAATGACCCCCTTGAGTCCCATTGCAGTGCAGGAGTGAGTAACATATAGGCAGGGCCAGCGCAACCCATTAGGTGACCTAGGCAGTCACCTAGGGTGCTACAATTTGGGGGGCGGTGACCGTGGCGGTATTTCAGCGGCGGGACCTTCCGCTGCCTCTGTGGGGGGCGGCATTTCGGAGCGGGACCTTCTGCCGCCTGGGGCGGCAGAAAAGCTGGCGGCGCTCCTGCGTATAGGTCTTGTGCTGGCCCTCTGCACAGTGATGAATTTCACCAAATTACATCATCACTCTGTCAGGCAATTGTCTCCTTTTCCAAGCACCTGTTGGATCATGAGATACACACCAAGGGTATGTCTAAAGCAGGATAAGAGATGTTTCTTAATAAACAAGTTAGCGAATACATTTTAACTACTAAATTTTAAAACCCGAGTGCAGACAAGACTAGTTGTATTTCAACACGTATTAGCTGGTCAAGGTGAACCCCAAAGGGAAGTGTAAGGGGTGTAAAGTAAAACTTGGCAGACTGGAGAATCTAGCCCATATCGGATTTAATAGGAATTAGGTCCCTGACTCAATAAAGCACTTAAGCATGTACTTAACTTTAAGTTTGTGCTTAAATCCATCTCTACTCAACACAAGTTAAGCTAAACTTAAGTGCTTTGTTGAATCAGGGCCTAAACCAAATTTCACAAGGTTTTATAGATATTACACTAAAATCTTTTAAGTTTCCTAGGGAATGATCTCCCTCCTTTCCGTAGGTTTGTAGAAACTTTCTATAGAATTTGGTAGTAGGGTTCTAATCTTCAATCAAATTCTATGGTATGATTAAACAAAATCTTTAACAAAGTGTTCACTTTGTGTCAAATTATATAGGACTTTCCCAGAAGGGGAATCGTTTTCTAATCTCAAATGTCAAAATTAATAATCAGCCATTGTATGAAATCTAAATTACAATAAATTGGAGAAATGTGACATGAAAGTATTCACATGACACATCAAAATGAGATTTTGTAAACAGTGCTGCTGCCTTGTTAAAATAAGAACTGATTATGAATACAAGTCACAATTGTCTAACCCCCATGCATTGCAATTATTACAATGGGAATGTTACAACATGAGGGGGTGAGAGTAGGTAGATGCTCAGATACCACAGTGATGGTCGTGGATAAGAAGCTGAACAGAATACAAATGGTCCCTTGTGAACGCTAGTGTAGCAGGCTAGGCTGAGTCACACCATCTAGGATCTGGACAAGAAGAGGTGAGGAGAGATGGTAATTTAAGAGTCAGGGTGGGGAACCACTAGGGTGACCAGATGTCCTGATTTTATAGGGACAGTCCCAATTTTGGGGTCTTTTTCATATATAGGCTCCTATTACCCCCCCAACCTCCTGTTCCGATTTTTCACACTTGCTGTCTGGTCACCCTAGGAACCACCACCAGCCAGCCTACTGCTCGTTCTAGGCAGCACAGAGGAAGTAAGTTTGGACAGCATTTCTAAGGAGAAGAGAAGGGGATCAGAGAGGCAGAAAGAGGATGCAGGCTGTCCTAAAGCTGCTGCAGTGGCAGCAGGAGATGCCTCTGGCAGAGACGAGGGAGCAAGGGACAAAGAAGAGGCAGGTGCTGCCAACATGGAAGGAAGAGAAATAAAATAAGATCATATATTTGTTAAGCTTACTTTAAAGCAGTGATACTCAGATTGAGGTTCGCAAGCCATAAGTTGCTCTTTAAAGTGTCTCCTGTGGCTTTTTTGCAGCACATGATATTAAAACTAGGGCTGTCAAGGGATTAACAAAATTAATCATGCTGTTAAACAATAAAATACCGTTTATTTAAATATTCTTGGATGTTTTCTACATTTTCAAATAAATTGATTTCAATTACAACACAGAATACAAAGTGTACAGGGCTCACTTTATTTTTATTACAAATATTTGCACTGTAAAAAAACAAAAGAAATAGAAAATTGAATTTACAAATGTTTAATTATGTAAAAAAAAAAAATCCCTGCATTCAAAAATAAAACAATGTAAAACTCTAGAGCCTACAAGTCCATTCAGTCCTACTTCTTGTTCAGCCAAATGCTCAGACAAACAGGTTTGTTTACATTTGCAGGAGATAATGCTGCCTGCTTCTTATTTATAATGTCACCTGAAAGTGAGAATAGGCGTTTTCATGGCACTGTTGTAGCCAACATCACAAGATATTTATGTGCCAAATGCCCTAAAGATTCATATGTCCCTTCATGCTTCAGCCACCATTCCACAGGGCATGTATCCAGGCTGATGACAGGTTCTGCTCGACAATGATCCAAAGCAGTGAGGACTGATGCATGTCCATTAGCACATTCTTTTTTTATTGAGCATCATCAGCATGGAAGCCTGTCCTCTGGAATTATGGCCAAAGCATGAAGGGGCATACGAATATTTATCATATCTGGCACGTAAATACCTTGTAATGCCGGCTACAAAAGTGCCATGCGAACGCCTGTTCTCACTTTCAGATGACATTGTAAATAACAAGCAGGCAGCATTATGTCCCATAAATGTAAACAAACTTGTTTGTCTTCACAATTGGCTGAACAAGAAATAGGACTGAGTGGACTTGTAGGCTATAAAGTTTTACATTGGTTTGGTTTTGAGTGCAGTCATGTAACAAAAAAACTACATTTGTAAGTTGCACTTTCACAATACAGAGATTGAACTACAGTACTTGTATGAAATGAATTGAAAAATATTATTTCCTTTTATCATTTTTAGGGTGCAAATATTACTATTCAAAAATAATAATATAAAGTGAACACTGTACACTTTGTATTCTGTGTTGTAATTGTAATAAATATATTTGAAAATATAGAAAAACATCCAGAAACATTTAATGCATTTCACTTGGTTTTCTATTGCTTAAGAGTGCGATTAAAATGGCAATTAATTGTGATTAATTTTGTTATCGTGATTAATTTTTTTGAGTTAATCATGTGAGTTAACTGCAATTAATTAAAACACTGTGTGATGTAATTATTAACCAATCAGGATGTTTTTACTATGTTATTAATCAATCACAGTTGATAAAATAATAATATTTGGTCAGTCATTTTAGTGTGAGAATGTATTCACACACATACATATGGGTAATGTTGATAGCTAATTTGGCTCCTGAACCACTGAGCAGGTCTGAGTATCACTGCTTTAAAGTGTTTCCAAAAAATGACTGCTACCACCAACTGCAGTCAAAGTGACAAGAATCAAGTATTCAGCTAAGCATTTTATTATAAAAGATTTGCCTTGTATTTCTTTCCCTATAGAATCTGCACTTTCATCTTTGTATAGTCAAGGCTTCCAAGCCTTGTATACAAGGTATTTGCATTTGTGCAAGTGCACACCACCATTGCACTGCACAGAGGCTGCAGCTTTCACCATGTCCTTTTGACCTGGTCTACCAGAAATGTGTCTGCATTTAGATAATAGCAGAAGCCAAGGTGTGAACCCACCCCATACTCACCTCCCCTTTAAGCTCAGGGAGGTAAAACCTCCACCACTTCCCCCACTCACACATGCCCTCATTTCAAGAAAGTGTTACCTACAAAGCTTAGTTGAGGCTATATAAAAGTTACTGCTATTAAATAAGAGCAATCTACGGCCTTCCGCCGCCCACATTACTAGGAGCTAAGTGGCTGAACTGGAGGAGCTAGGGGAGACAGAGAGGTACATGATGAGACTTTCAGGGACACAGTAGAGCAGTCCCACCCAAGTCTGACAGCCTCTGTGCTGCTGAAGAAGATGAAAGTCTTGGGGAAGGAGAACATCAAGCAGAGGGAAACAATCCCACAGTTGGGACGCTCAATCCAGATGATATCATGGTATCCCCTTGCACTGAAGATACTCCTCCGGGGTAGGGAAACTCAGTTATTAGGACAAGACAGGCAATAGTAATGAGGGATTCGATTATTAGAAATATAGATAGTTGGGCTTGTGATGACTGGGAGAACCTCACAGTAAATTGCCTGCCTGGTGCAAAGGTTGTGGCTCTCTTGAGATATCTAAATCAGTGGTTCTCAAATTTTTGTACTGGTGACCCCTTTCACATACCAAGCCTCTGAGTGCGACCCCCCCTTATAAATTAAAAACACTTTTTTATATATTTAACACCATTATAAATGCTGGATGCAAAGTGGGGTTTGGGGTGGAGGCTGACAGCTCGAGATCCCCCATGTAATAACCTTGTGATCCCCTGAGGGGTCCGGACCCACATTTTGAGAACCCCTGATCTAGATACACATATGTGCAATGCTTGGGAGGAGCTAGTGGTCATGGTACATGTAGGTACTATCACGTAAGGAAAGGTAATAGATAGGCCCTGGAAGCCAAATTTAGGAAAGACATTGAAATCCAGTATCAGAGGGGTAGCCGTGTTAGTCTGAATCTGTAAAAAGCAACAGAGGGTCCTGTGGCACCTTTAAGACTAACAGAAGTATTGGGAGCATAAGCTTTCGTGGGTAAGAACCTCACTTCTTCAGATGCTCCCAATACTTCTGTTAGTCTTAAAGGTTCCACAAGACCCTCTGTTGCTTTTTATTGAAATCCAGGACCTCCATGGTAGCATTCTCTGAAATGCTTCCAGTTCCACGCACAGGGCCAGTTAGACAGGCAGAACTGCAGGGTCTCAATGTGTGGATCAGACAATGGTGTACAGAGGAGGAATTTAGGGAAGTGTGGAACCTTTTGGGAAAGGAGGAGCCTATACAGAAAGGATGGGATCCACCTAAACCAAAACAAAACCAGAGTGCTGGCATGTAAAATTAAACAGGTTGTAGGAGTTTTTAAACTAAGGGCTCTAGGAAAGCAGGCAAGTGAGAAGCAGCACACAGTTCGGACAGAGATATCCCTTAGGGGAGGATTCATTAAAGGGAATACTCTATATCCTAACAAAGAGGAGATGATAGAAGTTGATAAAGTACAGGTAGGAACTGAAGAGAAGCAGTCAAACAAAAAAGAGGCCCATTTAATTACACTACATGAAGGTAGATAACTAAATACTGACAAATATTATAAAAGTGTTTGTATACAAATGCAAGAAGCCTAAATTCTAAGATGGGTGAACTTGAGTGCCTGGTATTAAATGAGGATATTGATATAATAGGCATCACAGAAACTTGGTGGAACGATGATAATCGATGGGGCACAGTAATACTAGAGTACAAAATATTTAGGAATGACAGAGTAGGTCAAGCTGGTGGAGGAGTGGCACCATATGTGAAAGAAAGCATAGAGTCAAATATAGGAAAAATCTTAAATGAATCAAACTGTACCATAGAATCTCTGTGGATAAAAATTCCATGCTTGAATAACCGACCACCTGACCAAGACAATGATCGTGGTTGTGAAATGTCCAGAAGATTAGAGAGGCTACAAAAACAGAAAACCCAATAATAATGGGGGATTCCAACTATCCCCATATTGACTGGGTACATGTCATCTCAGGATGGGATGCAGAGATCAAATTGCTAGACACCATTAATGACTGTTTCTTGGAGCAGCTAGTCCTGGAACCCACCAGGGGAGAAGAAATTCTTGATTTAGTCCTAAGTGAAGCACAAGATCTAGTCTAAGAAGTGAATGTAGTTGAACCACTTGGCAATAGTGACCAAAATGTAATTAAATTTAACATCTTTGTAGGGGGGGAATACCAAAGAAACCCACCACAGTAGCATTTAACTTCAAAAAGGGGAACTGCACAAAAATGAGGAAACTAGTTAAATAGAAATTAAAAGGCGCAGTCACAAGAGTGAAATGCCTGAAAGGTGCATGGAAACTATTTAAAAACACCACAATGGAGGTTCAAACTAAATGTATACCCCCAAATTTAAAAGAAAAGCAAGAGGACAAAAAGCAACAGTAAAGAGCCAGTTAGAGGCAAAAAGGCATCCTTTAAAAATTGGAAGTCAAATCCTACTGAGGAAAATAGAAAGGAGCATAAACCCTCGCAAGTCAAGTATAATTAGGCAGGCCAAAAAAAGAATTTGAACAACTAGAAAAAGACACAAAAACTAACAGCAAAAAAAAAATTACATTACGTCCGAAGTGTGCCAAACAATCAGTGGTACCACTGGACAATTCAGGTGCTAAAGGAGCATTATGGGAAAAGCTAAATTAATTCTTTGAATTGGTCTTCACTGCAGAGGATGTGAGGGAGATTCCCAAACCTAAGCCAGTCTTTCCCAGATTGAGGTGACCCTAGAAGAGGTTTTGGAACAATTAATAAATTCAACAGTAAGTCACCAGAACCAGGTGGTTTTCACCCAAAAATTCTGAAGGAACTCCAATATGAACTTGCAGAACCAACTGTGGTATGGAACCTATGCTTAAATTAGCCTCTGTACCAGATGACTGGAGGATAGCTAATGTAACACCAATTTTTAAGAAAGGCTCCAGAGGTGACCCTGGGAATTACAAGCTGGTAAGCCTAAATTCAGTACCAGGAAAATTGGATGAAACTATAGTTAAGAACAGAATTCTCAGACACATAGATGAACACAGTATGCTGGAGAAGATTCAACACAGCTTTTGTAAAAGGAAATCATGCCTCACCACTCTTTTAGAATTCTTTGAGGGTGACCACAAGCATGTGGATAAGGCTGATCCAGTGGATATAGTGTACTTGGACTTTCAGAAAGCCTTTCACAAGGTTCCACACCAAAGGCTTTTGAACAAAGTAAGCAGACAGGATAAGGTCCTCTCATGGATCAGTAACAGGTTAAAAGATGGGGGGGAAATAGGAATAAATCAGTTTTCCTGGTGGAGAGAGATAAACAGTGGGGTTCCCCAAGGATCTGTACTGGGACCTGTGCTGTTCAACATAGTCCTAAATGATCTGGAAAAAGGGGTAAACAGTGGGGTGGCAAAATTTGCATACAATAAATAATGACTCAAGATTGTAAAGTTCAAAGCAGACTTTGCGGAGTTAAAAAGGAATCTCACAAAATTGGGCGACTGGGCAACAAAATGACAAATGAAATTCAATGTTGATAAATGCAAAGTAATGAATATTGAAAAACGTAATCCCAACTGTTTATACAAAATGATGGGGTCTAAATTAGCTGTTACCACTTAAGAATGGGATCTTGGGGTCATTGTGGATAGGTCTCTGAAAACATCCACTGAATGTGCAGTGGCAATCAAAAAGGATAACAGAATGTTAGGAACCATTAGGAAAGGAATAGATAATAGGACAGAAAATATCAGAATGCTACTATATAGATTCATGGTATGCCCACATCTTAATGCTGTTATGATCATCCCATCTCAGAAAAAATATATTTGAATAGGAAAAAGCACAGAGAAGTGCAACAAAAATGATTAAGGGTATGGAACAGCTTCCATATGAGGAGAGATTAAAAAGACCGGGACTGTTCAGCATAGAAAAGAGACAACTGAGTGGGGATATGACAGAACTCTATATAACCATGGAGAAAGTGAATAAAAAAGTATTATTTACCCCTTCACATAACTCAAGAACCAGGGGTCACCCAATGAAATTAATAGTCAGTAGTTTAAATCAAACAAAAGGAGGTACTTCTTCACACAACACACAGTCAACTTGTGGAACTTATTGCCAGGGGATGTTTTGAAGGCCAAAACTATAACTGGTTTAATTGAAAGCATTAGATAAACTTATGGAGGATAGGTCCATCAATGGCTATTAGCCAATATGGTCAGGCTGCTCTGGGTGTCCCTAAACCTCTGACTGCCAGAAGCTGGGACTGGATGACAAGGGATGGATCCAGGGCCGGTGCAAGGAAGTTTCGCGCCCTTGGCGAAACTTCCACCTTGCACCCACCCCCCCCCCCCCCCGCCCCGTGGCGGCCCCCCCTCCCCCAGCCAGCCGTTTAGCGCCCCCCCCGGCGGCCTGAGCATCATCTCCCCACCCTAGCTCACCTCTGCTCTGCCTCCTCCCCAAGCACGCCGCCCCCGCTCTAATTCTCCTCCCCTCCCAGGCTTACGGCACCAAACAGCTGATTGGAGCTGCAAGCCTGGGAGGCGGGAGAAGTGGAGCGGTGACGGTGTGCTTGGGGAGGGGGCGTAGGAACACTGTAAAAAAATGGGGGGCACCGCTTTTTGGCACCCCCAAATCTTGGCACCCTAGGCAACCGCCTAGTTTGCCTAAATGGTAGCACCGGCCCTGGATGGATCACTCCATAATCACCCTGTTTTATTAATTCCCTCTGAAGTTCATTCTGCACTGGCCACTGTCAGAAGACAGGATACTGGGCTAGACGGATCATTGGTCCGAGCTGTATGGCAGTTCTTACATTCTTATATACAAAAATAACCAGGTTACATAGATGAACTCCCGTTGACTTCAGTGGAGCTACTCTCGATCTACACAAGTATAAGTCCTGGGCTACACCTAAAATTTTACCAGCATGTCAGCTAGGGGTGTGGTTTTTTCCCCAACATGGTTATTCCCTAACATAGTATGCCCACTACAAGCCCTAGCATAGATGCAGTTCTACCAGCAAAACTGCTCTTAACATAGTGAAAGTGGCAAAACTTTTAAGTTTAGACAAGATCTAAAGACTTGTCTACTTTGGGAAATTCACCAACATAATTATGCCAGTACAATTATACCAATATAACTGTCCGTGTGGGCACTTATTCCAGAATAAGGGTATGTCTACACTTAAAACACTACAGTGGCACAGCTGCAGTTGTTTGCCACTGTAGCACTTCAGTGTAGACACTCACTACAGAGACAGGTGGGTTTTCCCGTTACTGCTGTTGATCCACCTCTTTGAGAGGTGGTGGCTGGGTTTGCAGAAGAATGCTTCTATCCACATAGCGCTGTCTATGCCAAAGGTTAGGTTGTCTGAACTAGGTCTCTCCGGATGGTGGATTTTTCACACCCTTGAGAGACGGACCTATGACAATGTCAGTATAGCCCAGCCCTTGGAGATTGTCAACACAGGGAAATTGAACACCAGAACTATAACAGTATAATTAGTGCTATAAAGTGTAATAAGAGATGCTCTTCCTCCTCTCTATATATCTATAAGTTGAGCACCAGCTCCTACGCTGATTGCTGGTCCAAACATATATTAGACAAGCAATCAATATTTTAGGCCAAACCAGGAAAATCTGGGGCACTAGGCACATCCCTCCCATGTGGGGTCCCTCATGGACCCACAAGGAATCATCTTGACTCCATCCTCATGCGGTAGCCTCCACTCTTCTTGGAGTGGTAGCATGTTTCAGAATTTAATATTAATAAAGTAATTTACACCACATGATTCTGTTGTTTCAGACTGTCTATAGACAACAGTTGCACTCAGATCACATTTCAAGGTTTTCTTTGCACCCATAAAGGCTGAAGACATTTTTTGTAAATGAAGGCTGAGCTTCTGATATTGCCATGTGACTCCAGACAACAGGACCCTACACAGGCTGACCCCTATAGTCCATATGTCTTAATCTAGCACTAACCATTAATGAGGAAGCACCAGTGATAGCAACAGTGAGAAATTTTTAGAAAGAAGACTAGTGTAGGAGGGGTTCTTACAAAACCATGTTGAAGTTTTGGTAGCTACTGTGAAGGGTTATACTACCAAATTTAGAAGCTGGTTCTCTCATATGGTTGTACCATGCCTATATGGGCAAGGAGAAACACATTGATTAGACATAAGCATGTTTAAATATTACAACTCATCATTTCCCAAATTTTGATGGAATTTCAAACTACAAAAAAGTGGAACTTTTTAAAAAAAAATCATTACAATTTTCCATGCATTTTTGACCAACTATAGAGCTGTACAAAAATTCTTTATTTACAAACTGTCAAAAAATTCAAACCAAAAATTGCTAATTTTTCCATCCATCCCCCAAGTAGTTCTAGTAAATATGAGTATTTTCCCAGTGTGAATGGAGAGTAGGAAATTAGCAACCAGCTGGAGCTGAGGCACCAGCTTTATGCTATGTCTTTCCTTTCCAGGGTAAGAAGCTCTGGAGGAAGAAAAAGGTCCAATCGTGCAAATCTGAAAAGTCCTGTAGATGAGCACAGAACTGGACATCAGGGGTCTCATTCTGGCTATGCCACTGACCTCCCGTGTGGCCCTGAGCCAGTCATTTCACCTCTATGACTCAGTTTCCTCATTTGCACAATGTGAGGATGAATGAGTCAGTGTCTGTGAAGTACTTCAAACACACAAAGCACTGTGTAAGTGCAAAATATTACTCACATGAGTTAAGTCTGGCAACACTGAGCCTATAAGTAATGAATTGTTGCAGACATTTTATTCGATGTGGGCTTTAGTTGTATATTTTCCCGCATAAATGTAGCTATGTATAATTCAGAACTGTCAGATTTGATATCATGTGCTGTGCAGAAAGTAAGAGTAGGTGGTATGCGTCCTACAACTCTTACAAGAAATCTTTACAATTGCCCATTGACCCAGTCTATGAAATTGCATTCCGCTTGAGTGGAAATTTCTAAAAAGAAAATGGGAGG
Source organism: Trachemys scripta elegans (assembly GCF_013100865.1). NCBI lineage: Eukaryota > Metazoa > Chordata > Testudines > Emydidae > Trachemys > Trachemys scripta. Next base: position 264,311,072 of record NC_048299.1, on the reverse strand, counting down.
GAGATAGATTTTGTTCTCTGGTGAGGGTGTAATTTATGTGCAAATGTTCTTTGGGTTTCATGTGAATGGGAAACCAAACCTGAGGGGAAAATAAAAACTCCCCTTTTCAAAGAAACACAGACTTTGATTTGCATCAAAATGTACCATCTTTCTGGTGCTTTCCAGAAGTAAATTGTCTGATGAGATAACTAGCAAGGGGATGGGCCCATGATTGCTTAGGGAACAATCCTGCACTAGCAAGGAGGTGGACTAGATGGTTTGACATAGCCTTGCTATCTTGCATGTGTCCAAGCTTTGCTCAGCGGAGGAATGGGAAGCCATCAGCGAGACAGTTATAATTCTCTGCCAGACTGGCTCAACCATGATTTAGATCAGTCTATGGGCTGCTCTAATTCATGCCACGGGCATAAGGTTCCTTACATCAGTGGAGGATTTGCATAGTTTAAGGGTACATCTACACTACAGCGGGGAGTCGATTTAAGATACGCAAATTCAGCTACGTGAATAGCGTAGCTGAATTCGACGTATTGCAGCCGACTTACCCCGTTGTGAGGACGGCGGCAAAATCGACTTCTGCCGCTTTTTGTCGGCGGCGCTTACTACCACCTCCGCTGGTGGAGTTAGAGCGCCGATTCGGGGCTCGATTGTCGCGTCCCAACGGGACGCGATAAATCGATCCCCGAGAGGTCGATTTCTACCCGCCGATTCAGGCGGGTAGTATAGACCAGACCTAAGCGTCATCCTCAACACAACCTATTCCCCACCCCAGCATGCCCCCATGTCAGCATGAGGCTGGAGCAGCTGGTACAGGAACTAGCTCCACTAGCTTTATACCAACAGGAAGGTCCCCTCTGCCAGGAGGTTCTCTGCTGGTGAGTTACAGCCAGAATCTGGCACTTTTGTACCTGAGTGGCAAGAAGGGGACAGAATATAATACAGAATCTGTCCCTGGTGTCTATGAGGCAAACATGGTACAGAGACTAGGGCACAGGACTAAGAGGCACAGGCCTAAATTTTTAAAAGTGACCAATGATGCTGGGTGTCCAACTTGAAACAGCTTAAAAGGACCTGATTTTTCAGGGAGGAATGTAGAGCACTTTCTGCAAGTCACGCCCCTTTAGAAGGTGTCTCAAATTGGACACCCCAAAATGGAGGCATCTAAAATCAGTAGTCACTAAACCATGGTTTCTTCTCCTTTCTCTGCAACTGACTTGTATTACCTTAGCCAAGTCCCTTAACATCTCCAGGCCTCACTGCCCCTGTCTGTTTAATGGGTATAAAGATACATATCTGCCCTTATCGCATTTTCTTAGAGTTAATGGGTGATTGGATATTATGATGAGTCTATCACTGGAAGAGAATACCCATTCAGGATTATTTTGGTGTTCTCTTTAATAGAGTAAGCATTTATAGAAGAAGCCAAGCTGAGCAGTGGTGATTAACATTTTCTAGTTAATCAATCTCTGCAGATAGTTTCCATCCTCTGCTCCCCTTTAGTTAATGAATCAGCACCTGATGATGGTTTTAACACCTAGGCAGCTGACAACTTGCTGTATTGTTCTCATGCATTGAAGTGGGGTAACATGAAGACTATTCTGCTCCTTACTGGTTGCCCCTTCATTGCTTGAAAGAATTATTTACGGTCGGAGCCTCAGCCTCACCTGCCCCATTGAAGTCACTTCAGTTAAAGGAATACTCGAGTGATGATTTCAGGATTGAACCCTTAAACCCTCACCTTCTTAATCCCACCCCTCTACAACCTCAACTGCCCTTTCCTTAATCCCCCACCACACACAGACTTCATGTTTCATCCTCCCCCTTGCCCCTTATCTTTGAAGAGGCCTTGTTGGGCCAATTTGTGATACTGCTGCTAATTCTGATGTACAAGGATACAAGGTACAGAGCATACTTTGTTCCATTAACATAATACATTGAGTCAGTTCTGTGACTCTGTTCCCCTTTGTGTCCCACTCTTTGTCTCTCTTGTGTATTTGGGGGATTGTATCCTGAAATGCAGTGACATTGAAAAGGTTGTAGGGGTCCTGGTGGATAACCAGTTAAACAGGAGTCCCCAGTCCAATGTTGTACCTAAGAGGGCTAAAGTGATACTTGGATCTATGAACATGGGCATGTCGAGCAGCAGTAGGGAGGAGGTATTATGTATGTAGATGGCATTACTGATGCCATTCTTGGAATACTGTGTCTAGTTCTGGTGTTCACATTTAAAAAATGCAGGGCTCAGAAAAGAGTTACAAGAATGTTTTAAGTGCTGGAAAACAAGACTTACAGTCAGAGTCTTCAGAAGATCAATCTAGTTATCTTATCCAAAGAAAGATTAAGAGGTGACTTGATCACAGTGTATAACTACCTGCATGGGAAGAAGATTTCTGATAGTAGACAGCTCTTTAATCTGGCAGAAAAAGGCGTAACAAGATCCAATGGCTGGAAACTGAAGCTAGACAAATTCACACTAGAAATAAATGGCAAATTTTTAACAGTAAGGATAATGAACCATTAGAACAACTTACCTAAGAACGTGCTGGAATTTTCATCACTTTAAGTTTTTAAATCAAGACTGAATTTTACCCAGGAATTACTGGATAAAATTTTCTGGCCTGTGTTATGCAGGAGGTCAGACTAGACGATCATAATGTTACCTTCTGGCCTTGAAAATCTATTAATCTGTTTAGATTGGAAAATCTGCAGGGCCGAGATTGTATTTTCCTATCTATTTGTACAGTGCCTAGCACGACGGGGCCACCTGATCTCAGCTGAGCCTCTAAGCACTATTGTAACACAAATAAAAATAAATGGGCTTAAACAAGCTTTTAAAATGGCTTTAGCCATCGAGGGATAACTTAGTGTTTGGATCTTCTTTCTAACACCTTAAAAGGAGGCTATGTTTGCGGAGGTTAATTTTTGTTTCTAAACTTGTTTTATTTCCTCCCTTTTTATTTTTAGCAATATGAGCTTGTGGCTTCCCTGGTTTTGCTTGAGACTCTCTGCAGAACCAGTGGGATTACAGCAGCACAAGAGACTGAAACGTGAGCAACTGAGAGGGAAAAGAGATGTCTAGTCATCTTGTTTAAAGCCACTTAGATGTTGTGTTTGCTTTCAGACCTGGTTGAAAACTGGCAGGAAAAACTGAACAAAAAATTAAATCCTTCTGTCCTTTTTTCAGTCCCATTTGAAAAATGTCGACTAGCTCTATCGCTGGGTAAAAACAAGAAACACCAATGAATGGAAATGTCATCAACATTTCTCCCCCAAGCCCTCTGCACCCCCTTTTTCAAATCAAAATATTTAATCAGAACTTTGACATTAAAACGTATTCAGCCAGCTCTGTTTTATTAAATGTGTTTAACTAAACAAGGTCATCATTAGGAGGATGCGGGGCCCAGGGCGGAAGTGGCGGATTCATCTCTTCCAGGACTGACTGTGCCGGCCAATCACACCGCCCGCAGGGCCCCCCAAACCACGGGGCCCAGAGCGGTCACCCCGATTCACCCTACCCAAGGGACGGCTCTGCACATAAACAAACACTTGGGAGTAAAAATCTCCTTGTGAAAGATTTACCACCTTGCCCCTTCAGCCCCTTTAGTCATCCAGCAAAAAAGAGGGAAGACAAGATTTGATATCCCTGAAATTTCTAAGGTTAAAAACAAGCAGAAAGATTGTTTTAAGGAAAAATTGTTCTTGAGACCGACTGAATGGATCATAATAGGAACAAATGGATGCAGTTTCTCTGACTTCAGTGGGATTTCACTCATTTACATCAGCCTAGAATTTGGGCCTTAATATTTAAATCAAGAGGAGAGTCAAGTCAGCAAAGCATTGAAGTTAATGGGACTTAAGCCTCCCAGGTTCTGGAGACCCTCTACAATATCTAGGCACCACAGCTTGCTGAATATTTGCCTGTTACTCTTACCTTTCCCCCTTATTTTCTCTACTCTCCAGGCACAATATCAGTTTAACCAACTCTTCTGTCCCCCATGACCTAAGCAGCTCACTATAGTAATAAAATTTCCCAATGGATGATGCTGGTGGAAACTGTCGCATAATCCACTATGAAAATCCCCCCCTGTGAAAGGCAGAGGGATGCTGGGAGTTAGTATGCCTAGCTGCGGACGGGTTTCTTGTTGATTCAGCGTGGTGAACATTATTTATGTCCCAGTTAGAGAGATTCAGAAAGATTTTATGTTATCTTTGGGGACAGTGCTGAAAAGTAGGTCAGGTAGAATAAGTGTAACAAGACAGGCCACTCAAGGGGAGGTGGAAAGTTCAGTTATTATAAGTACAGTCTAGACAAATTTAGTCCTTGGCATTTGTTGTGTGAGCAGGGTCTTTGAAATAGCTGTAATAAATTCAACCTTCTTTCTAAAGCTGAGTGCATCTGGGTTTGTTCTTTAAACATTTTGTGAAACTAACACTAAAATGCAAAGAACTTATTTCAGGGGCTGTCTTTTATATTGAAGTAGGCAATTCCAAAGTCGTATTATGAAAGGATAACGTAATAATTTCAGGAGTTTAGATACCCAACATCACTTTGTCAGTTCCCAGGCATTGTATTTACTACACCTCTACCTTGATATAACTCTGACCTTAGGAGCCAAAAAATTTTACTGCGTTATAGGTGAAACCGCGTTATATCGAACTTGCTTCGATCCACCGGAGTGCGCAGCCCTGCCCCCCTGGAGCACTGCTTTACCGCGTTATAGCCGAATTCGTGTTATATTGGGTCACGTTATATCGTCGTAGAGGTGTATTTAAATACAATGTAGTAAATTAATAGGAACAATGTGATTAAAATCAGGTAGGTACCTATATAAGCACATGTGAAGTTATGACCCATGCAAGTTAAAGATGTTTCATGTAACAAAGTGAGAACACAGTGTATTTACAAATGAGAATGTTGTATCATAAATACTGCTATCTATAGTTAACTATGTACTAAAATATGCAATAAACTCTATTACATATAATTTTACTCATAAACCCTGCAGCACAATTAACACAGTACAATGAAAACCAAATGTAAATGCAATCAAAACATCATAAAAATGCAGATTATAATGCCAAATTCTTGACCTAAAACTATGGACCTAATCCAAAACCAACCGAAGGCAATGGAGAGTCTTTCCATTTATTTCAATAGGTTTGGGATCACATCCTGTTAAGCACGGACACAGCACAAACTGGCCTGTATTCATGCCAGCTGTGACCCACCACAGATTACCTCAGACAGGGCAGAAGTAATCTTATGCACTCACTACACTAGGGAAATCTTTAATAAAATTCCCACCAATGTTATTGCTCAGAGAAGGAGGATTGTCTAGTGCAGCGGTTCTCAGACTGTGGGTTGGGACCCCAAAGTGGGTCGTGACCCCATTTTAATGGGGTCGCCATGGCTGACGTTAGACTTGCTGGGGCCTGCAGCCGAAGCCCAAGCACCACCACCCGGGGTCGAAGCTGAAGCCCGCAATCTTCAGTCCTGGGTCACTGGACTGAGGTTACAGGCCCCCTACCCAGGGCTGAAGCCCTTCAGCTTTGGCTGGCTCGTGCACCCGGAGCGGTGGGGCTCGGGCTTTGGCCCCTCCACTTGGATGGACTCAAACTTCAATCCCCCCTCCTGGGGTCACGTAGTAATTTTTGTTATCAGAAGGGGATTACAGTGCAATGAAGTTTGAGAACCGCTGGTCTAGTGGTTAGGGCACTAACCTGGGTCTTAGGAGATGTGGGTTTAATTCCTGTGTGACCTTAGGCAAATTGCTTAGACTCTCTGGCCCACAACCACAAAGGTGTTTGGCACCTAAATCCAAGCTTTAGGCTCCACTGCAATCCACAAACTCCTGCTGAACTGTATTAGTTCCCAGATTCACTCAGTGCCGAAGTTTTCAGGGTAAGAGTTCCCTCAGCACTAGGGTGACCAGATGTCCCGATTTTATAGGGACAGTCCTGATATTTGGAGCTTTTTCTTATATAGGCACCTATTGCCCCTCACCCCCATCCCGATTTTTCACACTTGCTATCTGGTCACCCTACTCAGCACCTGAGTTTCTCTCTGGGCATACGCACTGCTGCTTCACTCTAGGCATTCGGATGCCTATCTTCTGCTTAAGTCCCAGAGCGATCCAGGGGCAGACAGGCATTTGGCCACTATCTTGTGTGCAGGGCCTGATCCAGTGGGTGTGCTCAAAGGGTGCCTACCGGATAATAGTATTACATATTACGGTATTGGAGGACCAGAGATAAATATTTCAACCAACACTGGTGTTACCAATATCGGGAGCCCAAATGTAGCTGGCCCACCATTTCAAGCACTGTGTTCATTTATTTAGATTAGCTACAATGCTAAAAAACGTGTTTAGTCATAGGCTCTAGGCAGCCTTAACATAACTGGAAAATGCATCCTAAACGCAGCCACCTAAGTTAGCCCACCACATTTCTCTCTCCTCCTTGAACAATTTTTCCATCTTCCCCAAATATAAAAGCTTTAAAACAACAACAAAAAAGGAGCCTTGCAACATGCCCTGAAGATAATCTGAATCAGGCTACTTCTGACCAAGTGAGGAAGTGAATTCCACAACAATGGGGCCATCACAGAGAAAGCCCTGCCAGCAACCCCCTCTCATTTATATCAATGGCTCCAGCTTGACCCCCATTGCTGATCTCAGCTGTGACAGGATGGTATACAGAGGGGGAACCTACCAACATGAGAGACAGCCCAAGTCACATAAGGCTCTAAAGGGGGGAAAACAACACCTTAAATTTCACCCATAAGCCAGCCCAAAGGCAGGTTGTGCAGGTTAGGACTATTCTGATCTCCCAGGAATAAAGACTTGGCAAAAAGAAAGGGAAGGAGCACAAGCCAAAATAGAGAAAGAGCAGGTTAAAGAACATTTAGATAAGTCGGCAGGGTCTGATGAAATTCATCCTATGGTACTCAAGGAACAAGCTGAAGCAATTTTGGAACCATTGGTAATGATCTTCGAGAACTCATGGAGGATGGGTCAGGTCACAGCGGACTGGAGAAGGGCAAACACAGGACCTATCTTTAAAAAGGGGACAAAGAGGACCCAGGGAGTTATAGACCAGTCAGCTTGACTTGGATACCTGGAAAGATGAGGGAACAAATTATTAAGCAGTCAGTTTGTAAGCACCAAAAGGATAATACGGTTACAAGGAATAGCCAGCATGGATTTGTCAAGAAAAAATCTTGCCAAACCAATCTAATGTCCTTCTTTGACAGGGTTACTGGCCTAGTGGATAGGGGGAAAGCAAAAGATGTGATATGCCTTGATTTTGACACAGTCCTACATGACATTTCTATAAACAAACTATGGAAGTGTGGTCTATATAAAATTACTACCAGGCGGGCACACAACTGGTTGAAAGATAGTACTTAAAGGGTAGTTATCAACAGTTTGTTGTCAGACGGGGAGGGCATATCTAATGTTGTCTCACAAGGGTCAGTCCTGGGTCCAGTATTATTCTATATTTTCATTAATTACTTGGATAATGGAATGGACAATATGCCTCTAAAATTTGCGGATGACACCAAGCTGGGAGGAATTGCAAGCACTTTGGAGGAGGTGGTTAGAATAGAGAACAACCTTGACAAGTTAGACTCCTGGTCTAAAATCAACAAGAAGAAATTCAGTATAGACAAGTATAAAGTACTTCACTTAGGAAGGAAAAATCAAATGCACAACTACAAAATGGGGAATAACCGGCTAGGTGGTCGTACTGCTAAAAAGGATCTGGGGGTTACTGTGGTTCACAAATTGAATGCGAGTCAACAATGGGATGCACTTTCAAAAAAGGCTAATAGCAAGAGTTGTATGCAAGACACGGGAGATAATTGTCCCACTTTACTCAGCACTGGTGAGGCCTCATCTGGAGGACTTTGTCCAGTTTCGGGCCCCACACTTTAGGAAAGATGTGGACAAATTGGAGAGAGTCCATAGGAAAAAAGGGGGTATGTTTATTCTTGAGGGGAGACCTGATAACATGTTATAAAGATGATGGTGATCCATTGTTCTCCAAGTCCACTAAGGTAGGACAAGAAGTTATGGCTGATTTAGGTTAGATATGAGGAAAAACTCTCTCGCTATAAACTCTGGAATAGGTTTACAAGGGAGGTTGTGGAATCCCCATCATAGGAGGTTTTTAAGAATGAACTTGTCAGGGATGGTCTAGATTTACTTTGTCCTGCCTCAGAGCAAGGGACTGGACTTGATAACCACTCAAGGTCCCATCCAGCCCTACATTTCTATGATTTCGTGTGCCAAATGTGTCCTATGGCTATTAGCCAGGATGGGCAGGGATGGTGTCCCTAGCCTCTGTTTCCCAGAAGCTGGGAATGAGCGACAGGGAAAGGGTCATTTGATGATTACCTGTTCTGTTCATTCCCTCTGGGGCACCTGGCATGGCCATGGTCGGAAGACAGGATACTGGGCCAGATGGACTTGGTCTGACCCAGTATGGCCATTCTTATGTTCTTATGTAAGTACTGTTAATACAGTAGACTCAAAGTTGCAATAAAAAGTGCTGCCAAAAATAATTAAGTGCTTAGGTTCAGTTCCCTGTTGCCCTGCACCTTGTATAGTCATTATACCAGTACAGAGGGTGTGTAAAATGCTACTCAGATCAGAAAGGCAGTGTTTTACATCCTGAGGTCACTCTGGCAATGTTAACTGTCACTCTGCACATCCTTTATATTTTTCTGGGGTTCGTTAATAACAAACAAATATCCTGACTTACGTCAGATTTTCCTTGTCAAGTGTATGTCCAAAAAGGCTGCACTACCTTAACTTTTGGAATTCCCTGAGTGCTTAGTGCTTGATCTTGCAACCTTAATGTTGAATGAAGACTAGGTTTTTTGCATTTAATTTCCTAGGTATTATTTTAAAAGAAGGGGAAAATGGTGTTAATCTGTTTGTGTGGTTTATAATTGCTGCTTCCTAATGGAAATCCCTTGCTCCATACTTATTCTGCTCGTAAATTTCTCTGTGTCCCCTCACCTATTCAGCTTGTGTCCCACACTCAAGGAGCTTTCCTCTAAAGCTATTTGCATTGCACAGTTTGCAGTCTTTGCTGGCTTTCCCAGCAGTTTGCAACTCCTTTCAACCAACCAGCGTGCACCTAAGGGTTCCTTGCTGTTATCACTGAAATCAATGACAAAGCCCATATGAAATAGCTGTGCGCGAAGGCCCTAATAAAGTACACACACAAGTAGCCCCAGAGACTTGCATTTGAATACTTACATGTTTAAAGTTAAGCATATTAAGTGCATTGCTGGATCAGGACCTTACCCAGCATCGTATAATTGCTCAGTGCTTTGTGTTTAAATGCACACTTGTAGATGCAAGTTTTCTTCTGTGTTCTCAGTAGGCAGTATCCAAATGGCCATGTCTTTCCTTAACCAAATAATTCCAAACCAACCAAAGTACAAGTACGCATTGAGACTGTGGGCCTGAGCCAAAGCCCAGTGAAGTCAATGGAAAAACTCCCATTGATTTCAGTGGGCTTTAGATCAGGCTCTAGATCTGTAAGATTCCAAATGTAACCTGTTTTGCTGTAGCTGAGTCCAAAAAATTGCAATTAGAAGATGCGTACACGCGCACACACACACACACACACACACACACACACACACACACACACACACACACAGAGAGAGAGAGAGAAAATTTAAGGGTAGAGCCCTGCAAATCTGCGGACATACGCTTTCTACCCACGGACCATGTTTGTGGATCGGATGCAGATACAAATTTTGTATCCGCGCAGGGCTCTACTGAAGGGACCTGGCTCAAACTTTCTGAAAGCAAACTTAGCATCAGGCAGAGACCCAGCCCAGGAAGTTTCCAACCAAAAGATTTAATGTTTCAGATAGTTGTGAGTATGCAAAACCAGTAATTGAAACTCTTTGAAATCTTTAACTACAGTGGGTGCTCCCTGGCATCCACTATAAGAAGTAGGGCTCTGTGCATTTGCGTTCCCTTTTGGCTAGTGTCATATGATTTCATTAGACATGTGAGTAAAACTGTGATTTCTGTGCAACTTTCTATCTGTCTCCTGTGAACCCCCCTCCCACCTACCTCCATTTCTTCCGAGAAGAGGACCTGAAAATGGCAGCTCAAGGTTTCCCTTTCTCTTCAGCTGAAAATGAGACAGAAGCTGAGACTTTCTGAGTGTGTCTGTACTTTCCCAATCAATGGAAGAATGTTATCGAGAGCTTAACATGCTCTGTACAGCTAAACTCCCAGCATTTCCTGTCACTGCCTGCGATGAAACCTTCCATTGCTTGTTATGATGATTCATTTCCAAAACTTCAGTTAATTTATCACAGTGACAGGTGGCCTCTGAACTTCACCCCTGTCTTTTCCCCACCCTTGCTTTCCTTTATTCTTTGTAAACTGCACTGTGACTCACAGAAATGGAGTTTTAATATAGTACATGCAAGTTCATCCTCTTCCTCCCCAATCCCTTCTTGCATCCATTGTAAATTGATATTTTAAGTCCTGTATTGTTATCTAATACATATACTGTGGTAGCTCCTAGAAGGGCAACTAGGTCAGAAGCCAAGTGTGCTAGGTGCTGTACAGACATAGAAAGTGACATTCTCTGTCCCAAAGAGCTTACAATGTAAAAAAGAGCTTACATCATTTAAGCATCAGTCATTAACTGCACCCTTCCCCTTGCTGTTTCTCTTCTCGCCCTAATCCGTCTCTGCATCTTCTTCCTTTCTATTTCTCAAGCTCTTATCAGTATTCACATAAAAAAATTGTAACCTATTTCTGCTCTTTGTCTGACCAAGGCAAATCTAGAGTAACTCCACTGGAGGCAGTGGAATTATTCCAGGTTTACACTAGGGTGACAGAAATCAGAACCAAGCCCTGTATCTTCCATTTAAAGCCACACTGGACAAGACAGTAGAAAAATGTACTACAGGGAACAGTTCTACATTATCAGGGAGAGGTATTGGATGAGCTAATAAGTCCTTTCCATTTATAATGTCCATGATTCTGTATAGTAATTTCATTCCAAAAGACCTTAAACTGATATATTAACTATTCACTTTATCCAGTGTACTTTACTCATCACCACTTTGTGCCGGGATGCCATCAGTGGTCACAAGCTAAACTAAGGAGGCAAGGGATGGCACTAGAAGAGGAGACCTCTAGAGGAAAGCCTGGGAACTGCAGGAAGCGTATTGGTTCTGCATTGTACATAGCGCTCTTTTCCTATGGGTATGTCTGCACCTCAATGGGGAGGTGTGATTGCATGCAGCACATGTAGACACACCAAAGTTAGCTTTGCTCTAGCTATGCCCAGCACCCTGAGTACATACTTAAGCAGCTAGCCCATGACAATGCCATACTGCCACAGCTACATTGCTATTGTTACTCGAACTAGCTTTGATCTAGTTAGAACAAAGCTAGCTCAGGAATGTCTACATGCCCTGCAGTCACACCTCCTGATGGCAGTGTGGATACCCTTAGTCAGAACTAGACCAATGCCTCAGTACGATGTTCAGATGTCCTTTGGATGAGATGAGGCACTGAAGTCCAGACTATGAATGGCTGCCAAGGTCCCCATAGCATTAGATTGCGGTATATTTGGGTCAACTTCCTTAAAATGCTCTAGGTGATTAAGGGACTTCCAAGGAACCCTTAACCTGAGCGTTTGTGAATCAATCCATTCTCATCATGTGCGCTCTCTGAGTTAAATCCTTATCTCCTCATTCCCTAAACAAAATCAGTCCTCCCAAACAACCCCCACATTGTAGCCAGGTCAAATTGATGCAACTTTCTTTGTGCTTTTCACTGGACTTACTAAAGTTATGCAGGGAAGAAATCTTTGTCATCATCACACATGCTGTCCCTCAACCATAGCAGCTCTTTGTCAAATAATTAGGCAGACACCATAAGACTTACCTTTAAACTCCAACAGGCAGCTGTTGTGAACCATATTAAAGTGACATTATAACTGAGAGTAGAATCTTAAACATTCCAGTTAAACTCTAATAAATAGGCCTCTCTCACAGAAAAGTGCAAATGAACCTACGTAACTAAAAGATTTTTATGGATGCTAATCAAATACTCAGCATCCAAAAAAGGGTAACCTTGTTATGAGAATAAAGTGGCAGATCTATTAGGGGATGATCTTGCTGAGGACATTGCATTTGTTTGTGTTGGAGTGGGCAGGAGATGATACTCTCTCATGCTTGAAAGTTTGTATGACACTGTTCTTCAGCTGGGAAGTTTTTCCCAGCATATCATATAGACCAGGTGGGTAACCTGCGGCCCATGGGTAATCTGCTGGCAGGCCACAAGACAGTTTGTTTACATTGACCATCCGCAGGCATGGCCGCCCGCAGCTCCCAGTGACCAAATCCCATTAATGAGCTAGGAAGGGACGGATCTATTTTTTTTTAAGTGTCTGTTTTCACAATATTATCAGCTAAAGTAACATCACTCATTCTGCAACTCACCTTTCAGTAGGCCACCTATGATGGGTGCATAGGACAAAGTTCTGAAGTCCAGACAGACACATGAAAAAAAATTCAGCCATACTCAAACCTCTTGAATCTGCAATATTGGGCTAGGCATCTCAGAAGAATGGGCTTTTGCATGAGATTTCTGGTAATTCTTTCTTCTACTCAGGCCAAAATAGTTGAGAATATAATGGATTACCTTGATACTTCTGCTTTGAGGCCCCTCTACAAGCAGGAAATGTAAACGTCAAAACAGATAGTTCAGGCTCAGTTCAAATTCTGTGGGAAGACTCAATTTGTTTCTTATTTTTGCCAAGACCATTTCCCCTTCCATAATTGTGACAGTATCAAGCAGGGCAGACAAAGAGGAATAACGAATACTGGAGGTAGTCAAAGCAAGAACAGAGACAGGCCTCTATAATAGATGGTATAGAAACATGGGCAACTTATGCTCATCCGAAGAAAAGGTTAAACTGTTTCCACCTACGCCGTTTACGCCGCATACTCAACACGAAATGGCACAGTAAAGTCACCAACGCAGAGGTTCTTCAAAAGGCAAATTTACCAAGTGTGACAGCCCTGCTCAAGCAAAGATGACTGCACTGGTTGGGCCATCTTAGTAGGTTGGAAGACGGATGCGTACCCAAGGACATACTATATGGGGAGTTATCAGAGGGAACAAGAACAACAGGACGTCCCAAGCCCCCTGCTCTGTGGCATGGGGACATCACAACCAGTGTCTCTGGAATGTGAGGGCAGTTCAAAGTCTCTTCCTCACATGCCAGGCCTCCTTCCCAGGACATGGCTCTATTGCAGGAATGCTGCAGGTTAGACACTTACTCTGGCCATGGCCACATGCTCTCAGGCTTTAGGTGGCAGGACGCTTCTTCCCAGTATCGGCCCCCCTGTTGAAGTTATGATCCTCCTCCAAGTCTAGCCTGCAAGGCCCTTTGGCTGGGGGGCATCTCCCTGCACTGGGCCTGCTGCCCAGAGTCCCCCCTTGCTCTCCCCAGCTGCTCACCACACTCAGCTCTGGACTGCTCCAGCTCCAGCCCCAACTGCTGCTCTGCTTCCAGCTCCCTGGCCTGCTTCTCTGGCTTTAGTTGCTGCAGGTCTCCTCCCAGTACAGATCTGCTCTCTCGGCAGCTTCCCTGGTTCTCTCTGTCTGGCACAGCCCTGCTCCCCAGCTCAGCTCGGGCCCCGCTCTGTTCCAAGCAATTCCAGCTCACACAGAGGACAGGACCCCCCTGGATTCCTGACTCCCTCATTAGCCTGTCCGCCCTGTCAGTCAGGCTGACCCAGAGAGTTGGCCTCTCCCGATTGCCCCTGGCGACTGTCTGTCTCAGGGTCCTGATTTCCCATCAACCCTTCCCCTTTCTTTTGGTACTTACAAAAAAATTTAGTAAGGGGCCAACAGTCCTCTTACACATCTTTTCAGGAAAAATAGTTGACTTCACAACAGAAGATGACTATTGTTCCTGGAATTTGATTTCTAATATTAAAGATTTTTAAACTTGGGTGTCCGGAGGACTGAAATTGTACAGTAAATGGATAATGGAATATGGAGCTTTCCAGCTCTAGAATGGTGGTTCTTATCGCATCCACGCTGGTGGAAGCAAAAGTCATTACCATATGACCACTGTTGTGTTAAATGAGTCATCGGTCTCAGTCCAGTTCCAAGTTTCTTCTCTAAGTGTCCAGATCAAAAATCCATCATCTTTAACAGATGCCCACACACTGAAGCCTCAGTGGACAAAATCAAAGACCTGGTTGACACTTAAAAGTTTTGCTGGCATAGCTTTGTCAGTTGGGGGCGTGGGGGGAAAAAAAAATCACACCCTGAACCAACATAGTTATTCCAGTAAAAGCCCCAGTGCCAATGCAGTTATACCAGCAAAAAAATTCACTCATATAGTATATTTAATGTGTGAAAATGGTATATGCTGCATCTCCACTAAGAGGGTCTGCCAGTAAAGCTATACTGACAAACCCTTTCTCGTGTAGGCAACGCCTCGGTGGTATTGAAAGCCATATACACCTAAACCACAGACCACTGAAGTCAATGGGAAGTCTATTGACTTCAACTGGCTTTAGTTCATGCCCTAAATGACCCTTCATTCCTGTGGGGCGGGGGAATCGCTCTAAAACAGGGTTATGGCATATTGTCGTGACCTCATTGCAAAGCTGCCATTCCCCATGCTATGCCTATTCAGTCATAAAATGAACGTCAATTTGCAGCATTAAAATTCATTTTTTAAAGGCTTCCCTGGTTTAAATGTTATTGCCTAAAACATATTAGAGAAAGAGAGAGAGAGAGCAATTTTATGACATACACCAAGTGTGCTGCTGTGAGCATTCCTGATCATTCCCAACGTGAGTTAATGCCCACGGGAAACAGATTTTGAATGACTACGGCAATCAGTATGTTTTCTAATTACTTAGGGGATTAATAATGCATTAGGAAGCCCATTCCACATTGGCCAACAATTATTTTAGCCAATTGTATAAAGAACAGGTGATAAATTAATAAATTATAACCAGTCATTTATTAAGGCTGTAATGGCTGATGGCTACAAGAAGACTAAAGAGAGTCTTAGCATTACAAAATGCTATTTGGGTATGTGTTTTTCAATGTATTTTAATGAGATGTACATAAAATGCATAAAACATATCATTCATTTATAGAAGAGCAAATTATGGAGTTGAATGGGCCACTTTTAATGGAAAGGACAATGCTGTCATCATATTATGTGTATTATGGTAGCACCTAGAGGCCTCCAACTGACCCCTTGTGTTAGGCACTGTACAAATGCATAGACAGACACTCCCTGCCCTAGGGAGTTTACAGTTTAAATAGACAAAGGGTTTGAGTTGGAAATGGAGACAGGCCTTGGCTACACTTGCGATGATGATGAATGCTTATGTGGTTGTTTTATTAACTCAGTTTTTCAGAACTTGAGGTGAAATTCAGCTTTGTGTAGAGGGCCTGCCCTAAGTCCTTAGTGGTTCATAGGCCTTGTTAAGGCCTTGTTCAATCCAAGGATGCATTTCCCCCTGGGTGCTTAAATTTGTGTGCACTCATATTTTGCTAGCACCGTTTGTATGTGTAAACCTGTCATGGTATGACCAAAGTGGGTAACTGCATGAGCAAACAGGTGCTCAAATTTGCAAGGACTCGTTAATTAATGCAAATATAGCTCCTATTATTTTCCTTGAAACTGAATAGGTTGTTTAAACATTTTATCCCCTTTCCCTCACACTTTGGGTGAAATTCTAGCTCCATTGAAGTCAATGGTAAAACTCCCATTGACTTCAATGGGGTGAGAATTTCATCCTTTGTCTTTATCTTTTTAGACTCAAAGCTATTCAGGGCCGGGACAATTTCTTCCTGTGTGTTCATACAGCACCCAGGCTATGTCTCTCTGGCCCCCACAGTTCGTTCATGTATCCACGTTTGTAGAGGATTACGTTAATACAAAAGAGATACCTTTTAGTTCCTGCCTGCAGCATCCACACAGGTGAGTTACAGCACAGAATCTTAGCACATGTGGCAGATGTCACCCCCGTAATCCAAACTGGGGGGCCATGTAGACAACACCCCAACCGAGGTCCTGATCCTTACCAATGCTGAACCTTTGAGTACAACTACAATTCAATTAATAATAATAGGTAATGAACCATGAAGCCTTTTGCATTGTGGTGACTGGCTCAAATGAGCCTGAAGTCAATCCGCTCTGAAACTTGGTTGGTGCTCTATGTGAAACTAGTCTGGTATTCCAATTCCCAATACACAGATATGCATCTCACAAAAAATCACCAGCATAACTAGCGCCCTAGTTGGCAACATCAGCCGAGAGGTCAAGAACTGAATGACCTATAGAGACCTTTGCACTGCTGCCCCATGCTGACAGGTATAGACTCTGTGCTCCTCTGTATGTCGGTATCCACTAGCTGTCTCTTGTTTTCTCCTTAGGTGTAAACCAGGCCTAAAACTTAGGTGGACCTGGCTCCATCGCTCAAGGCTGTGAAAAATTGCATGTCCTGTGTGACATAGTTAGGTTGACCTAATCCCCACTGCAGACGTAGCTAGGTTGACAAAAGAATTCTTCCGTCAATCTAGCTACGGCCTCTCAGAGAGGTGAATTTACTACCCCTTCCGTCCCCATCCTGCTTAGCACACTGGTGGCCTGATCCATGACTGAGGCACTACCACAATACACATAAATAAACAACAACATGGGCAGGGCAGCAGAAAGGAGTTTACTCTCATACTTTCTGTATCGTCCCCAGCCTGTGGATAAAGGGAAGATATTCAACTTCCAGGGCAGTCAGCCTGGCACCTTTCACAAGCAATAATACTCACATGAACATTTCTAAATGGGAGGAATCGTAGAATTGTAGGACTGGAAGGGACCTTGAAAGGTCTCCTAGTCCAGTTCCCTGCAATCAAGGCAGGACCAAATGTCTGCTCTCCACCCAAACCCTCTGGCTGATACAAGGCCTGATGCTGAGGGGCTCTGGAGTTGGGGGCGGGCGGGGGAGTCTTCTGGTGGGTCACTGTGTTGGATGGCCTCAAGGGATAGGGAAGATCTTGGAACTTCGTGGAATATCTGGGGAAAGCTCACTATACTCAGAGGCAAGAGGAAAGGTTGATACACAGGGTCGGTGTACAATCATGGCCTTAAATGAAACAGCCTTCATATTGGACTGACCTCCCCGGATTCCCTCCCTGTGGTAGTCAGCTGATTCATTCAGCAGCTATTAGATATTTCTCTGCCAGCTCCTTCATTACATTCACCCCTCCCTCCCTCCCCCCGCCACCGCTTCTAATTCCTGATTCCCTTTTGTTTACGTGCAGAGCAACTCGTGACTGACCTGGTGCTAAACTAAACGTACCGCATCAATGGGGAAATATTAAATAGATTCTTATAGAGCCCTTCATATTTAACAACTCAAAAACCCAGGGCTTTACCCCCTTCAATACATGATTTTCATTTTATGTTCCTTGCTCAGAAGAAATAAAACTTCCATATAGTTACTGACTCGTTTCTAAAGCAATTCAGATGAGCCCACAGGCTCCTCACTTTCTCTTCCAGTTACTGGAAACAACACAGTCTCATGCATTAAAAAATATGAGTTTAATAGATAGTGGCAAGCCCTGCTCTGGCACGTTTGCACCAAGGGCCAGAAAACTAATGATTTCCCCTAGCTTAAGGGAATCTCTGGGTGGCACAGAGCCTGCGTAGCTAACCCTAACACTCCCCTCCTAGCACAAGGGCATAAGGAGGCTTTCCCAGGCGAGGGAGTGTGAGCACATGCTGCTCTCCAGCTGGTGCACCAGCCCCTTGGGGTCAGAACCAGCCAGGCAAACTATGCCAGGCGGCAAACTGGCTCTGAGCCAGCCCTGGAATAAGGGAGATAACCTCAGCTACTTTGCACCCCCCAGTTTCCTTCAGCTGCATCCCCTGCTGATACTGGGCACAAGTAAGAATTGATCTCATGTACTTCAGACCCTGTTCTCATCACCAATAAAAATCTGCATTCCCATTTCACAGATCCCCATTCAACTTCTCACTGAGTTGCTTCTCTCTCTCTCTCTCAAGGATAATGTGAAGCATTTTATTATCTCCTTCAGCAAAGTCTCAAGAACAGCTTTTCCCATAAGTCCCACATTATTGATAGTCAGTATGCACGGGACCCATCCATACATCCTGCCTTCCCTCTCCTGATTCTGGGCTCCCAAGCTTATTATCATTACTTTACATTTATCTGCCTTTTATTCGATGTGCCATCTGCCAGGCTGGATACTTTAAAAGGATCTAAATCCTTCTGTCTCTAATTGTGATTTTCCTCATTGTCCTCCAAATTTAGTGCAAGATCTGCAGCCATTACAGTCTTGTTTTCAATTGAGTCATAAAAGCCAATTACATCAATAATAAAAAAGCAAAAGACCCAGCAGCAATCCCTGAAGCCTAGAAAATATTCCATTCCCTGCAGACTAACAATTGCTGGGTTAATTCTGCAGCGTTCCTTGACTGCACTCTAGGCATCAGCCTCGGACTTGTCAAACACGTTCCCCACCCCCACCCCCCATATCTGATGCCCACATCCCCTTTTGTCTCCCATGGCAGCAATATCCTCAAAGAATTCCAGCAAGTTAATGAGGCATGCCCTTCCTTTCCTGAAACCTTATTAGATAGCCTTAATTAAGCCATGCTTTTCCAACGGTCCCTCCCTTGGTCTCTCGGAAGAGTGCCTAAGTCTTTCAACCACCCAGAGCTGGGGCTTTCCAGTGCATCCCTAAACCCTTTATAAAAATATAAAGAAGGATCGCGTTACCGCCTTGCCAACCCTAAGAGCTCTCATGAACTAAGCGAACTTATAAAAATAGATAGTTACAGCTCCTCCAGTTTCCAATCCAAACCTATTACAGCTTAATTGGCAGTGTATTTTCTTTCTTAGTCAAGGGTGAGCTTGGAAATTTGCTTCATATAAGCATCCAAAAGTTAGGTGGCCAGATTCAGCTTGTGCTAGCCCAGGGTCCAAGACAGGGTCCAATTTAGTTTGGACTGTTCATTCAGTGTCTGTGAAATCTTACAGGAACAACCTTTCTCATAAGATTTCCTGTCCATCTGCTTAGGGTCCTAGCTGCGGAATGGAAGTGAAATGAACCTATCCAGACATTTCAAAACCTTGGCTCACGTCTAGAAGTGTGCAAAAGTTTCTGGAAGTTCTTTATTTTTTCTAGAGATAGGCCCAAAACACATGCCCAAACCTCTGCTAGCTTGGATAATATGGAACTCTGATCTGAACCACTCTTGTGTTTTGCATTACCAATAGCTAACTAACAAGACTTCACTCACCAAAACCACCCCAGTTTGCCCAGTAGAAAGAACAAAACTAACACCATTTACCCAGAATCTGCCGCCTTACTTTGGTGGTTTGGATAGACTGAAACCAAACCACTTGGTGGTTAGTTTTGAAAAACTAAACTGAAATCTAACCCTTGTTCACAGGTTGCTAATTATTTTCTACAATGCTTCATAATCCCTAGCCTTGCCCTCTCATGTACTGGTTCCATGGGTTTCACAAAGCCTAACTTGCTTCCATAACAAACTGGAAAAATGATTTGCTAATATCTTTTCTTTCACCCCGCCCCTGAGTTTTTAAATGTAGGATCATCTTTTCGACAAAGAACATTCTTCTTCCTATCTAATTTCTTAAAAGCCACTACAGGTTTTTGGAGGTTCTTAACATCAAGAGGGTGAAATTCATTCCACACAAAAGGCCAGAACGAGGCCTGAGCAAAGTTTAAAGCCAATTTAAGGTCTATTTTGAAGGTTTAAGTGAGACCCAGGTGATACCTAGGTCTTGCATCTTCCCCTCCACATTTTGCTCAGAGCTTTTCTACATGAGGGGATGGGGTTAGTTCACACTAAATTGGTGCACAATATGTAAGCTGCGCTAATAGCATGCACATAGGATGACTGTGCCCTGTTTCAATTTGCATCATTTATATACAGCTGGGGTTTGGTGCACACTATGCATGCAGCATCTCGGGCCTTTATCCCAGGGTTCTTTGCTTCACTGCCATTCTGGAAGTTTTCTGGCTGCACATTGTGGGATGCCAGTGGAATTCTGGGATTTTGGGGTCAAAATCCCATGATTTTGCTCCCTCCATCCCATGGATCCTCTTTTTCTGGGAAGGCTAGCACCATTTTCAAATTGTCATTGGCCAGCATGGACCCAACAATGCTCCACACTGCTTTGCTGGTAGCTGTGAATAAGCAGAGGCCATTTGAGTTCTTGCTGGTTGACTTCGGTTTTAGACCGTACCCAATGCACCACCGAGCAGCTACTAGGGCTGCAACAGCAGCTCCTCCAGCAGCAGGAGGGAGGAAGATGACAATACACAGGAACTACCACTGCACAAGTTATTCCTGGAGCCGCTTCAAGCCGTGCTGTGCCATTTCTGGGCTCAGAAAATCACAGTCATTGGTGGGAGAGGAGTATTCTGCAGCCCTCGTATGACCAGCATTGGTGACAATTTCAGAAGGGTGAAGGTGACCTTTTATTAAATCTGTTCTGGAGTAGCCCCAGTAGCAGCATACCAACATGCAATGTCCCTACCCATTGAGAAGCACGTTGCCTTTGCCATCTGGTATCTGTCCACCTACAACTGTTACTGCTCCATTGCCAATCAATTTAGTGTGGTGAAATCAACTGTTGGGGCCACAGTCGTGCAGGTGTGTGATGTTGTACAAAAGGTACTGTTGAATTAGATTAGAAAGTTTGGTAATGAGAAGGAGATTACTGATGGCTTTGCATATATGGGGTTCCCAGGCTGTATCGGGGCAATTAATGGGACCCCTGTGCCTATCAATTGCCCTCCTGCATCAGTCCTTGAAGTTTATAAACAGAAAGGGATATTTCTCCATGGTGCTCCAAGGCCTGTTTGACTACTGCGGCAGGTTCACAAACAAATGTAGGATGGTCTGGAAAGGTCCATGATGCCTGGGAGTACATGCCTGTTCACCTTAATGAACAATGGCCAGTATGCCCCCAGTCTCACTGTGGAGATGGCGCCAGTTATTCTAGGAGACCTACCTTATCCTCTGCTTCCTTGGCTCATGAAACCATTTACAGGCTCATTGGACAGAAGGAAGAAACTGTCTAACTACTGCCTCAGTAGTTGCACAATGACAGCAGAATGTGCATTTGGCCATCTCAAAGCAAGATGGCTCTGTCTTATGGTTAGGTTAGAAGCTGCAGAACAAAACTTGCCTAAGATAATAGCCGAGTGAGTGCTGTATTATGGATTTATGCACAGGATTTATGAGAGTAAGGGAGAAAGTCTGAACAATGGGGCGGGGGGGAAGCTGAAATGCAGAGACTTTGATCAGCTGCATGAGTGGCCGTCAAGCCATCTACTAGAAAGTGTAAACCACTAGGACAATACAGTCAGGGATGCCTTTTGTTCTTACTTTGAGACTGGAGCCTGCAAAGGTCTGGCTGTTATGTGGAAGGATGGAGTTCCGACTGGATTCTGAGCATTGGAGCTTTTAGGGGTGGTAGCAGGGACAAACTGTTGCTGCTTTAAGAAAAAAAAAAATCTTGTGTGCGCTTTGACATTGTTGTAAAACCTTCTACCTATGAAAATTTGTGCTGATCGTGCGTTCCATGCATGCACTGCAGATTCTTTTGTGACTTTTTGAAAGACTTTAGTGCACAAATTATACCATTACATAACAGCCAAAAATAAAACTAGAAAAATGTTACAAATGTGGCTTATAGTAATTGTAAAAATGTGAACAGGTTTAAAGTGGAAAAGTCCAAAATTCAAAACAAGTGCAGCGATGGCTGTGGGGGGTTAGCACAAAGGACTGGAGGGAAAGAGCCTATTTGCTGGCACGTGAACTTTTTGTGCCTTCGCTTCTTGTTCTTCTGCTTTCCGGGGTTGAGTGTCAGGACTGTCTGAGCACCTAACAGCAGCATTTCCTCCAGGAATTGCTTCTGCATGTCCCTGTCTTTCTCCACAGTGGCTCTGGTAATGATAATGCTGTCCCAGGCCCCTTCAGCTCAGTCTCTGTATAGCTGCCTATTTTACTCCCACTCAGACATCAAAAAAACTCTCCGGGTCTCTGTAGTTTTCACTCCCTCCTCTGGTCTAAGGAGGGTGCCAAACATCTCATCCTTAGAGCTCCATTAATTAATTATTATTTTTTATTTATTAAGTAGAGTTTCCAAATCCAACAGAAAAACATTTCAGACCTGCTGTGATTACTAGACATTAATGAACCTTTAGTTATGCAGTGACTGTATAATGACAGTCCCCTGAAACTGACCTTATTTGTGGCCTTGAGAAATAGCAGGAGACGCTCATTTTGAAGGTAAGCGAGTATCCAAAATCCATTTAATCTGGCACATCATTCATGGCCTCTCCTGTTGTTGCATCACAAGAGGTGAGCTAGCCAGGGGTGGGTTCTGGTGGCTCCTGTGATGGGAGAGGGCAGAAGGACAGGACAGATTAAGTCCCGCAAGATTTCCAGCCCCAGCTTGAGGTCTTGCAGGATTTGGCATGAGCTTTGGAGCCATGATAAGAGCCATGTGCTCAAAGGCACTTCCTGTTTGCTGGTTTCCAGCAGCCAACCCACCCTGTGTCCCTTATCTAGGTTGCTGCAGGCTGGGGTCGAGAAGGAATTTTTCCCCCAGACCACCAGATTGGATGTGGCTAGTTGGGCTTTTTCATTTTCCTTGCAATGAAACTCAGGGGTCGGGGTTTTGAGCAAGCAGTGGGCCACAATTCTCCCCCTCCTGGAGAGCACAGTTGGGCCTATGAGACTGTCATTTCGTTGTTGCAACTTTTATCGGGTGCCCAGTGCAGGAACTTGCTGATTTAGGCTGCAGATTCAAAAAGGTAACATGGTGGGCATTCTAAGAGCATCGTGTCGAACCTCCTGGGGGGCAAATGTGAACCAGGGGCTGGAGCACTACCCTAGGGGAACCACCCCACCAATGTGCTTGATGGCAGTGCTGGCTAGGGACTGAGGTCCCGTCTCACCTCACAGGAGGAGGGGTGCTAGCAAGCAAGTAAAAGTGCATAGAGACCATCCTAGTGCGATGATTGGCTCGTCCTGCCAGGGGAGCCCCCAAGAATTGGCAAAGGACCAATGGAATACAAGTGACTGCGCTGGGCTGTCCCCCAATGGGAAGCTTGGATGTAATTTGACTAATAAATTGGTTAAAACCCATAGCGCGTGTCCTGGCCTTCTTCCACGTGTTAGGTATAGATATAACCAGTAGCTTGGTGTGCTCAATAGCCAGCTTGTCTGTAGCAACCGAATACATGCCATACTTGGAGGCATTCAAAGAATCAATGCTGTGTGTTTGTGTGAATAACACACATCTCCGTCTCCTGTTATAAATGACACTGGATTTGGATAAATGGCCTGTTACAACAATTTATAACCCATGAACAACCCCACCCCCCCACTTTCCAGCTGCTTCCTCACTCCCACGACTGAAGGGGTGTTAACAGGCCACTTCACCTTGAAAGGCCCCTTGAAATGTGTGTTAACTACTTATGCTAAACAATCTGTTCCACCTTGTATTCAGCTGTGACACTGAGTATGTTCCCCAGACAAGAAGAATCGTTTTAAGCTTCTCTTTCACCAACAGAAGTTGGTCCAATGAAAAGATATTACCTCGCCCACTTCGTCTCTCTACCATCGCAAATAGACTCCAATATGCTTCTAACTCAAGAAACATGCTCCTTTCCTGGGCCAATTCCTATTTCTTCCAGTCACTGTCCGAGAAATGTAAAAACCTACTAGATTAGTGGTATATTTTTATAGTCTTCTCAACATCGCAACAAAATGTCCTCTCGCCAAGGCTGACTATAGCAGGTTGATGAGATGGAGTATTTTATTCTTCAGCCCCTTTGATTTCAACCCAAAACTGACTCTGGCCTCATCTACAGTACACAGTTAGATCGATGTAAGCCACCTTGCATTGACCTAGCTGTGTATGTGCCTTTACTTAAATTTGTCTCCAACCGCTGTAAGCACCCCATAACAGCGACTTAAGTAACAACAACTCCCTGAGCAGCGTTGCGTCACGGTCAATGCACTGAGGTTGTGCAACTGTACACACTGTGTTACTTAAGTCAATCCTAACAGTCCTCCAGCAGCTGTCCCACAATGCCCCACACTGACTACTCTGATCACAATTGTAAACTCCAGGGAGACCAGAAGGCCTCCCTCCCTTTTAAAGCCATGCACGTTTTAAAAATGCCTTTTCCTGATTCTCCAGCTTGGTGTGCACGCCTAGCAGCTCTCCATTGTTGTGTGCAACTGCCCAGCTGATCAATGCCAGCTACATGCTCCAGACGCACACTGGTTTGGAGTAGGCAGGGCCTGTGAGGAGAAGACACTGCGCAGCACAGCTATGGCCAGCCCTAGAAACATGGACATCTATGAGCAGACTGCACGGGAGATGCAGGTGAAGAGGTATAGCAGGGGCCAGCAGCAGGGCCGCGTGAAAGTGAAGGAACTGCAGCAGGTATATCGGGAGACCAACAGGTCGATTGGGTGCCAAGTGCAGACTGCCACTTTTACAAAGAGCTACAAGCCATACTTGGCAGAGACCCCACCACCACGCCGCAGATCACCATGGGTACCGCCAATGAGCTAGAGTCACAAGCCCTGAACAGCAAGGACAAAGAAGAGGATGGCAGACAAGCCACCAGCAGGGGGGGGGGGGGGCCGGGGGGGGAGGAGAGGGAAGGGGTCCAATATGTGGTGAGGCAGGACTTATTTGATATGCCATCGCCGTCCAGTCAGTCCCGGCAGTTGAGTGAGCCAGCCCAGTGCAGGGTTAGGAACCTGACATAAAAGTGTGTAATTGTATTTCCCGTGACAATGATGTACTGATGTTGCCCCCAACTTATCAGGGCAGCTATCAACTTTTCGTTAATTTACTCAGACTAGAAGAGGTAGCGGTACAACGAAAAGGTAGCGTTATTATCTGCTTTTCATTCCCCTGTGGAGTTAGGCAGTGGGGTGGAGAAGGCATGCGTAGCAGTTTATGTCCCTTGAATCCTCCTGAGAGATCTTGATGAACTTTCACGGAGGTTCTCTGCAACCTTCTCCCAAAGGTGTCTAGGGATGGCAGTCTTATTTCTTCCTCCGAAGGAGAACACGTTCCCATACCAGTTGGCAATAACTTCAGGTGGCACAATTGCAATACACAGGTGAGCAGCATTTGGGCCTGGGCAGCTCCAGGACCAGCAGTAGCCATGCTCTCTCTGCTTTTATTACCCTCAGGAGTGAGGTATCAGCTACAAGCAACACGACCTGTGGAAAATAGTTTTCATGTTTAGTGCCATTGCCCTAGACATATTTTCATGCAACTGAGAAATTCTCTCTTCATTTCCCTCACCCCTGGTGGGCCATATGCATCCTGGCTGATGCTGTGCACAGTGCCCCTCACAAGCACTCTGAAGCAGAAGTGTCAACAAGCACGTCTTGTTTAAAACTTTAGGGGAGCCAGGGAAGGGAATTCTGAATCCTAACTTTTGCTTTCCATTGTGACAATGGAACCTCTGAGTGTTTTATCTGTAGCTGCTGCCACTGTGGCCTTGAGGGGTTTCCCCTCCACACCCACGGAACACCTTAGCCAGATAAGGAGGAGATGGAAGAGGACTCAGGATGACATGCTCAGTGCAAGCCAGCTCTGCATCAAACCATGAGCAAAGGGCCTGGATGATGAACAGTGTAAACCACCTGGAGAAGGAAGGAACAGAGAGTAGAAAGGCTCAGGAGTCTCAGGAGATGGAGAGGGAGATGCACCAGGACATGATGGTGCTTCTCTGGCAGAAAACACAGATGCTGCAGACTCTTGTGGGCCTACAGCTTCAACAATGCTGGGCTTACCTTCCTTTGAGGGCCATGGGGAACTGCAGTATAAATCCTCCCCCATCCCCTCCCGAACATTTCAAATGGGCCACGTCCCTACCCCTACCACTCTATTCCACTCCAGGAGACGTTAAGAACAAGAACAATTTCACATACACTGATCTATGAAAGCCAAGGTTGTGGTATGTGTAGGTAAAATGGACATTAATGTTCTTTTCCCTTGTTAATAAATTAATGGAACGGAACTGAAGTTTGTAATGTCTTTCTTTTAAAGTGCATCCATTTTTCTTGACACTGGTTTTGTTACTGAATAAAATTCTATTTGTAAAATAAAGCTGACTTATTAGTTCACAACATACGCTGCAAAGACCTAGCAGTTCTGAAAGCACCCGCTTACGTGTTCCTCTACAGTGTGATAATCATAGGATCAGTGATAAACAGTGTAATAGGTGTCCAGCAAGCACCACAAAATTAACAGATGCACTGAGCGTTATATTCAGACATTCACATCGAGCACCACAAAGTTCATAACAGGCCCCAAAATAGTCAGGTCAGATAGAGACCTGCACACCACAACACATTACTATGACTCACTGTTAGTGCTCTCTCTAAGACTACCTGAACCATATAGCTCTGTGCTGAGTTCTTCTGATAGCAGAAAGCCGCTCCACCCCAGTGGCAACATTCCCCTCCTTCACCGATATTATGCAAGACACAGCAGGCAACTAAAGCCATTGGGATATTTGCCCCGCTCACCCTGAGATCCAGTCTTGTGAGTTGACAATGCCAGCAACCCCTCAATCTACCAAAAGTACATTCAACTGTCATTCTGCACCTGCTGAGCCGGTAATTGAATCTCTCCCTGCTAGGGTTGCCGACTTTCTAATCGCACAAAATCCAACACCCCTGCCCCGTCCCCTGCCCCGCCCCTTTCCCGAGGCCCGGTCCCGCCCATTCTCCAAGGCCCCACCCTCCAGTCGCTCCATCACCCCTCCCTCCGTTGCTCGCTCTCCCCCACCCTCATTCACTTTCACCATGCTGGGGCAAGGCTCGGCGAGCGAGAGGGGGTGCGGGCTCCGGCTGGGGGTGCAGGCTATGGAGTGGGGCTGGGGATGAGGGGTTTGGAGTGAAGGAGGGGGCTCTGGGCTAGGATAGGGGGTTGAGGGGTTGGAGGGGTGTGGGGTCTCGGTGACGCTTACCACGGCTTCCAGGAAGTGGCCTGCTTGTAGCTTTCTGAACAGTCCTGTGTTTTTAAAAGTGTGAGCGTCATACACCTTCTCTGACCAGCCAACACTGATGTCCATGAAGCATTCCCAGCAATCCACCAGCGCTTGTATAACCACAGAAAAGTAGCTCTTTCTGTTGATGCACTCTGTGTGGCAAGGTGGTCTGGTGCCAAAATAACGACGTGTGTGCACCATCTACTGCTCCACCACAGTTCGGGAATCCCATTGCGATCAATCCATCGACTAGATCCTGCACATTGCTGCATAGCGGGAGATGATTAATGGCCCAACAGATTTGCATGACAGCTGCCCCCGGTGTGGATTTTCCAACGCCACAGTAATTTCTGACCAATAATAATCCGGCGTTACAAGTTTCCACAGTGTGATCATGACTTGCTTCGACACTGTCAGCTCAGTTCTCGTTTTGGTGTCCCTGTGCTGGAGTGAGCTCAGCACACAGATCCAGGAATGTGGCCTTGCACATCCAGAAGGTCTGCAGCCACTGCTCGTTATCCCAAACCTGCATGATGATGCAAGGCCACCAGTTAGTGCTTGTTTCATGGGCCAAGAATTGGCACTCCACCATCTGCGGCCGCTCTGTGAACACGAACCATCACGTTGAATAGTTTTTCACTATGTCTCACAGCAATTTGTCCTCCAAGAAATCATCACGTTCCCTGCACTTCCGGTTCTTTTTACAGCTCTGCAAATACCAGAGGATCATGCATTCTGGGCTTGCAACGCTTATGACAATAGTGCAGAGCTGTGCACGCTCCGTGGTTCTGTCACATGAAGAGGGCTACACGGGATCATGGGATTTTTTTAAAAAAGGCAGAAAATTATGGGAGATAGATAAAATTATGGGCTGGAGAGAGTTGCTTGCTGGGAAGTTGACCCCTGGCTCCCAGTCACTCCTATGTGACTCATTTCTGCCCCACCATGCATTGCCAAGACTTTCCAAAAGAGAGCCCACTGGTCAGGGGCAGGTGCATTGCACTATGCATCAATACCAGCACTCCTGGTATCAACCTAAAGAGTATCAACACCATCAACCTAAGGAGCCAAGTATGCTGCACACAAGTCCTACACTAACTGTGGCAGATTTACGCCAATGTAAGTTGCATCAGTCAAAGTTTGTAGTGTAGACATGGCCGCTCTCTCATGGAAACAGTTCCTTTAATCCAAGGTTAGGGCTTCTATTAGAGTATAAATGTAAACAAACACACACCAAGGAAGAATAGTTTAGGCTGGAGGGTAGCAGGGTGGGGAAAGAGTAATGAGCTTGAAGCTGATTCTCCTGCCTTCTAGTATCAGGGGGTAGCCGTGTTAGTCTGTATCCACAAAAACAACAAGGAGTCCGGTGGCACCTTAAAGACTAACAGATTTATTTGGGCATAAGCTTTCGTGGGTAAAAAAACTCACTTCTTCAGATGTATGGAATGAAAGTTACAGATGCAGGCATTATATAATGACACATAGAGAGAAGGGAGTACCCCACTAGTGGAGAACCAGTGTTGACAGGGCCAATTCAATCAGGGTGGATGTAGTCCACTCCCAATAATAGATGAGGAGGTGTCAATTCCAGGATGTAATGAGCCAGCCACTCCCAGTCCCTATTCAAGCCCAAATTAATGGTGTTAAATTTGCAATTGAATTTTAGTTCTGCTGTTTCTCTTTGAAGTCTGTTTCTGAAGTTTTTTTGTTCAAGAATAGTGACTTTTAAATGTGTTATTGAGTGTTCAGGGAGATTGAAGTGTTCACCTACTGGCTTTTGTATGTTACCGTTCCTGATGTCCAATTTGTGTCCATTTATTCTTTTACGTAGGGACTGTCCTGTTTGGCCAATGTACATGGCAGAGGGGGATTGCTGGCACACATGATGGCATATATAACATTAGTAGACGTGCAGGTGAATGAGCCCTTGATGGTGTGGCTGATGTGGTTGGGTCCTCTGATGGTGTTGCCAGAGTAGATATGTGGGGACAGAGTAGGCAATGAGGTTTGCTACAGCGATTGGTTCCTTGGTTGGTGTTTCTGTGGTGTGGGTTGTAGTTGCTGGTGAGTATTTGCTTCAGGTTGGGGGGTTGTCTGTAAGCAAGGACTGGCCTGCCTCCCAAGGTCTGTGAGAATGAGGGATCATTTTCCAGGATAGGTTGTAGATCACTGATAATGTGCTGGAGAGGTTTTAGCTGGGGGCTGTACATGATGGCCAGTGGTGTTCTGTTATTTTCCTTGTTGGGCCTGTCCTGTAGTAGGTGATTTCTGGGTACCCATCTCGCTCTGTCAATCTGTTTCCTCACTTCCCCAGGTGGGTATTGTAGTTTTAAGAATGCTTGATAAAGATCTTGTAGGTGTTTGTCTCTGTCTGAGGGATTGGAGCAAATGTGGTTGTATCTTAGAGCTTGGCTGTAGACAATGGATCGTGTGATGTGGTCTGGATGAAAGCTGGAGACATGTAGGTAAGTGTAGCGGTCAGTAGGTTTCCAGTATAGGGTGGTGGTTATGTTACCATCACTTATTTGCACTGTAGTGTCCAGGAAGTGGATCTCTTGTGTGGACTGGTCCAGGCTGAGGTTGATGGTGGGGTGGAAATTGTTGAAATCCAGGTGGAATTCTTCAAGGGCCTCCTTTCCGTGGGTCCATATGATGATGATGTCATCAATGTAGTGCAAGTAGAGGAGGGGCACTAGGGGACGAGAGCTGAGGAAGCGTTGTTGTAAGTCAGCCATAAAAATGTTGACATACTGTGGGGCCAGGCCAGTACCCATAGTAGTGCCACTGACTTGAAGGTATAAGTTGTCCCCAAATCTGAAATGGTTGTGGGTGAGGACAAAGTCACAAAGCTCAGCCACCGGGTGTGCTGTGGCCTCATCAGGGATACTGTTCCTGCCTTCAGTTCATTGAGTGCCAATTCACTCAAAGTAGTCCATACATTTGTAAAGGCTAGTGTGGATGGGGACACAGGGTAAACAACCAACTTAACCTAGATCAAATGTGTGGGGTGTGTCCATACTAGCTTTTACAACTGGGTTAACTGCTTAATTAGCAATCAATTAACTCTAGGTGCAAAAAAAAAAAAATCAATCTAGTGTAGACAAACTCTTAATTGAGCAAAACTAAAATGCAGGCTGAATAGCAGAAAAAGTACCTCAGAGTGGGTGGAATTCCCTTGGCTGCCTGAGACCAGCCCAAGGCCCATGCATCACTCAAATCCCTCCTAGAGGGCTTGAGTCATGCCTAACTCTTGCGTTAGGTGTGACACTGGGGAATGATCTCCAAAGGGAAATGGAGGGAGCCAGGTAATTTAAAGCTGGACTGAACAAAGTAATAAATATAACTGGTGAAACAATCCTGTACAGGTGGGAGAGGGACAAGATGACCTCATTCTTTTCTGTCTCTAATTTCTAGGAGCCACATCCCAAGATCTGCATTCAGGCTGACCTGAGTAAAAATTCCCATTGACTTCTTCTGGAGTTTTGCCTGAGAAAGGATTGAATGAACTGCACACTGATCTCAGGAGAAAGCCCATAGCATTGTGTACCTTGAAAGGTCTGGATTACCCAGACTATGGGACCACTGGACCTGTATGGGGTCTCTGTGCCACATAAAAGTCTCATATAAACCCTATTTGGAGGTTTAAATGGGTTCACAGAGTTCAATGCCGGCCCTCTGCACAGGGGTGAATTTCGCCTTCACAGCCATGATGCCACAACCCCAGCTGCACCGATGGCACAGTTTCACCTCTGCTTCTGGCTTAATGAGCCCATTGCCTAGCTTAACGAGCAGCTTCAGGTAGGGCTGTGGTTTTCATTTCTGTTTCCTTTGTTACAGTTTTGTTCCCAGCACTGTTCATTCTCTTTTTGGTCACTGTGGAAGGGCCTCTCTTTCACTTCAGCATTTCGTCATGGGGTGTGAAAACACATTGTGGGAGGGGTTGTGCCGTCTGGAGGGGTTCATCCTGGCCCAGAGCTGTGACTCATCCTCAGAAGTCACTCTTTGCAGGGAGGGGGCACTGTTGCCTCACCCTCCCTCCGCTGAGCTCAGTTCCCTGCCCTGCTGCGAGCAGCTGGTGCTACCTGCTCTCTCATTTCCATTGACACGGTCCCACTTTCCCTACTCCTCAGGAGCATAACCAAGTTCAAACGGACGTTCAGGCACTAATTCAAAGAAGGAGCCCACTTTGAATTCATTCCCTTCTTCGTTTCTCTTTCGCCATCCACTCAAGCTTCCATTCTAACCCACAACCACCATCACAATACCCTCTTCTTTACCTTGGGTTCTGCCCATTTAGCACTTCTCCTTTAGGTACTTTTATTAAACTCCCTCTCCCCTTCCCCTCACCATCACCATAGTATCTGAGCACCTCACCGTCTGATGTATTTATCCTCGCAACCCCGGTGTGAGTAGAGAAGTGCTATTATCCCCATGTTACAGATGGGAAACTGAGGTACAGAGAGACTAAATAACTTGCCCAAGGCTACACCAGAAGTCTGTGGCAGAGTAAGGACCTGAACCCATCTCCCAGGCCAGCACCCTAACCACTTGAACATCCTTCCTCTCTAATTCTCCCTTCCTCTCCTACCTCTACAGTTAAGAAAAATTGTCATATGGGAAGTAGTCAAATTAAACCAACTTCAGAAACTAGACTGTAGGGTAAAAATGAAAGATAGCATAGTTTTGTCTTGTCTTGTCTTGAGAGAATAGTCATGGTTTATTGTAAGCACTCTGAATGGGCTTCATCAAAAGTGCATTGTCAACTGACCTCAGTGGGAGGAAGCAAGATCCAGAGGTTAGGGGACTTATCTGGGATATGGGAGACAAGGGTTTAATTCCCTGATCCACTTAGTGAGGTTAAATAACTATATAGAGATTGAATAGGGATAAATGTCAGAGAAATTGTGGTGAAAGAGGAGATTTTATGCATATATGGTGGACATGTTCAATTACTAGGAGAGTATTGGGATGCAATCTGTAAACAACTATCCAGGGGCGGCTCCAGGCACCAGCGCAGCAAGCACGTGTCTGGGGCGGCAAGCCAGTCGCTGTGAGGGCAGCAGTCAGGCAGCCTTCGGCAGAGTGCCTACGGGAGGTCCTCCAGTCCCGCGGTTTCGGTGGCAATTTGGCGGCAGGTACGCCGAAACCGTGGGACTGGCAGATCACCCGCAGAAACGCCGCCAAATCCGCGTGACCACGGACCGCCAGCAGGCATGCCGCTGAAGACCGCCTGACTGCCGTGCTTGGGGCAGCAAAAAATATAGAGCCCTCCTGCAACTATCACATGTTATTGGATATTTATTACCAAAGGATCTTTTGGAAATCCTCCAGTGGCTTTCCAGGGTAGAGTGACCAGCTGTCCTGATTTTATAGGGACAGTCCCGATTTTGGGGTCTTTTTCTTATATAGGATCCTAATACCCCCCACCCCGTCCCGATTTTTCACACTTGCTGTCTGGTCACCCTATTCCAGGGGAAATGGTCACACAGAGGAAATGAAGAATTAATCTTTCATCTGATAGTAGCTGCACACCTATCCAATTTTTTTGAATATTAACATTTGATAGACACACCTGGTCTGTTAAATACAGTAGTTAGGCTTGAAAGGATTAGATTTTTTAGATCAGTAAACGTCAGTATGTCGATTTCACCACAAACACACAAACCAATGAAAAAAATACATTTCCATTGACAATAATTTAAAATTTACAGAGAGGCAAAGTAAGAAAAATGCTGCTTGAGACACTAGAGTTTAAATTAAGGATATTTACTTTGTATAATTTGTGTTTTAACGGTTTGAGATGGGTGGGTGAGATTCTGTGGCCTGTGTTGTGCAGGAGGTCAGACTAGATGATCATAATGGACCCTTCTGACCTTAAAGTTTATGAGTCTATGAACTTTTAGCATCTCAATGTCTGTCATTAAATAGTCTGACCCTCCACCCCATAATTTTCCCCAACTGTGAATTTTAAATAAATAAAAATAAAAAAAATACTTAAAAGTAAACATTGATATTATCCATCTAATAAATGTAAATAGATTTCTGCTAAATGTGTATATAGAGATTTCACTCAATTTCATAAAAACACTGGAAATGACTTTATATGTGTTGTAATGATGCTCACTTTGTAATATGGTAACTCTGTTAAACAGAAAGATCTGATGACTATAATCCTCTATAATGTCTCTAAACAAAAGCTAACTATTGGAATGATTGTTAGATTTGTGATATTTACATAGCAAGGATTTAAAACTTCCTGTATAAATAAATAGTTACAACTTAAGGTATCGTCGGGCTCTAGAAAAGCTTCTTCAGCGTGATCTATACAATCCAATGTCCTTGCCTTTCTAGAGCATAGAAGCCATCTGAACTTTTCATTGTATCAGTCCCACTCCAAGCACATAACGCTCAAACAAATACCTCAAGAACGACCTTTGGTTAAACAACGACAAATTCCTTTACACCGGTTGCTTTAAAATCCCATACTTAAGAGTAGGTGCAACTTGTTAAAAGAAAAATGCCCTTACCAAATGGAAGCAATTAGATGGCAATTGACCTAACAAGTATTTTGGTCTTTCCCACTTTTGTTTATTATAGGGTGACCAGATGTCCCGATTTTACAGGGACAGTCCCGATATTTGGGGCTTTTTCTTATACAGGCTCCTATTACCCCCCACCCTCTGTCCCGATTTTTCACACTTGGTCTCTGGTCACCCTAGTTTATTAGCCTCTTCCCTGTTGGGGGGGGATCATGCTGAGACATGACAATTTAGACCATATCATGATGTTAGTAAATCATCGTACAGACCTACTGTAGAGACATCGGGGGCTGTAACATGTGTGACAGACCCAGACCAGTGGGGTACAGGAGTCTGGTAGAGGGCAAATATACTGGTCACTGGATGAGTAGTT
The DNA here is from genome assembly GCF_013100865.1 of Trachemys scripta elegans. Lineage (NCBI taxonomy): Eukaryota > Metazoa > Chordata > Testudines > Emydidae > Trachemys > Trachemys scripta. The sequence continues at coordinate 264,277,026 of NC_048299.1, read as the reverse complement.
TTCTGTTCCCTGAGTGACCAGAGCAGGGGCTGCACTAGAGTAATCAGGAACCTGCTAGAAATCAATTAAGGCAGGCTAATCAGGGCACCTGGGCTTTAAAAAGGAGCTCACTTCAGTTTGTGGTGCGAGTGTGAGGAGCTGGGAGTGAGAGGGTGTGCTGCTGGAGGACTGAGGAGCACAAGCGTTATCAGACACCAGGAGGAAGGTCCTGTGGTGAGACTAAGGCCTGGTCTACACTACGAGTTTAGGTCGAATTTAGCAGCGTTAAATCGAATTAAGCCTGGACACGTTCACATGGCTAAGTCCCTTCTTTCGACTTAAAGGGCCCTTTAAACCGGTTTCTTTACTCCACCTCCGACGAGGGGATTAGTGATAAAATCGGCCTTAGCGGGTCGGAATTGGGGTAGTGTGAACGGAATTCGACGTTATTGGCATCCAGGAGCTATCACACACTGCTTCATTGTGACCGCTCTGGACAGCACGCTCAACTCAGATGCACTGACCAGGTAGACAGGAAAAGCCCCGCGAACGTTGGAACAAGGAAGATGATAGGTGGCGTCAGCTTGCAGACAGAAGGCAAGAATCAATGCTCCAGCTGCTGGAGCATCAAACTGATATGCTCCAGCCTATGGCTGAGCAGCAGGAAAGGCAGCAGGAGCAGAGACCGCCGCGACAGCCCCAACAGCCCTCCTCCCCAAGTTCCATAGCCTCCTCACCCAGATGCCCAAGACCACGGTGGGGGGGCCTCCAGCCACCCAGTCACTCCACCCCAGATGATTGTCCAAGCATCAGAAGGCTGGCCTTCAATAAGAGTTAAAGTTTTAAACTGCAGTGTGTCCTTTTCCTCCCCTCCTCCCCCACCCCTCCGGGCTACCTTGGCAATTATCCCCCTAGTTGTGTGATGAATTAATAAAGAATGCATGAATGTGAAGTAACAATGACTTTATTGCCTCTGCAAGTGGTGCTCGAGGGGGGAAGGGAGGGTGGAGTGGTTCGTTTATAGGGAAGTAGAGTGAACCAGGGGAGGTGGGGGGTGGGGCGGAGGGTTCATCAAGGAGAAACAAACAGAAGTTTCACACCATAGCCTGGCCAGTCACAAAACTCGTTTTCAAAGCTTCTCTGATGCGCACCGCGCCCCCTGCTGTGCTCTTCTAACCGCCCTGGTGTCTTGGCTGCGCGTAATCAGCAGCCAGGCGATTTGCCTCTACCTCCCACCCTGCCATAAATGTCTCCCCCTTACTCTCACAGATATTGTGGAGCGCACAGCAAGCAGCAATAACAATGGGGATATTCTTTTCGCTGAGGTCTGAGCGAGTCAGTAAGCTGCACCAGCGCACTTTTAAACGTCCAAACTCACATTCCACCACCATTCGGCATTTGTTCAGCCTGTAGTTGAACAGGTCCTGACTACTGTCCAGGCTGCCTGTGTACGGTTTCATGAGCCATGGCATTAAGGGGTAGGCTGGGTCCCCAAGGATAACTATAGGCATTTCAACATCCCCAACAGTTATTTTCTGGTCCGGGAAGAAAGTCCCTTCCTCCAGCTTTCAAAACAGACCAGAGTGCCTGAAGATGCAAGCATCATGTACCTTTCCTGGCCATCCCACGTTGATGTTGGTGAAACGTCCCTTGTGATCCACCAAGGCTTGCAGCAGCATTGAAAAGTACCCCTTGCGGTTTATGTACTCGATGTCTTGGTGCTCCGGTGACAAGATAGGGATATGGGTTCCGTCTATCGCCCCACCACAGTTTGGGAATACCATTGCAGCAAAGCCATCCACTATGGCCTACACGTTTCCCAGAGCCACTACCCTTGATATCACCAGGTCTTTCATTGCCCTGGCAACTTGGATCACAGCAGCCCTCACAGTAGATTTGCCCACTCCAAATTGATTCCCGACTGACCGGTAGCTGTCTGGCGTTGCAAGCTTCCACAGGGCTATCGCCACTCGCTTCTCAACTGTGAGGGCTGCTCTCATCCTGGTATTCTGGCGCTTCAGGGCAGGGGAAAGCAAGTCACAAAGTTCCATGAAAGTGCCCTTACGCATGCAAAAGTTTTGCCGCCACTGGGAATCGTCCCACACCTGCAACACGATGCGGTCCCACCAGTCTGTGCTTGTTTCCCTGGCCCAGAATCGGTGTTCCACGGCATGAACCTGCCCCAGTAACACCATGATTTGCACATTGCTGGGGCCTGTGCCTTGTGAGAGGTCTATGTCCATGTCAATTTCCTCATCACTCTCGTCACCACACTGCAATTGCCTCCTCGGCTGGTCCTGGTTTTGCTTTGGCATGTCCTGGCTCTGCATATACTCCAGGACAATGTGCGTGGTGTTCATAGTGCTCATAATTGCCGCGGTGATCTGAGCGGGCTCCATGATCCCAGTGCTATGGCGTCTGGTCTGAAAAAAGGCGCGAAACTAGTATCTGACGGAGGGAGGGAGGGAGGGGCGAGTGACGACATGGTGTACAGGTACAGGGAATTAAAATCAACAAAGGTGGCTGTGCATCAGGGAGAAACACAAACAACTGTCACACAGAATGCCCCCCCCCCCCAAAGATTGAACTCAAAACCCTGGATTTAGCAGGCCGTTGATTTCACGGAGGGGGGTGGGAAGCAAATGAATACAGAACAAATCTATTTTTTACATCTTAAGCTGGCAGACAACGGTACAGCATGACTGATAGCCCTCGGCATCTTCTGGGTGCTTGGCAGAAAATACTGGGTGCTTGGCAGAAAATAGCATACTACGACTGATAGCCATCATCGTCATTGGGAAGGCAGTACGACAATGACGGATATCAGTCGTAATATACCATCTTCTACCAAAAGGCAAGGGGCTGCTGCTGTGTAGCAATGCAGTACCACGTCTGCCGGCACCCAGAGGACATATGGTGACGGTGAGCTGAGCTGAGCGGGCTCCATGTTTGGCGTGGTATGTTGTCTGCACAGGTAACCCAGGTAAAAAGGCGTGAATCGATTGTCTGCCGTTGCTCTGACGGAGGGGGAGGGGCCTGACGACATGTACCCAGAACCCCCCGCGACACTGTTTTGCATCATTCAGGCATTGGGATCTCAACCCAGAATTCCAATGGGCGGCGGAGACTGCGGGAACTGTGGGATAGCTACCCATAGTGCAACGCTCCAGAAGTTGACGCTAGCCTCGGTACTGTAGACGCGGTCCGCCGACTTAATGCACTTAGAGCATTTTATGTGGGGACACACACAAACGGCTGTATACAACCCATTTCTATAAAACCGGCTTCTATAAATTCGACCTAATTTCGTAGTGTAGACATACCCTAAGGAAGGTGTTTGGAGAAGGCCATGGGGAAGTAGCCCAGGGAGTTTTAGCTGTCATGCAGCTGTTAAAGGAGGCACTATAGACAGCTGCAGTCTGCAGGGCCCTGGGCTGGAACCCGGAGTAGAGGGCGAGCCCGGGTTCCCCCCAAACCTCCCAATTGACCTGGACTGTGGGTTCTTCCAGAGGGGAAGGTCTCTGGGCTGTTCCCCAACCCACGTGGTGAATCTCTGAGGCAAGAAAATCCGCCAATAAGTGCAGGACCAACCAAGATAGAGGAGGAACTTTGTCACACACAGTTATAATATAAGACACAAGGTGGGTGAGGTATTATCTTTGATTGGACCAACTTCTATTCTTCAGAAGAGCTCTATGTAGCTTGAAACTTGTCCTTTTCACCAACAGAGATTGGTCTAATCAAAGATATTACCTCACGCACCCTGTCTGTCTAATATCCTGGGACCCGCCTGGCTATAACACTGCAAACAACATGGTTATAATACGGTCAGACCCCAACTACGTAGGCAAGAATACCATGTTATGACACACTTGGGAGACAGTTGTGTTGATGATCTCATAAAACAGTCCGTTTGGTTCTGTTGCCAAGCCCTAAAATATGTAATCATGCTTGAAATGCTTTCCAAAGATAGTTTAGGGGGAAGAGAACTGAATTGGATTCTAATCCAAGCTCCGGCACTGCCTTTGTACCAGTTACTTCACCTCTCTGTATTGCATTCTCCCATCTGCAAAATGGGGGGAAATGATGCTTTGTAAAAAGCTTTGAGATCTATGGTTATATAAAAGCTCTAAATTGTCTACCTGGGAAAATTTCAGGATAACCTAAGGTGTGAATTTAAATGCATATAGTTATACCAGTAGATCCAGCTGCGTGGACCCTTATTCTAGTATAAGAGTGTGTCTCTTTTTTTCAAGTGTATGTTACCTGTGAGGATGTTGAAGTTAAACCAAAAAGGCACTCTCATACTGGACTACGTGTCCACATGCGGGTACACCGGTGTCACTGCTCAAATTTTCCCCTTGTTGACAAGGCTTAATGTTTCTGGCACTTTACAAATGTCCCGACTGCCATGGGAACTGAGAACACTCAGTAGCATGCAATGCCAGACCTCTTCCTACACGTGTGTACAAAACCAGCCCTGTCAGGGGCGAGTCTGTAGCACAGATTCTTCTAGCACAGGAGTTCTCAAACTTCATTGCGCTGCGGCCCCCTTCTGACAACAAAACATTACTACATGACCCCAGGAGGAGGGGCCAAAGCCTGAGCCACACTGCCCTGAGCTTGGGGGCCACGGCTGAAGCCCAAAGGCTTCAGCCCCAGGCAGGGAGTCTGTAACCTGAGCTCCACCACCCAGGCTGAAGCCCTCAGGCTTTGGTTTCGACCCCAGGCGGTGGGGTTCAGGCTTTGGGCCCCAGCAAGTCTAAGCCAGCCCCATAAAAACAGGGTCGCGACATACTTTGGGGTCCCGACCCACAGTTTGAAAACTGCAGTTCTAGCGCACAATCATTTCTTTAAAAACAAAAATCCCTGCCCGTGCAGGGCATGGAAACCATACTATACTAGTGTCAGTGTTTGGATCTGACAGCCAGGGCGGCTCCAGGCACCAGCCAAGCAAGCTTGTGCTTGGGGTGGCAGATTCTACGGGGCGACATTCCGCCCAATCCTAGGGCGGCACAGCCGCTTTTGTTGTTGTTGTTGTTCGCCGATCCAGCCGCCCTGTAGGGGAGCGCCCTGCTGGGAGCGGGCTGCGCACTCCGTCTGCCCCAGCCGGTGCCAGGTCTGTAGCAAGCCTGGCAGGGCAGCCCGCGTCATTCCCTCCCCGCCAACCCGGCAGGCGGCGCGGTGGTCGGGGCTGCGTGGCGAGCGCCCCGCTGAAGCCCTGGCTGCCCCCTTCTCTCTCTCCCCCCACTCCCTCCCCCTCCCCACTGCTAGCCGGGGCATGTCTGCAGTGCAGGCAGGGCCGGCTCCAAGGTTTTGGCCACCCCAAGCAGCAAAAACACAAAAAAAACCCTGCGATCGCGATCTGCAGCGGCAATTCGGCGGGAGATCCTTCGCTCCGAGGCGGAGTGAGGGACCTCCGCCGAATTGCCGCTGAATACCTGGACGTGCCTCCCCTATCCTGAGCGGCCGCCCCAAGCACCTGCTGGACAAGCTGGTGCTTGGAGCTGGCCCTGAGTGCAGGGAGTCCCCCTGTACCCTGGCTCCAGCCGCCCCACAGGTTTTTTTTTTTTTTTTTCTTGCTTTGCCGCTCCGGCCGCGCTGCAGGATTTTTTTGCTTGGGGCGGCAAAAAAGCCAGAGTCGGCCCTGCTGACAGCAGTTGTCTCTCTCATTTGAGAGGCCATTTGGGCTCACGATATGGCCAGGACCTCTCTCTTTCAACCTATGAGTTACTACTTTCAGGGCCCAATTTCCTTACTGCTGCATACAAGCCAGACCCATTGAAGGGAATAGGAGTTGCTTTCCTTGTGATCAATCCTATAGAATTTCCCAGCGATTAAAACAAGAGGATTCCATGGAAGTGTAACAGGATTCTATGGAAATTACTCTACAACCCAATAGGGCCAGATTCTGATCTAACCTCTACTGTTTTTATACTAGCATAAGTCCATTAACTTCCAGGGTGCTTCTCCTGATTCAACCCATTGTGATCAGGATTAGGCACATAAATTGAATGGAGAATAATGCTTTCTATGGGCCTAATTCTCTAGTCTGTCACACTAGCGTAACTCCATTGACTTCATGTGTTTGTAAAACTGGTGTAACAAAGTGGTAAATCTAGTCTTGTAGCTTTGCATCAGCCTCTAGAATTCTACTGTTGATATATGAAATGGGTCAGATTTTTTTCCTCAGTTAATGAATGCAAGTCGGGAACAACTCCATGGAATTACACAAGTGTAAAATTAGTGCAAGTGAGATGAGAATTAGGACTATTATTTTCTATCAAATTATATAGGACAATGCAAAAAAAAACCCTAATTCTATACAATTTTCCCATACAGGTCTTATGCAACAGTGGCATACTAGGCCCATGATTTTATTTTTATTGCAGATTTCTTGCTTGACTAGCACAAAAGCAACAAATTGATAGCCGCACCTTGTCTCCCTTCCTATAGTAAATGACATGGCAAAGTGTAGTAGAACCTGTACATCCTTTCTCTGGATTGGGTTTAAAATGTTCTCCAGTTAAAAGCATTGTGCCTAAATATATTGCTTTTCATTTTTGCCCTGTGTGTCACTCCTTGCATGAATGCAGGACATAAAATGACGTTCAATTGATGCTCAGGTGTCTAGAAATGGATGAGGATTAGCTACACCAAAGTCAGGAAGGAGTGGCTGATTTCTGAAGGTTTCCAGTGGCAGATGCCGGCCAGAGGGTAATGCGTTTGCAATTCGACTCCTTTGATCCAAAGGAAGCAAACTTTCCTATTGCTATGTACAATAAAATGAGTCAAAGAGTTGAGACAATTAGGCCAAGTAATGTTTTAGTTCGCAGTTGCTATAAAGTCAGGGATTATAAACCCTTTCCTCTCAGACAAGCAAACACTGAGGGCCCTGTTCTATCTTCAAGGAATGGATGCTATCACTCAAGATTCCAACTCCCAGTGGGTGATAAAAGCTTATCACCTCCTGAATAAACCAGTCTAGCAACTGGTGGAGGCCTCTATCTCACAGCTCCAGATGTTGGCTTCCTTTGCCTTGAAGTAAGTGAAACATAAATAAAACACTCACCATATGGATATTGCATTATGTAAATAGCAGTGGCTGTGAGAAATGCAATTTAATATATTATTAGAGGAAGCCTGAATCAGGGCCGTCCTTAGGCATACGCGCCTGTGTAGGGCACCCGAAAATTTGAGGCATCACCGGGACTGCAGGTAAGAGCGGGTCGGCTCCCGCACAGCCAGCATGCACTGTAGTCTCCTTAGGCAAGGGCTGTATTCACAGAGCTAAATGCGCCGGCACGGTGCATTCTGCGTGAGGGAGAGGGTACAGGGGTCTCTGCGGGGAACTGTGACTCTCCACCGCCATAAGGTGGGCCGTGCAGCTTGGTATCCTTGTCTCTCCACACCCCCCAACCCCTGGGCGGCGAGCCCAGGCTGCCGCAGTGTCTGCTGTGTATGAAGCTCGGTATGTATCAGCAATGGGGGAGGGGTTCTTCTGGGGGTCCGCAGGCAGGGGTGGTGGCTGTGCCTCAAGTCAGGCAGGGGGGTACCAATTTAATAATATGGCATAGGGCCCCATAAATACTAAGGACGGCCCTGGCCTGAATTCATCAGCAGTGGCCCAGGGTTGATTGAGCTGAGTGAAATGTTTCTCTAGCACATTCTTGCAGCCGCAGGGGATGGCTGTGCATTATCTCCGTGACAGTCCTCCCCACTAGCTGACACATGGCTAGAGTTTGAAGATAACAGCAGGGGGTTGAGGAAGGATGAGTCAGTCTGTTAGCCTGCGATGAATAGGACTCAGTACCAGGAGAAAGGCCTGGTGTTTCTTGCCTCCAAGCTGCAGTTCCACTTAATGATTTCCAGCGGGCATGGAGCACAGAGCTTTGCAGCCGCACAGACTCAGGAAGCAGCATTGTGGGGCTGATTCCCTTCGTAGTTAGACTGGTGTAAAAATCAGGAGTAACCTCATTGAAGGATCAGAAGAGAATCAGATCCTGTGACTCCAACTCCTGGGTGACAGGGACTTATTTATCATACACGAATTAAACAGACCAGTGTTCCTTCTTCGTAGCCTCAAATAGGCCAAAGCTTAATTTGCTGCTTGTGTTCATTTGGGGGCAAATTCTGATCTTCAGATAAACCAATGCAAAACAGAAGTAACACCACTGAAGTCAATGGAGTTACTCCTTACTTACTGACCTTTTGCAGTGAATGTCTCTTGTAATTAGGGTGTGATTCTCTTCGACGAAGAGAGCCCAAGTAGGGCTTATTCACCACTTTAAAACTCGTATAAGTCAGGAGTAACTCCATTGACTTCTGAAGTATTCCCAATATACACCAGCATACCTGTAGAACAGAATTTGGCCCAAGCAGCATATTGAGAAACTCTGACCCTTCAAAAGTTAAGAGAAGGGGATGCTGGTCCAGAAATTTAGGCCTTGTATGATTAAAAAGGTCCTTGGGATTGGGCCTGGAGCATTCACTTAGGTCTTGGCAGGACTTTCTGCCCAGGTATGAATTTCATGCTTACAGATTTGGGTCAACATAAGCGATATTTAAAGAAGCCAATTTTATGAACTTGCTAATCTTTGAGATGGGGTTTTTTTTAGCTTGTGCATTCTGACTGTAAGAATGAAAAATGAGTGGTCATACTGGTAGTTTTCAGTTATACTGACTGTTTCCTTTACCAGTGATAATTATTTTTACCTCTATGACTTGGTTTTCTTAATGACTTTTTAAAAAAAACAAAAAAAATATCTTTCATTGTTAATAATAACCCCGTAGACATCTTGAAACAGTATAGCACATACAGTTTTACAGAAGTAGGAGAAGTTTGAGTTCTCTTTGCTGAAACCTGTGTGGTCATAGCAGTCAGACTGTAAAACACAAACACACATGTATTAATACTGACAGAACATAATGAGTCATAGCCATTACACAAACCACAACTTTAAAAAAAAAATGCCCTCACTGCTCAACACTATTGTTGGTCCTGAAGTTAGGCAAAGGGGCCTTCTACAATCCAGTAAAGTAGTATTTCCTTTACTAAAGAATTGCCCAGCTGTTACCATTCTAGTGGTGTTTGCCAATAGATGTCCTTGGGTAATAAGAGCTCCGAGAATGGCAACCCCCCATAATTCCATGAACAACATTCCATCTCTCTGCCAGAGGAAATTGTCGTGTGTTGAGCTTAGGAGGGTGAACGGTTAAAGAGGTTTCAGGTGTGATGTGATAGTGAAGACTATTCATTACATTGGAACAAAATTCGAGAGTCAGATTAATTACGGAGATTCACATCTCCAATTTGGCACTATACCAGGTTATTGAACATTTATTTTTCTGTCAGTCAATAGTTTAATACTTTTTTTTTCATCCCTTCCTCCAGTTCCAGCTCCCACAGAGTTAGATTTTAACAAATTTGAGGCCAAAGGCCCAGACATTAACAGGGTCCCAATGCCAATCAACCTTTGTGGCATATATGTTGTCCTAAGGAGAGGGACTAGACAACTACATGAGGAAATCTCTCAAATTACCTCTAGGGCATGTAAAGCCCTTATATCTTTATGAAGCCTACCTAGCACACAGAATCCCACCCATCCAAGTTCAACGAGGGCATCACGATGAATCTTTTACAGGTCAAAGGACAACTTCTTGAGTTAATCAGGTATGTCAGAGAATGTGTCCAAAATGGGACTTTTACCAATAAAAGAGTGAGCATGACAAATTCAGCACAATTATTTCACCCCCTCTGACTGGATGCAGCCTCATCATTATCTAGACAAACAATTCCAATAGATCCAGAAGTTATGCTAATATTTACCATTGCTATTATGCCACTACCCTTATGCCACCAAGGACAGGATTGGAGGCCATCTTGCGAAGCCTTTTTCAATTGAGGTGGTTTTTGTTTTGTTTTCTTTTAACGCTAGGTCTACAAAGCCCCTGCTGGCTAGTGCATATGCCATCTGATTTTTAAAAAGAGCAAATGCATCTGCATTACCACATAGTAAGACATCTTTACTCCCAGAGGCATTCTGTGCCAAAAGGTAATTTATTTAAACTACAATGCAGAAAAAAGTCACAATAACTATTCAACATTTCCTAAACACATGAAAGTTAAGTTACAAATACTTGGTACCAATACCCTGTATACCATAATCCTGGCTGGCTACTTTAGGAAATGGTTGGTTCTGACTGTCCTGACATTTTGTTGACTGCTTGATAAACATTTTATTTGCCCTCAAAGTCTTCTTTTTTTAAAAAAGTGGGTAAGTAAAATAGATCCTGAGCTGTAATGTAACCTCATTGTGCCACTCTGGCGCAGGAAAAAAGCAAGAAAGCACATAGATCCTCCTAGCTGAGGATTCCCTTACTGTCCTTTACAATAAGGCTCCTTTACATCACTCTGGCTATTAAAGGAGTCTTAAAACTTAAAACTTTTACACCTGTTTTATGCTTCTGGGGGAATTCACTAAGGCCTTGGCTACACTTGGCAAAAAAGCGCGAGTGTAGTTGCGCCACCTCTCCGAGGGGAGTAGCTTGCAGTGCTGCGAGCGAGCGTGCAGCGCTGCAGGCGCGGATTACACTGGCGCTTTACAGCGCTGCACTCGCTGGGCTCGGGGGGGGGAGGGGGCATTTTCACACCCCTGAGCGCAGCAAGTTGCAGCGCTGTACAGTGCCAGTGTAGCCAAAGCCTAAGAATGGGAACAATTACCTAACAACAATAGGAACTGTTCCTGAGGGGACAGAGCCTGCCTCATGCCTACCTCCAAACAACCCAGAACCCAACCCCTCCACGCTGGATACACCACAATAGGGAGCATGAGGGACAGAGCCTCTCTCACTCGGTCACACGCACACCAAACTCCATCCCCCTGGGGTGATTGACGTCCCCCCACGCATGCCCAGCCCCATCCCACACTGATTTACATCTTCACTAGCTGCTTCGGGTGCTCAAACAGGCGTGCACAGGTTGCCAGGAAAGGGGTGCATGTCCCCCCCAGATGTATTTACTTCCCCATTTTTCTGTGGAAAAGCAAAGAAATCTGCAGGGGACATGAATTCTGCAAGTGTGTAGTGGCGCAGAAATTCCTGCAGGAGTACATCTTCCCCTGCCTCACAGAATGATTCTCATATCCAATATGCAGCCACCATCAGCCCTATAGCTGCTTTCTGTCCTGTCCTCACACAACCCATAGCCATAGGGCAGGATTTTGTCCTGTGACCGTGAGCCTGGCATTTTATACTTGGGTAAAGAAACTTTAAATTTTCAAGATGCGCAAAGCTTGCATCATTTTCTGCAGTATTCACACTTCTTTGAAAGGAACTGATACCAAGAGAAGGTGGAATAGTACTTTGGCATTCTTAAAACACACACACTTTTTCCTCAAAATGCTTTTCTCCTTTTGCCACAGCTTGCACTTTCTCCTTTAAAAAGTGCAAACGTGAGTAATCCAGGAACCACAAAGAGATTCCTGGATAGCGTTTACTGAATGTGGCCTTATGCAGATTCTTAAAGTTTCTTCCTAATTTTAGACATGGCTGAGCACTGCAAATCTTTATCTCAGTAATGAGCCTGAGCAGCATCTGCTACTCTTTAGGGTATTAATAAAGTTCAACACCTCTCCAATCAGAAAAGAGATTTAATCTCTCGATCACCATTTCCCATTAATTCAACTTTTGAAGCTTCTAACAGGAAGACCTCTAGATTTATTTAAATAGAAAGAAGAATTTCAAGGTAACTTCCTAAACTGACAGTCTCCACGACCTCATGAACGATCCTAGGAACTTAGGCCTGCTGATCACAGGCCCCAATATTATAAAATATACTACTGGGTTCTTCAAAAACTGATCACCTGCTAGAGCTGCCTTAAATGAAAGATGAATCCTTGTCTGGGAGAAAGCTGTCCTGTCTATATAACCAGGACCAGTTTAGACACACCTAAGTTGTGCACTTGTGTTCCAAATGGCAGTCAATCTCCCTTCACTGGGGTGTCAATTTAACATAAGCCATGTATACCAGCTGCTTCCCCCAACCTACTGATATTATCTCTGTCTTATCTGGATTAAGTTGCAGTCCGCTAGCCCTCATTCAAGGACATCTAAAATGCTAGGTTATTTATTCCACAGCACCAGACAAGCTAGATGGGAAGGAAATGTACTTGATATGCAGAGGATACCTTAGTGGTACATCACAGCGCACATCCTCTCACTGGCCCTTCTAGGGGCCTCTTATGCATTGAATGGGAGGTAAGAAAACAGACCCTGTGGTACCTCACAAGACAGCAGACGCTGGGGTAGTGGAGCAATGCCCATTTACCCTTTGGGTCCTCTCAGAAAGGTAGGGATAGCACAACTCAAAATAGTAGGTAGACTCAAAGCATGGACTGGTTCTGTTCCCTCATCTGACAGCACCATAGCAACTACTGCTCAAAGGAAGCCTCAGGCAATAAGAAGGGTCCTGAACAAACATTCTCACCCCTGCAAGCTCATCTACTAAACCTTGCAATCAGTGGTCTCATGATGAGTCTAAAAGACTCAGCAGACACACTATCTTCATCCATTGGCAAGGTAGATCATGAATCAACCAACCCGTGCAGTTTCTACCCCATGCCCAGGCCTAAAACTGGATAAAATAATTTTTAAGGTCCTCATAGATCCTTAGCCCCAGTCTGATACGATTGGCTGATTCTGATACCACTTTTCCTTTTAAAAGAGAGGGAGATCTCTGTGGCACAGGTAGCTCTGTAAGTGTTCCAATGTTGTGTTTTGCGAGAGGTAGCTTCAAATTGCTAACAGCCTGCTGCTTGCTGGAGGCAGCTGCCATTTTGTGTTGTTTAGCTATAGTAGCTGGTGCAGAGCAGCCACACACACTCTGTTTTCTCATTGCTTGTTTTGGAGTAATCTGAAATACAAAATTTGACTGAAACTGTTTGGTGGGTCTTTGTGTGTGGCTAATTATCGATCGGCAGTTCTAAAACACCCATCACCATGGGCACGGACATGGCAGGTCATGTCATAGAAAATACTCAAATGAACTGCTTCATCCAAATTTCAGGGATGGATGGAAGACTTAGGTTCTTATATTTAAAATGCACTTAATCAGGTCTTCTATAGAAGACGTGCTACTCAGTACTCCCCTGCTTGTGTCCTGCTATTGTTAAATGCTTTCTTTCGCTGTGAGGGATTCTAAGAACCTCACCCCTGTGGCTTACAGTAATTGGCCTCACCCAAACAGGCCTCTCCACAATGTGATTTGGCTTTTACTTTCACATGCAACTGAAATCCTCTGGCTTCTCACCTGCAAATATGGTAATTAGGGGGCTTATGGTTCTTCTGTGACAAGCTACAGGAATCCTAAAGTGCCTTGTCAAGGCATGTGGAGGAATCAGTAGCATTAATTCATTTTATTTTCAAAGTGTACCTAGACAGTATGTGGGAGTGATCAGAAAATGTACTGACAAGAGAGCGAGAGACAGACATATGCTAGCAGTCTGAGCAGCCATTAATTCTCAGATTCTAAACCTTGCTCCGACAACGCAGGACCCCAGTCAGGGTGTCTTCAGTTCTAAAGCTCTGCCACGGATTTGCTGCATGGCCTTGAGCACATCACTTCACTTCTGTGCCTCAGTTCCTTCATTTGGAAAATGGGGATAATGACATTGACTGACTAATCCTGTGAGACTGGTCAACGTTTGTAAACGGATAGATATATTGAAAAGAGAAGATGCTAAACATTATTGGAGTGGCTAAGTGCTATGAGGTAAAACATGATTCGCTGTTGTCCAGCTATGACAATAAGTTTTGCCTTGATTAAAAAAAAAAAACTAAGAGTTTGGGACCTTTTAGAAAGGTTGCCCCACATGGCATCTGCATTCATGATGGAGACAATAGGACACTCTCTTCCTCCCCTCTTCCCCTGCAATGTAGCCCGCATCAGGCGAAAAGCAAGTTTCCAGCATGAAATTGCCCAGAGTTAGTTACTGAAGTTTGGGTCAAAGTGGAACAGAGGGCCTGATCCCAAAAGGTGCCAAAAACCCATCTGTTCCCATGGCATCACTGGGAGTAGAGGGCCCTTTTTCACATTTCCAGCCTGATCCTAAAAGATATAGACAACAGCATCTGGATATAAACAACATTAGTCTCTGAGCCTACAATACACGATACATTTGCTTTAACACATCTGGGGGAAAATAAAAGTCTGTGTACAGTATTAGGTCATCAGTTCTTACCGGGGGAAACAATTGGCAAGATGAGGTTTTCAAAGCTGAAATGCTTCTGCATCTGGAGTTTATGTCACACATAACACAAGTCCCAAATGTTCAAGAAAGTGAACCAGTAGTGACTCAAGTAGCAGCAAAACATCTGTATAATGCATGAAATGTCTAGAAGGGTCTGGCTCTCTGGGAATCAGCTGAAGCTTTCAATTGCCACTTTAATGACAGTAATTGAAGTTTGCACTACCGGTATATTAAAGATGAGTAATTAGATGGATTACAGTCTTTCTAGTTTCACAGCATTCCTCAGACAACTTCAGCTTGTCATATAGTCAACACTCTAGCAGAGATAAATGACACATTAGTTCAAAGGCAAATGTGATTTAAAGGAAAGAACATCTTCACTGAGTATTAAATAGCAGAAATTGTAGAGATGTGAGGTTTCAGAGTGGTAGCCGTGTTAGTCTGTATTAGCAAAAACAACAAGGAGTCTTTGTGCTACCTTAGAGACTAACAAATGTATTTGGGCATAAGCTTTCGTGGGCTAAAATCCACTTCATCAGATGCATGGAGTGAAAAATACAGTAAGCAGTATATATATGAAAAGATGGGAGTTGCCTTACCAAGTGGGGGATCTCTGCTAACGAAGCCAATTCAATTAAGGTGGAAGTGGCCTATTCTTAACAGTTGATTACTTTTGTAGTGCTAATGAGGCCAGTGCAATCAAGGTGGACGTCGCCCATTTCCAACAGTTGGCAAATGTGAGTATCAGCAGAGGGAAAATTAATTTTTGTAGTGACCCATCCACTCCCAGTCTTTATTCAGGCCTAATTTGATAGTGGCCAGTTTGCAAATTAATTTCAGTTCTGCAGTTTCTCATTGAAGTCTGTTTTTGAAGTTTTTTTTTTTTTAAATTGCCATTTTTAAGTCTGTTATTGAGTGCAGGGAGATTGAAGTGCTCTCCTACTGGTTTTTGAATGTTACAATTCTTGATGTCTGATTTGTGTCCATTTATTGTTTTGTGTAGGGACTTTGTGTAGGGTCCAGTTTGGCCAACGTACATGGCAGAGAGGCATTGCTGGCACATGATGGCATATATCATATTGGTAGATGTGCAGGTGAACGAACTCCTGATGGTGTGGCTGATATGGTTAGGTCCTATGATGATGTCCCTTGAATAGATATGTGGACAGAGTTGGCAACGGGGTTTGTTGCAGGGATTGGTTCCTGGGTTCGTGTTTTTGTTATGTGGTATGTAGTTGCGGGTGAGTATTTGCTTCAGGTTGAGGGGGATGTCTGTAAGCGAGGGCTAGCCTGTTTCCCAAGGTCTGTGAGAGTGAGGGATTGTCCTTCAGGATAGGTTGTAGATCCCTGATGATGCGCTGGAGAGGTTTTAGTTGGGGGCTGTAGGTGATGGCTAGAGGCGTTCTGTTACTTTCTTTGTTGGGCCTGTCCTCTAATAGGTGACTTCTGGGTACCCTTCTGGCTCTGTCAATCTGTTTCTTCACTTCACCAGGTGGGTATTGTAGTTTTAAGAACTCTTGACAGAGATCCTGTAGGTGTTTGTCTCTGTCTGAGGGATTGGAGCAAATGCGGTTGTATCTTAGAGCTTGGCTGTAGACAATGGATCGTGTGATGTGGTCTGGATGAAAGCTGGAGGTATGTAGGTAAGTATAGCAGTCAGTAGGTTTCCGGTATAGGGTGGTGTTTATGTGACCATCGCTTAATTGCACTGTAGTGTCCAGGAAGTGGAGGTGGCTCTTTTCCATCTTAGAATGTCCTATTTTTCATAACAAAAGGCCAGACCCTGAACTGGTGTAAATGGGTTTAGTTCTCTGACTCCTCTGTTCACACCATCTCAGGATCGGTCCCTAAGTATTTAAGAGTGGATGCTGGAAAAGATGATATTCTGACTCAGCAGAAAATAAAAGTATGGGTCGAGGTGTGAAGTAGGGGTGGAGGTTAGGGAAGGATTTCAGTGGATCAAAAGAAAATTCAGACTACAGATAATGGGGGTAAAATTCCTCACTGAGATCTAAACATGTAGTCACCCAAAGAAAGCAACAGAAGCCCCATTGCTTGAGTCATTTAAGTTGAGCCTGGATAAAGGAAGAGAGACTCAGGAACCATCCATCAGTCACAGGGGAACGGAAGAGATGACCTATTGGTCTCTTCAGTCATTGAGTCAAACTCAAAAACTAACAGCAAAAAAAAAAAAAAAAAAAAATTGTTCTGCTTATACCAGAAGCAGGAAGCCTGTCAAAAAAATCAGTAGAGCCCTTGGACAACTGAGGTGCCAAAGAAGCACTCAAGGAAGATAAGGCCATTACGGATAAGTTAAATGAATTCTTT
The DNA here is from genome assembly GCF_013100865.1 of Trachemys scripta elegans. NCBI lineage: Eukaryota > Metazoa > Chordata > Testudines > Emydidae > Trachemys > Trachemys scripta. The sequence goes on along the minus strand of NC_048299.1, from coordinate 264,260,470 downwards.
GCATCAGTCTTCATTGCAGAGGATGTGAGGGAGATTCCCACACCTGAGCCATTCTTTTTAGGTGACAAATCTGAGGGTCAGATTTGAGGGGTCAGTAGAGGAGGTTTTGAAACAAATTGATAAACTAAACAGTAATAAGTCACAAGGGCTACTCACCCAAGCGTTTTGAAGGAACTCAAATCTGAAATGGCAGAACTACTAAATGGTGGTATGTAACCTACCATTTAAACTAGCTTCTGTACCAGATCACTGGAGGATAGCTAATGTGACACCAATTTAAAAAAAAAAAAAAAAAGAGAGAGACTCCGGAGCCAGTCCTAGCAATTACAGGCCAGTAAGCCTAATTTCAGTACCAGGCAAATTGGTTGAAACTATAATAAAGAACAGAATTATCAAATAGATGAACACGATTTGTTAGGGAAGAATCAAGATGGCTTTTGTAAAGGGAAATCATACTTCACCAATCTATTAGAATTTTTTGTTGGGGTCAACAAACATGAATGGGGTGGAGAAATAAGGAAGTGTTATTTACCCCTTCACATAATACAAGACCTAGGGGTCACCTGATGAAATGAATAGGCAGCAGTTTGAAAACAAACAAAAGGAAGTACTTCTTCACACAAGACACAGTCAACCTGTGGAACTTGTTGCCAGGGGATGTTGTGAAGACCAAAACTATAATGGAGTTAAAAAAAGAACTAAATAAGTTCCTGCGGGATAGATCTATCAATGGCTATTAGCCAAGATGGTCAAGGACACAACCCCATCTTTTGAGTGTCCATAGCCTCTGATTGCCAGAAGATGGGAGTGGACGACAGGGGATGGATCACTGTTCATTCCCTCTGGGGCACCTGGTATTGGCCACTGTTGGATGGCAGGATACTGGGTTAGATGGACCATTGGTCTGCCCCAGTATGGCTGTTCTTATGTTCTGAATGCCTAATTTTGTTTCTATAAATCGTTTTCCAATATGGACTTAATGGCAACATCTAGCTCAGGGGTAGCCAACCTGAGCCTGAGAAAGGGCCAGAATTTACTAATGTACATTGCCAAAAAGCCACAGTAATAGGTTGGCAGCCCCCCATCAGCTCCCCCACCCCGCTCCCAGCGCCTCCCACCCATTGGCAGCCCCGCCGATCAGCACCTCCCTCTCCCTCCTGATCAGCTGTTTTGTGGCATGCAGGAGGCTCTGGGAGGGAGACGGAAGGAACACAGGCACTGCAGGGTCAGGGGAGGGAGCAGGAAGGGGTGGAGTGGGGGCAGGGCCTGTGGCAGAGCCAGGGGCTGAGCAGTGAGCACCCCCGGGCATATTGGAAAGTTGACGCCTCTAGCTCCAGCCCCGGAGTTGGTGCCTATACAAGGAGCCGCATATTAACTTCTGAAGAGCCGCATGTGGCTCCGGAGCCGCAGGTTGGCCACCCCGATCTAGCTCATAGGTGCTGACTCTGTGGTGAAAAAATGGTGGGTGCTGAGCGCCCACTGGCATCCCCCCCAGCAACTACCGCCCACCAGCGGGTCCCGCAGATCAACGCCTCCCACCCGCCGCGATCAGCTGTTTCGCAGCATGCAGGAAGTTGGGGGGAAAGATAGAGGAGTGGGGAGAGGGCGTGCTGGGGATAGGGGGTGGAACGGGGGTGGTGGGAAGAGGAGTAGGGACAGGGCCTGAGGCAGAGCCAGCGGTTGAGCACTCCCCGGCACATTGGAAAGTTGGCGCCTGTGATCTAGCTACTGTTTCTTATGCTTAACGCTATTGAAAAATGTGCTACAATTGAGGATTTTATTTTACTAGTGATCCTTTTCGTTTCTGCAATATTTGGGAACAATCTCTTGCCCCCTTTTTCAGTGCTCACATTTACACAGTTTTGCTTCCACTTGGATGTGTAAGAGTGATGTGGGAACTTCAGAAGCATCAGACGTTTGGTTCAGACAGAAGTGTGCAGCTTGAAAGTTCATCCAAACAAATCCACACCCCTTTGTTCTGACAACTGGCTTGCTTGGGTTTCCCCACTGTGATGGAAGCAGCTCCATGGAGCAGAATGTGCAGGTGTAAACATTTGCCCTCTCCATTTGCCACATAAAACAGTTCACGCTAGAAGGAATGCCATAGGTTCTTACTGCCCTGCTGTCGGGTCATTACCTCAGACTCCCTCCCAGAGACAGTTTCCCTCTGGCAGGTGGCTGATTTTGATACTCTCGTCATCCAGCCAAGGCAAAAATTCCTCCCTGCCAGGGTAAACAAAAACAAAACATCCTTGGCTCTCCCTAGGCCACGGCCTTCCTCCTTGTTGATGCAAGGCTGACACCACTAGACCTTTCTTGTCTCTTCAGGCCTCCCTCTGAGCCCTTTCACAGCCTCCTTGCCACCTAGGTCTCTTCCCTACAATAAACACCTCCTAGGCACATTATCTGGAGAAAGCTCAATATCTGTTGCCTCAGTTACGTCAGCACAGAGCTCCCACGCTGGATCTTACCTCATCCCCGGGTTCCCTAGACTGAGCACAGAGCTTGATTTAAGTAATCTCGCCTTTCCCAGCATTCATCGTGGTTCCACTCTCCAGTCTGGGCTGTAATTATAAATAGGCTGTACAAGGCCGGTAGCCTCTCTTAAAGGGCCACACTACCCTGCTTCCAAGACCATCAGGATAAAACTCCCGAAACACACAAACTGCAATGAGAGTCACTAAAGGTCTGATTCAAAGCCTACAGGAGTCCAAGCAGAGATTCCCATTGACTGCAAAGGGCTTTGGATCAGGCCTCAAATCAATTTCCACCATCACATCCCCATAAAAACATCCTAGTGCACCCATGTGTTTCTTTTGGAACATGCAAGGTGCTCAGATACTAGGATGATGGCACAGTATAAAAATCAGGAAAGCATAAAGAGCTAGAATTATTAATAGATTACAACAGCAGAGCAAGAGAAGCTATAAGTCATTCAGCGATTCTGGGTTGTGTTTCCAGTTTTGCCACAGACATGCTATCTGACCTTGGGAAAGTCCCTTAAAAAGCAGTTCTACCCTCAAATATGGCTACATAAAAATAGCACCTTCTTACTCAGCAGGTCCGTTCCCTAGTGTATTCAGAGTCATATCTGCTTCCTTTGATGACAAAAAAAGTTTTTGCTGCTTTTCCACTCCTGTAAACCCCTGCAGTGTGAACAAGCTCAAAAGGGTGAGCTCGGTTCTATTCCTCCTTGTGCATCACAGAAGAGCTCAATCCCAGCCATACAGCTCCATTAAAGACATGGGTTGCACTGCATGCATGGGCAGCAGGTGAAGCTTCTCTTTAGAGAGCCTAGTCCCCTTCCCTGCCTCTTCCAGCTGAGGGCTGAGAGCTCAGTCAGGCCCATGGTGGGGGGAGAGGGCTAGGTTGACCAGACAGCAAATGTGAAAAATCGGGACAGGGGATGGGGGGTAATAGGAGCCTATATAAGAAAGACCCCAAAATTGGGACTGTCCCTATAAAATCAGGACATCTGGTCACCTAGAGAGGGCTGAGAGTTCGGCCCCAGCTGGGGTCAAGCACTCAGCCTCAGTTGGGACCGTGGCAGAGCTCTCTCAGGTGCAGGAGCCCCTCCCCTGTTCCACCTTTTCTGCCTGCAGCCCCGCCCTCATTCTGCCACTTCTCCCTGGCCCCACCCCCTGCTCCGCCCCCACTCTGACTTTTCCCCTGAGGGCCCATCCCCACTTGTTCCTTTTCCTCCCCCCCCCCCCCCCCCCCCCGGCTGCAGCCCCAAGACTAAAAAAGCTCCATGGCTGGGAGTGAGAGCTCCTTCTGCCCTGTGGCCATGGCAGAGGAAGATTTTTCCAGGTGCCCCAAATTGGCAGGGGCCTCTGGGCACAGGCCTCGTGGGGTAACCCGGTGGCACGAGGTTTGGGAATGCTTAGCCTCCCCTATGCTTAGCCTCCTCCATTATGTGCCGCCCATGGTTTCATGTGCATCATTCAGGAGTCACTGAGGTCCTTTATTACTGCCCATGATGCCAAAGTGCAAATTTTTTTTACCAGCAGTATATTTCTTAGGTCGATCTATAGGGTGACCAGACAGCAAATGTGAAAAATTGGGATGGGGATGGGGGGGGTAATAGGCGCCTACATAAGAAAAAGACCCAAAAATCAGGACTGTCCCTATAAAATCGGGACATCTGGTCACCCTATCGATAGATCAGTTGACTGTAATGTCCATACAGCCATTCGATTGCAGGTGCAAGGTGCACTGCACGCACAAGTGCTTCAATTAACTGATCAGAAGGCCATAACCAATAGACCAGTGGTCCCCAACCTTTTTCGTCTGGCGGGTGCCAGATGATGAGCGACGGAGGACCGTGGCAGCGGACAAGCATTCGCCGAAATGCCGCCGACAAGCGGCAACATCAATAGGCATCACCGCCGAAATGCCGCCGAGAAGCAGCGTCATCCAAAGGCGTCAGCGGCATTTTGGCAGCGACACCTCCGGATGACGCGGCTTCTCAGCGGCATTTCGGTGGATGCTCGTCCACCGGCCAGTACGCGGGCGCGCTTAGATGCCATGGCGCCTGTGGGCACCGCATTGGGGACCCCTGCAATAGACGTTATCATGATCACGTGTAGGGATAAAGCCACAACTGACCGTAGCTCAACCAATTGTGCACCGATGTAGATGCAGCATTGCCACAATCAGGGTCCTCCAGCCAGCAAGCCTCTTTAGCCCACTAAGCTCATTGGGAGCTGCAAGGTGCTCCACGTTTTCGAAATCCAGGCTACTACTTTGGGCATCTAGATAAGGATTTTCAAAAGTGATGAGTGACTTTGGTGCCTGCCTTCTTGGCTGCCCAAACTGATATACCTTAATGGTGGGAGGAGGGAGTTGATTTCAGAGGGAGAGGGTTCAGCACTTTCTGAAAATCAGGCATCTTTAAGACCTCTCAAGTTGAACACCCCTAAAACAGAGGCATCCAAAATCACCAGTATCCTTGAAAAATCTTGGCCTAACAGCCTAACTTGAGGCACCTGCTGTTGAAAATCTTGGCCACTGAAGATGTATCACATATGTGATGGTATATCCATGCTGTAAATTACAGACCCATGCATAATGTGTCTCTAACTACCACACTTGCATTAGAATCATAGAATCATAGAATATCAGAGTTGGAAGGGACCTCAAGAGGTCATCTAGTCCAACCCCCTGCTCAAAGCAGGACCAATTCCCAGCTAAATCATCCCAGCCAGGGCTTTGTCAAGCCGGGCCTTAAAAACCTCCAAGGAAGGAGATTCCACTACCTCCCTAGGTAACGCATTCCAGTGCTTCACCACCCTCCTAGTGAAATAGTTTTTCCTGATATCCAGCCTGGACCTCCCCCATTGTGCCTGCTCTTCTGAGGACTACTTCTAAACAGCTTCAGCTGCGACCAATAGCCTACTGCACCAATGCACACACATTTAGAAACTGAAATTTACACATGGAATTACACAGACGTTACAAATCTTACAGAAAACACTAATAGCCTACTTCAGAAGAATCACTAGCAGCTGGCAACGCCCATTCACATATATTTTCCGAAGAGTTACCGGAAGACATCTTCAGCCACTATTTGTAGCCTGATACCACACCTCACACACACATTCAAAACTCCCTAAGGAGCTATATACAGTGCAATTTATGAAAGCCACACCAGTTCCAATAATCAAAACACACAAGCACTTCACCAAAGAACATGGCTGTTGGTTGTTCAGGACAAGGTGAACATACATAGGCTTTGGGTCATGGCAGGAAGGTAGCAAAGGTTGAGAAAAGAACCAAAGAGTGGAATGTAGATGGGGTACTGAATGATTTAAACAGAGGCAATGTGGAGGGCGGAGGGGCATGCATCCAGATTTGCTGCATGGCTTGTACTGAGCATTCTCACATGGACTGAGAATGCTCAATAACACTGTTGAAGTGAGTTATCCTCACTTTGCCCTCCCCCCACATCGGCAGGCCTGGGTCATCTCTGGTTTAAATGCATATTTCTTTGTTTTTTAGGATTTGCATGTGTAGGATATGCGGACCAGCAAATTAAGTCAGAGATAAGGAAGATTTTTTGTGGGGAAATGTTATAAAGCTGCCTTCACCAGCTGACATCCTCCCACAGCTGAGCAGGGTGCTGCAGAGAGTCAGGTTTATAAACCCCCTAACAAGGAGATACCTAGAGCATTGGGGAGTCCTCAGTGAGCATACAGCAGACAGACCAAGCCACCTTCCCATAGCTCCTGGGGGCTGATGATCTCTTGGGAACCACTGGCAGCTGGGACCTGTTAGAGCAGCCCCAAGACTACTCTAACCTGGGATCAAGGCTGTCTGGAGAATCAGGAAGTTGTAGCTAGCTCCCTGACTGTATAACCCTTTCTTTCTACCCAGCAGAAGCTAGATGAAATTGTTCTTATGTTCCCTGGTCTCTGGCCATATCCACCTATTGTCTCTTGTCTTATAATTAGATTGTAAGCTCTTTGGAGCAAGAACCATCTTTTTATTCGGTTTGTACAGCACCTATCACAATGGGGTCCTGGCACATGACTGGGACTCCTAGGTGCTATCACATGAAACAGAGAATCTTGCCTCCGACACTCACACGCACAGAATCTTGGTATGGCATTTCTTTGGTCACACGGTAAAACCCAGTGTGTTGTTTCATAGATAGACATTCAGCTGCAATGAAATTGTGTTTAAATTGAGTTAAATCCAGATAAGTGAGGAAATATGGAGCCAAGTGTGAAAATTCTAACCCAAGTTGATGTTCTGGTTTTAACTCAAACAACTGTGCAAGAAAAAAGAAAAGCCTGGTGTCTTGTGAGTATTTTCAGTCTGATGTAACTTCAGCCTTCATTATCTGAAAAATTCAAGTGGTGATCAGCCACATAGAGTAACTTATCACCAAGTGTTTGATAAGCACAGTATATGGGAGTCATACATGATCCCATTTTATTTACTCAGAGGAGTTTCCACTTCAATTTCAGATCACTGTCTTCCAAGGAAGAAATGTACCAGATCACAGTGGTAAAGAAAGTGCTGTCTCCAGGTACAACACTTTCTCATTGGTCGAGATACAGGCCCTCTTTTCCCTTCATCTGCAGTGTCTCCCTTGGGCCATTTATTCATTTAAAAAGGGGAAGCTGGCCCAGAATTGCAACTGCAAAAAAAAAAAAAAAAAAAAAAAGGGCTCATCTGATTACTCATTAAAGAGTGTGTAACATTGTCTTAAATTAGGAAAACTCCTTGTTCAGTGCTCACCCCAGAGAGTGGGGAAACCAATCTCCAGGCAAACGGACTCTCTTGGATATTTGTTTCCTCAGAAGTGTGGTTGAAAGGCAGCGGATGGGTTCACTGCACTATTGTTCAAAGATTAGGAATGGAGCAATGAAAATAGCTAGGTCATCCAGTCCCTCGCCTACCACCGAAGAAGCTCTCATTTGAGTGCTTTGTCCAATCTAGCTTTAAAAGTCTTAAGCAACTGGGGCTTCACCCCTTCCCTTGGGAGCCTATTCCAGTCTAATAATAGAACTCACTGCTGGGAAGGGTTTGATATTCAGCCTACATTTTCCTTTGCTCAATGTCATCCTGCTGCTTCATTCACCCTCTTGGATAACTCTAAACAATTCTCCTCTCCTTACTATTCAGGTTCTTCATGTACTTATATAGTCACTCCTAATTTAGCCAAGCTACATATTTAAAGCTTTGTTCTTAAGTAAGGACCTTTCATCCTTGCCCTTCCCCCCACACACATTTTCTGGAATTCCCTCCAATTTGTCACAATCTTTCTAGTATGAAAGTGCCCAGAATTGAATGCAATATCCCAGGTGTAGGCTCAGAATGCATACCATCCTCCTGGCCCATTAAGCATTATTTGTACTGTTGTAGCACCTAGTGGTCCCAGCCCCCATAGTGCTAGGCACTCAGGATTTACAAGCTAAGTAATTAAATGGCGTATTTGTATAGGTAGCCATAGGTACAACCACTAGGGGCATGAGAGGGGACATTTCTCCCCACCCCCTCTTTTTTTGTTTTTGTTTGTTATCCTATTTATGACTCTCTCAAGAGGGCTGCATAGTCTCTCATCACTTCTGCCCTCCCCTGGCCTTTATGTGCTTGCCCCAAATGTATGCAGGCAACATAGCATTGTCCTGGCTTTCTGTTGCCCTACCCCATAGCTGTCTACTTCACTGTCCACCAGGTCACTTTTGGCATCCCTGTTTTTTCAAGCATCAACCTTCCACTTCTTCTTCTTTCGTATGGCAAATAGTGGAACAGCAAAAGCAACGGCGTGACTATGGTTGGCTCTTAAGGTCTCTTATCCAGTCCAGAGCAGAGGAGGTAGCCATACGAATGGCTGCGACAGCTCCGGGATTAGGCAATCGTCCACGATGTATCTTACAGTTTGCACTATGCCACAGTTGCAGTTCAGCGATCCCCTCGCTTTCCATCTATGGAGTAAGTATGTGCATCTACCACCTCAGGTGCCGTTACCATTTAGAGCTGTCTGTATTCACCATGGGGAAGAGAAGCCCGGCACATGCACAGTTAGGTCGTTGGCTTGATTTTTGTTTGGTCGGTTGGCAGCCACCCAGACTTCAGACTTACCTTCCGCAAGGAGGGCTGTGGCATGAGACCAGAAGGGTTTTCTTGATTTTAGCCGATGGCAATGGGGTGGGGGGTATTCTAGGTCATGGTGGAGCAGTAGTATGGCATTTACCATGATCTTTGTGTAGTCCCTAATGTCCTAGCGTCTTCCAGTGTGTGACTTGATAAAGGGAAGGATGGAAGGAAGGAGCAGGTGACAGGCTAAGGAGATTACATACACACTTACCCCTGGCAATTTTACAGGCTGAATTTCAGCAAGGGACAGATTCCACCACTTTTGCTCATACTGGGTCAGATTCTCAGCTAGTGTAAATTAGTGTAGCCTCAATGACTTCTATGGCGCTACACTGATTTATGCCAACTAAAGATCTGTGCCATTGAAAAGCGACACACTACACAAGAAATCAATGAGACTACGCACAGAGTAAAATACAACCCCCCCACCCCCACTAAGGATGGCAGAATTGGCCCTTCGTTACCTCATGCCTATATTTCATCACTGACTTTGACTCCTTTAGTTATTAATGGATCTGGTTTGTAGATTCTCTCACCCCTTAAGATAGCCTTAACCTCTGTTCTCTTTCTTGCTGCCCTAAGTCACTGTATCTTGTGGAGTTCACTGCTCCACGCCCACCACTGATTTTTTTTTTTTTTTGGTCTTTATCCTCAGATCTTTGCGCAGTCTCCCCTCCCCCATGACGTCACACCGGCTCCTTACATTTTTAATTGGTGACCCTGCCAATGTGACATGGTGCCACACTTCCTATTACAGGGGGGAAGATAGGTCTTCTGATGCCAATCGGTTACACTAGATAGGAGATGCAACATTCCTCTGTGCAAATATTTGACTAACCTTTCTCTTTGCCTAGCAGAATCCATATATCAACTCAGTAAACCACTGAGAAAAGAAAAAAAAAAAAACTTGTGATTTCAGGCTAATGAATTGTGAGGAGCTTCATTGAAAAACTCCAGGCCAAATCTAAATTGGAAAATCTTCATTGATTTACACCTGCTGAGGATCTGTGTGCCGCAGATTATATTCCCTGCACACCACCCTGTTATGGGACTACGGTTTTCTACCATGGGGGTTTTCAATCAGGCTGTGATTTGGTATCATGTTCAGTAACAGACTAACTAAGAGTGCAGATTGTTGGCATGTAAGAAACGATACATCATAGTCCAGTGGGATGAAACCAACAATGGTGCTTCCAGTGGATTTAGCTCAGGCTTTTCATCTATGAGGGAACCTTGTGTTTTAATCAGCCGGACTTCACTCCACACTTCAAATGAATGTCTTAGTCTCAGCTTGATTGGCAGCCCCTCTGAAAAGGGGGCCTCTTGGGGAGTATGAAGGCAAAGAAAAGGTCCCTTCATGTCAACAAGCAGCAACCAAAGGGGGAGGGTGGGAAACATGTTGGTAGGAAATGAGCGTGGCCTGAGGATATAAATGAAACTGCTGCTCCATCAACAGACCAGTAGTTCATTCATCTGTGTTCATTCACAGATTGGTGTCTTGTGTGACACACCAATGGAATATAGATATGCCTGCACAGTACAGGCTAGAGATGGACCCAACCCAAAACTCTGAATACGCTCAGCATAATACCATTTGAAGAACAACTCACGCCATTTGGATGTCCTGTGCTAAGAGAGAGAGAAACCAGCCAGGGGAACAAGAAAGCAGTTTTCCATCCATGCCGTGAGGATAGAGCTGTAGAACACACGGCAGGAGGAAGTTAACCCTTCCGGAGAATGTACTTTTTCAGGGTAACAAAAGACATTCATTGTATCTCGGTGTTTGTGATCAAGTCTCTCTACTTTATTGTTTTACAGAAGTGGTTAGAAAGGTACAACTAGCTGCATCCAGAGAGCAGCAGGGGCAGTGACAGTCCCTGAGGGGAAAAAAGTAATTTAAATATTGGGCCTCATGCTCAAAAGGGGACAAGATCTATTTTCTGTTCTCTGCTCAGCTACAGACTTCTCTTGTGACCTCAGGCAAATCATGTTAATATCAGTTTCCCCATTTTAAAATGGGGATGGTAATACTTCCTGATCTTGTGGTCCGTAATTCGTTATGGTGTAACCCACACACCTGCAGGGTGTGGTGTTCTGTCCCATCTAGTGGCACTGAGACCACTTAGAGAGAGAGATTAATGAGCCTGTTCTACAACCTTAATTAATTAGCCTCTTAGAGCTGGTATGGCATCGTGTGTGTGTGTGTGTGTGTGTGTGTGTGTGTGTGTGTGTGTATATAACAGGGTTCAAAAAAGAACTAAATAAATTCATGAAAAGAACTAGGGGTCACCAAATGAAATTAATAGGCAGCAGGTTTAAAACAAACAAAAGGAAGTATTTTTTCACACAACGCACAGTCAACCTGTGGAACTCTTTGCCAGAGGATGTTGTGAACGCCAAGACTATAACAGGGTTCAATATATATATATGCACACACACATATATATATATATATATACACACACACACACACACACACATATATATACACTCTTATTATATGTTCCATTCTATACATCCAATGAAGTGGGCTATAGCCCACGAAAGCTTAAGCTCAAATAAATTTGTTAGTCTCTAAGGTGCCACAAGTACTCCTGTTCTTTCTACATTTTAATGTGTTACTATGAAGGTTACCTCTCCATCACAGCCATGGGGAGGATTTCTCTGAAAGTCTTTCAACTTTATAGGAGGTTAGCAAGTCAGGAAAGACCGCCTGGACAGAGATGTATATTGTATGTTTTGATTTCAAGTGTACACTTATAATTAAGCAGCATTATGCTTAATTTTACCCAAAACCACACATTTCCGGGCGGTTAACCTCCTAGAGTAAAGGCGATACTACTGAAGTGAGTCAAATCTCTGCCTGAGCTGAGTTGTGCTTTTGACTCAGTGGTCACAGTGTTAGAGCAGTTCAGTGTGCCCAATACCTCTTAAGTGAATTCTTAGCCTAGCCTTTCCGTCATTCCACGTACAAGCCTGCCTTTAAAGACAAGAGGAGCTGTGCATGTGGATCGATGACACTGTTGTGTTAACCACCTGCAAACCCTTTTGATTCTGATAAACTTCTTCCTCCCAAACTCACAGGGCCTGATGGTCTGTGGTTAAGGCACAGGACTGGGTACCAGGAGAGCTATGGTTCTATGCTGACTCTTCCACAAGCTTCCCTTCTAGGAAATGGGGATGAGCAGGCCCTTGCTCCCTCCATGCCTCAGTTTCCTCTTCAAAGTTCTTCTCAACCTCAGAGGTGTTGAAAGGCATAATTAGAGTTGCCAAGTGTACTGAGAACCTCAAACCGAGGTTGCAAACCATTACTGTGGAAAGCTTGTGACTCCTATTAGATTAGATTTGGAGACAAACTCACAATTTCTACCCTAGCAGTGACAAGGACTCTCTGGCCTTGTTCAAGTCACACATTTAACTGTTCTGTGCCTCAGTGTCCCTCTCTGAAATGTGGGCAGGAATAATACTCGCCTATAAGACAGAGCTGTTGGGTGGCTTGTTTATAAAGCCATTTGAAGACTGAAGAGATCTGGGCTAACACCATCAGAACATTTGCAACTGGGGCACCCTGGTGGTTGGCCTTTCGTCCCCATTAAGAGGACTTTGCAGTTACCCAGAGGTGCTATTTCAATAGAAACACTGCTGTTCGGCTAGCAATAGAGCCCGTCATGCTATTGTATAGGTGAATGATTTAGCAGGAGGCACTACCAGCCCTGGGATAGGGACTCAGCTTGCCACCCACTGCCAGAAGCAGGGGCTGGTGAGAGACACCCAGTAAGGTAGCTCAGCATGATAGTAAGGAGAAAAACTAACCAGCGAGGCAATGGTGAAGCCAATCAGACTTTCTGCCTATATCCAGTGATGAGAGACTGAAAGCTGTTTGAGGTGTAAACAAACAGAACCAGCATGAGCCTGAGACACAGTTAAGACATAAGCATCACTAAATCACTAGGAAGGCATCCCATTAAGCAGCAGACAGATAATATTCAAATCAGTTCCCAGGGAGATTCACGGTGGATACCTGGGCAACATGCATGGGCTGTAAAATGCATGTAAGATAGAAGTACAATGCTCAGACACAAAAGGGTTAAAAGTCAGTAGAGTTCTGCCCTTGTCCCAGCCTAGAAGTGCACAGAGCCAAGGCCACACACCTGACCTAATTCCACAAACCTGACACTGGTATGCTACACACAGCTGGGCCCCTGAAAGTGCTTCAGAAGATGGAGTATATTCATTCAGGAAAAACATAAGCCCAAAGGTGGGACTAAGTTATTCTAGATGGTAAAGTCACATGTCACCACAAATTGTGTGGGAGCATGTGTCATGGTACAGATACACAGGAGACAGATCATCTGTCTCCCATAAGAGAGAGTAGAGGAGACAGAACAAAGGCATATGCATTTCCCTTTAAGACGATTAGTCACAAAGAGGCTGTCTTCTCCTTTATAGACCCCTCCCCTGTGCCAGCATTACTGTCATTTCCTGGCATGCTCAGTTCAGTGAGGAGAGTAAAGGCACCCTGGCCCAGTGACTGAGGTTTGCAGGCCCAGCAAAGAGAATTTACCATTTAAGGTCCAAAGCAGTAAAATAAAATGCAAAGCTTTAGAGCTCTCAGCTGCTCATTGAGAGTAAGGAAAATGTGCCTGAAGGCACGGCTACACACCAAAAAGGGGCAGCAAGTCTCAGAGCCCCAGTCAACTGACTTCCGCTCATGGGGTTCGTGCTGTGGGGCTAAAATAGCCATGTAGACATTTGGGCTCGGGCTGCAGCTAGGGTGACCAGATGTCCCGATTTTATAGGGACAGTCCCAATTTTTGGGTCTTTTTCTTATATAGGCGCCTATTACCTCCCACCCCCTGTCCCGATTTTTCACACTTGCTGTCTGGTCACCCTAGTTGCAGCACAGCTCGGAAGCCCAGAGATGGGGGAGGGTCTTCAGGGTTGGAGCCTGGGCTCAGAGACTCTCCCTCCACCAGCTTCAGAGCCTGGACTCCAGCCCAAGCCCAAATGTGTACACGGCTATTTTTAGCCCCGCCAGCCCACTCGGTGACTCGCTGTGTAGACATACCCTATGCACCTGCGTAGCATTCCTCTATCTGAGTGTCTCTTGTAGACTCAGATCTCCCACTTAGAGATACATACAAAATTCAGTGAAGCATAGAGATGGACCCAAAGTACAAAGCTTAGCAGTGTTTGATCCACGGTTTTAATTCAGTCTGTTACAGCAGCAGGCTTCACCAACATTCTAGATGCAGGGTTTTGGTTCAAGCCCATCCCTCCCAGTAAAGATACCATCAAAAAGAACAGGTCCTATTATGCTAGTAAATTTGTTACTCAGAGCTCTTTAAACCACCTGTTTGGTTTCTTGTCAGCCTACAGACTTGGCTCTGGCAGAGTAATAAAATTTTCTTTCTTCACTGCTTCATTAGTTCTTGTTACTCATGCAACTGTCTCAGTTTTATTTCATGTAATCAAATTACTCACCAGCTGCTGAAATACTGGCAATAGACTAAAAGTCCCCCATAAAAATGTTGGTGTGTACAATAAAAACCCACATAGTGGTCTGTTGATAGCTTAAGCTTTTTGGAGGTCTCGAGACGTGAAACAAATGTAGAGTGCAAGCTTGCTAAAGCTACAAGTTGTGAGGAACTCTAGACTAGATTCTCTAATATGTTACTGAGGTAAGGTGGTCTGAAAATGTTTTCCCAAACCGGGGGATGTTTGATTGCAGATATTGTTTTGCTGCATCCTTTTCTGTCAACATGGACTAATGTATCCGTGGTTTATTTTTTATGGTAAGCAGGGCCGGGTCCAGGTTTTTTGCCACCCCAAGCAAATTTAATAAATAAATAAATAAAATAAATAAAGGAGTGCCGCCGCCGCCGCCCAAGCAAAAAAAAACCCCCCAAAAAACGGAGTGCTGCCCCTTGAAAAGTGCCGCCCCAAAAGGTCCGGAGTACTGCCCCAAGCACATGCTTGGAACGCTGGTGCCTAGAGCTGGCCCTCATGGTAAGCCCTCTCTTTTCAAAAAGATGTGCCTGCGTTGCATATGTAAAACATGTAGTTGCACATCAAAATAGGCAATAGTGCAAGTAATTTTCAAGTGTGCGTGTGTAACGCCAACAGACCCTGGCTGTTGTCGGGCAGGATTGAACCTGGGGCCTCTGAAGTTTAGTGCATGAGCCTACCGCATGAGCTAAAAGCCAACTGGCTGTTAGCTAAGGCTGTAGAGCAGACTCATTTTATCTCTCTTTAAGTGGTCTCAGTGCCACCAGATGGGGCAGAACACCACACCCAGAAGGTGTGTGGGTTACATACTTCCCCTAGCTGAGGAAGCACGTCCCGAGCTTCAGAGACTTCCTAGTTTAAATCTCGGATGAGCCCCCACTTGTATTATCGACAGACCCCAGTCGGCGGCGGGCGGGATTGAACTTGGGACCTCTGGAGCTTAATGTATGAGCCTCTACAACAAACTCAAAAGTGATAGCAAAAGTAAGTGGTTGTGCCTGCGGACGTAGACATTAATTTAAATGCGCAAGTGACTTTTCACCAAGAGGCACAAACTAGCTTCCTCAATATCATCAAAGAATTTGCACATTTCATGTTTCAAGAGGAAGAATAGGCCAGTGGGAAAGCACTAGCCTAGGCTTTAAAAGACCTGCATTCTTAGTTCATTGCTGCAGACTGCTCGTATGACTTCCGGCAAATCACAGCCTCTCTGTGCCTCACTTACCCATCTGTAACATGGAGATAACAGCACTGTCCTACCTCCTGAGGCTTGGGGGGAATAAATACATCACAGATGGTGTATCGTTAGGATACTGTGGTCATTCCTCCATGACCATAGTATTTTAGCTCTTCCCAATCTTTGATGTATTTATCTTCCCAAACACGCCTGGAAGGTAGGGCAGTGTTATTTCACGAGCACCTTAGGTAAAGAAGGACTGATTGAATTACTGAGCTGTATATTTAAATTGTAGTAACTGATCTATTTAGAAAATGTCTCACTTTCAAAAGTTTTCCTTTGTTTTAGTATTTAAGAGAGGTAAAACAGTCCATCACAAAAACCCCACAACCAGCCATGGATCAAGCTGACAGCAAATTCACTGAAAATGAAAAATAACACAACAACAACAATAGAAAACAATGTAAATCATATTTGGTTATAATAGAAAGTCTTATCCATATAAAATCAATAACAGATCCTTATTCAGAAAAACAGTAACTTCTTGGAAAGAAAGAAACGGCCTCATATTCAGTTTGTATCCCACAGTCCGAGGAAATAGGAAAAGGCTGCCAAATGTGACCATACAGCAGTATACCCACCTAATCTCATATGATTTGATCACATGCATTGAAAGAGGTGAGGAAGATGTTTACCCTGTTCATTCATGGACCAAGGTAAATTTCTGAACTCTTTCAGAGGAACAAGTATTTGACAGGCGTCAGTATGACAACAAACAAGAAAACAACATCTGTAATAAATTAAAGGGAATTTAGAGGGGGAAAAGTTGTTCATATTTTAAATTAGATAAAAATTTGGCCTCAGATTTATTTAAAAAATAAGCTTTTGCCTGCTACCAGTATTGCTCTTGTTTACAAAAAGCCGTTTGTAATTAATGAACAGGAACAATGAACTTTTAGGAGATGATTGCTAGTGTAAATGAAAGTACAAAAGTGAGTATTTGTCAGTATTGTATACTGACGAAGTGAGTATTCACCCACGAAAGCTTATGCTCCAAAACGTCTGTTAGTCTATAAGGTGCCACAGGACTCTTTGTCACTTTTTACAGGTCCAGACTAACACAGCTACCCCTCTGATACTTGAAATTAGAGGAGACAGTTTACAAAGGAGAGTGGATCCATGTACAACTGAGGAAAGAAGAAATTCTGACAAAGATGTCTGTAAATCTGAAGAGAGGTGCTATGTATAGCCAGGGGCAATCATTTCTCATCGTGTCACTCTGCTTCTGATTCCAGCCCTGCTTGCAATGAGGAAGCACAGAGGCTTGCAAGAGTTCAGAAAGAATCGGATATAGTTTTTCACGCTTTGGTTAATTTTCCTTTTGGATCTAGGTTGAGTTGCAGCTGACAGTTCAGGTCAGTAATGTCAGCACTTCAGAACAGTCCTGCAATGGCAGAAAAAATGAATGAGATGAACTAACTGGCTTTTTTCGTCTCTGCTTTCACTAAACTAGTTCAGGTAAAACATGCTGGCAAAATTCCATAACCTACACACCCAAGCCCTACCTGTGATTTGCCCTTCAAATCCAAAGCCCATCCTAACCCTGAATCAAGATCCAAAGAACCTGCCCCTCTACTTGGTATTGCTTTTGCTGCATGACTTTGGCTTTCTCTGACATAGAATCATTCCTATTTAATCAGAAAATTCTTGAGGTCTCTTTTGCTGTCACAGTTCAAGGATCTGTGTTGTTTCCTGATTATCTCTAAAGACGCTTGTCCTGGAGCACTGTCCCTACTCTCTCAATCCAGAGGAAATCTTCAGACCGCTAATGGTTTACGGCAAACACTCCTCTCCGAATGCACTCCCTCATTCTTTTAAATGATGAAGGCCGACTGGGGTACAAGCCTGCCAGAATGTAATCAACAAACGAAGCCCACTCTGGGTCTAGTTTCATTCTCACGCGAGAAATGTTTGGGCACTTTTATCAGCGCTTGTGCTTCATGATTTAGCAATTTACTTCTAAACCCTTTTCTCATGTGCAGAACTGGCAGAACCTCGGCTGTGGCAAGGCTGCTGGAGATGTCTGGCTCTCCAGGTATTTGGCCCTGGGAGGATCACCCTAACCTAGAGGGATCCTCCTGCAGTGGAGAGTAAGCATAGAGGCTCCTACGCCAACCCTTCCTCTGCAACTGGCAGAGGGGCACAGCCATAGAAAAGGAAACATGACTGGAAGGCCACTGAACTACACCAAGCCCCAGCTACAGAGAGTCCTGTGGCACCTTTAAGACTAACAGATGTATTGGAGCATAAGCTTTCGTGGGTGAATGCCCACTTCGTCAGACGCATGTAAACATGGGGTATTCACCCACGAAAACTTATGTTCCAATACATCTGTTAGTCTTAAAGGCGCCACAGGACTCTGTTGCTTTTTACAGATCCAGACTAACACGGCTACCCCTCTGATACAAGCCCCAGATGTGGTTTTCAGCCCCCTGGGGCCATTAACAACTGGTGCAAATTAAAGCAGCCTGGGGACTGGTCCTGCACACGAGAGTGATTGGCACAACGCAAAGGTGGGCGTTATACCATCGATTCGCCTCCAGCCTCACTTGCTCCACTGCCCTAGACGGTCTAATCAGGGCCGACGAGGGGGTGGGGGAAGCCGGTACAAATTACCGGGACCCGGCGGTCCGGAAGGGGGCCCGGCTTCTCCCCCTTCTTGTCGGCCCTGTTTAGCCGGTCCACCCTTGCTGGGGGGCCCAAAAAAAATTTTCACCGGGGCCCGAACCCGCTCTCGGCGGCCCTGGGTCTAATAACGAACACGAAGACTTCGCAGCAAAAGGCTCAGCTGCAGCACTTCACAGAACAGCCTGGCAAACACTACACAGCACTACAGGGCCCTTTCAACAGTGCTCTGAATTAACGAGCACATGTAGATCTCTAGAACAGTCACCGCTGAAGAAGAATGGACATTGAATGAGAGAGACAGACAAGGTGGGTGAGGCAGTGGCGGATTAATGATTTTGCCGCCCCTAGGCCCTGAAATAATTGCCTCCCCACCTGCCCCTAGCCCTGCCCCGATTCCACCCTTTTCCCGCCCCCATTCCAACCACTTCCCCAAAGTCCCACCCCAACTCTGCCCCAGCCCCGCCTCTTCCCCCAGCACGTGCATTCCCCCTCCTCCCCCCTCCCTCCCTGCCCCGCGAAACAGCTGTTTCGCAGCACAAGCGCTGGGAGGGAGGGGAGAGAAACAGGACGCAGTGGCACGCTCATGGAGGAGGCGAGCTGGAGCAGGGGAGCTTCTCCATGAGTGCTCAAATTTGCCACCCCTGTAAATTTGCCGCCCTAGGCCTAGGCCTTGTCAGCCTAGGCAATAATACGCCGCTGGGGTGAGGGATATCTTTTATTGAACCAACTTCTGTTAGAGAGACAAGCTTTCTAGCCACACAGAGCTCTTCTTCAGATCTGGGAAACGTTCTCCCAGCATCACAGCAAAATACAAGATGGAACAGATTGTTTAGCATATGTAGTTAGCACATACTGTAAAGGGACCATTCAAGGACAGTCATAGGACACACAGAGGTTCGTAGGTTACAGATGGTTGTAATTTAAGCCATAAATCCAGTGTATTAAGAGACTGTCATTGACAATAACAGAACATTGTCATTTGGGGCAAACAATGTGTGTGCACAGAGCGCGAGTGCTCACGTTGACAGAGGAAGTTCATCTCAAAGGCGACGGATCGTCATTCCAGCTCAGCCTCATCAGTGAGTCACGCTCCGCACGTCTGTCTTAGAGCTAGAACACAGGCTACTTGCCAAACACAATGCCTGTCTGCATTACATAGCTCTATGCAGCACAGCACCACAGCTTGGCATTCAGTGCAGGGAATATTCTGCATCATCAGTGCATGCTCATCCCAGGGGATACAGTGCTTCCTGCCTGCATGTTGCAGCCTCAGAATTACAGCTTCACTCTGGGGTCATATTTATTTCCATTTCATTGAGGACACCTTCCACCTTCAGGCTGTTGCCTCTCCCTTGCCCCTATGCTTTGCACCATTTCCAGAGACAGGGCATGCTACAGCCACAGGGCCACATGTGTCCCCGCTTGCTGAACTCGCAGCATGTCTGAGGTCACAGAGCTAAACAAAATAAAGATTGCAGAGGGTGGTTCTCGTACATCAGGAAAAACAGGCATTTGTAAATAGGAGAGTACTTGACTTCAGGAAGATAGGAAGATATACAGTTGACAAGAGGTTTTCTATCACCAGTGGGGATTTGCTTTAATGCTTCCCCCAATTCACTGTTGACTTGGCCTTGTGCAAGAGTGGCTGTAAAGTTCTTGAAAGATATATTGCACTGTGCTATTGCCCAACTGCCAGGAGATCCTCCGATTCAGAGAGAGAGAGAGAGAGAGAGAGAGAGAGAGATGGGAAGAGGGTTGCTTCCTTCTGACTTTCTGTATTTTATCTACAAAGATCACATTTTAGAACATAGTGAGGCAGATTCTCACTCCCATGGTGCAAAGTCGACTTAGAGCTGGTCTCTGTGGCCACCTGAGATTCCCTGTGCACAGGGGAATTCCCCAGTGGCATAGAGCAGCCCTGAGTGCTAACTTGCTCTTGGAACCAAATTGTCCAGCTGATGCCAGGGTCAAAAATGTGTGTCTAAAAGTTGCATAAAACTATCTTTGCTGCTCCCTCTTGGATCCTATGCTGAGTAACGTCTGGCCAGAGTAAAGCATCTACCTCAGTGAGTCTTACAGCATCATACGCAGGGATTGCCTTCTTCCTTTGAAAATCCTGCAGGAGTGAGACGGGGAAGAGGAAAACGGAGCGGTTCCTGGATATCATTCAGCCCCTGTGACCCATGGAGCTCAAGGAATCCAGAGGCACACGACCCTTCCATCCTTTCTGCCCTCTTCAATCTCTCTGCCCTCCTCCCTCCCCTGCTGCCCAGCAGTGCAGCTTCAATGGAGACGTGCTGCTGGTGACCCCTCTTTGGCAGAGACTCCATTACCCCCTTTCAAGTGGCAGGGGGTTCTCCAGCAAATGGTGGAAAGGAATGTAGCTGTGCAGAGGCAGACCATCGACATCTGAGAGGGATGATGTGCGTCCTCTTGCCAATTAAAAACAAAATCAATTTCATTTGGAGCCTGGCATGTCACAGGCAGCTGTTGCCCAAGCCTGTGTGATTATTTCACGAGGAGATGCCATTCTGAAAGCTACACAGCGTGATTCGGAACAATGTAAATACTGCCAAAGGGCTTTGACAAAGCAATTTACAGTACTTTGCTCTGCTGCCTTTATAGCCCGATAAAGTGATGTTAAAATCATGTTAATATTTTATCATCTTTGGGCTGCATGAAGCATTGCTGAAACATATCGACACCTATATCAACAGAATTAAAAATAGATAGGCCTTACTAGGTCAGCATGTATGTTTCCCTTCTAATGCAGGAGCATTCCCTTCGGCATATTGTCATCCGCTTTGTCCAGTCTACTTTTAAATGCCACGCACACACAATGGCTCCATCCCTTCCCTGGGACTATTCTGCACTGAAATAGGTCTTGTTGTGAGGAACATTCCCCTCTACCCTCTCCCGCCGGGTATCCAGTCTCAATTTTCCTTTGCTCATTTTGTCCCATTATAATTCCTCTCCCTCCTTGGCAATTACAACCTGCAGATGCTTTGTAAATTGTTGTGTCTCCTCCACTTCCTTTGTCCCCAGCTTGCCAAGCTTTACACATTACACCAAAATTCTCCTTTCACACCAGTTTTGCATTGCATTGGTTTCAACATAGTTACTCCTGTGTAAGCAAGAAAGGAATCAGTCCTGTTAATTCAATCATTTCACAGAAGAATCACCAAATAATTTTGCACGATCTGTTCCTGGACAGAAGAAATCTACGTCCAGTGACTAAACTGTTCACTGCAAATAGTTTTACACTAATATTTTAACCTTTCCTCTTACTGTGACTCAGTTCCCTCTAACCTGGCAAGATACTCGAGGTGCCTAGAACCGCATGCAGTATTCTAGCGTCAGAATCTCAATTGGCAGAGATAGCAGAACACTTCCATGCTTCATGACCTCTAGAGAGGCAGCCCCAAGTCATGCGATTAGTAATTGATTTTTGCCAGCATGTTGCATAGAAAGTTTCTAATATCCTGCCCACTGTCACCCCTTTTGTTTGTCCCGTTATTTTTCATTTGTTCCATTGCTAAGGATGGAAGTTATTCTTATTGGAGAGTAATTATCAGGATCATTATTTTTTTAATAAGATGCACTGTAACATATTTTCTTTTTACTCCCTCCAAAAAGCTCCTGATACCTCCTGAGCTTTACCTGGCTTTTACCAACCACGACGTTGACTACATCTTTTTGAATTCCTTTATAATTGCTATTATTTGTACAGTGGTAGTACCTATAAGTCCCAGTCAAGGATCAAGTGCCCTGTTGAGGTAGGCACTTCGCAAACCCATGGTCCCTGCACCAAAGAGCTTATAATCTAAGGCCTGGGCTTGCCTTAAAAATTAGATCGACCTAACTACGTTATACAGGACTGTGAAAAATGTTGCACTCTGAGCGCCATACTTAAGTCAACTTAACCCCCAGTGTAGAAGCAGCTAGGTCAACGGACGAATTCTTCCAGTGACCCAGCTACTGGCTCTCAGGGCATGTCTACACTTAAAAATGCGGCTGCACCATTAGAGCGGTTTAGTGAAGAGACTACTGAAGCTCTCTGGTTGACATAGTGCTGTCTACACTGCAGGGCTCAGGGGTGTGGATTTTTCACACCCCTGAGCGACTTAGTTCTACCTATATACGTTTGTAGTGTAGACCTGGCCGGAGAGCTGGATTAACTACAGCAATGGAAAAACCCGCACTATTGATGTAGGAAGCGTCTACACTACTGTAGCACTTGAAGCGTAGACACAGCCTGAGTATATTCGAGTCAATTCCTTTATCAAGGAATGTGTCTCATTCGGGCCTGCATCTGTTTATATTCCATTTTCCCCAAGTATTCCCTCACCTGGCTTTTACCATTCTGCTGACTAGATCGTTGTGTCTTCCTAAACTCTCATTCTCTTTCCCCTTATTTTTATTGCTGAAGTCCAACTTAAGAACATGACAATTAAGTAGCTGAGCTATTTTAGGACTGTCATTGATTCCATCCTCCTCTTCTGCCTCCTCATTTTTTCACAAAACAAACTGTCCTGCATTTTTGTGGGCCCTTTAACAGCAACATTATTTATTGTCCCATCACCCTTTTGTGCTACGCAGGTCTTATCTGGTCATCTGGAGTTTAGTGGGACCATCTTCTTTTCTGATTTGGGGTTGTTATGGATGAACTGATCATTTTCAGCGCTCATTAAATATGCCAGTAATTATTAATAATGAATGGAGGCAGTGGTACTTTTCTGAGAAACCAAGTATGCTTCTTAATAGCCCTGCTGCAGTCACTTGAAATTAGATAATGAAGCTGTTCCTTGGGGGTAACTGTCAATGATCTGGATGGATGGCTTCCCATTCCTCTTCGTCTGCACTGGGCAATTACAAGAACTTTAAAAGGGAAAGGATTTGTTTTATAGTCAGATAACATTATGCTTACTTCCTGTTTGGGGATGCCTGGAAGTTTCAGCAGCAGATATTATGCCAAAGATTCCCTTTAAAATCTTTGGCCTTTTTTTTTTTTTCCTCCTTCAACTCTGTGCTCAAGTTGTCCTGCAAACACCACCTCAAAGGTCTTCGTAGACATTAACCAATGAAACCTCACAACATATCCATTATTCCAATATCACAGAGGAGGAGAGTGAGGAGAGAGGCAAAATGATTTGGCCAAAAGTTTCAGAAGAAGTTGGTGCCGGCTGATGAGAACCCAGCCAGGAGTACCTGTCTCTTGCTTCTGTGGGTGACCTGGAAAATTAGATGCCTTTATCAGATGTATGAGTGAATACAGGTTTTAAAAATAATTAAATATCCCCACTTAGCATCCAGCATAGACAAGAATAGTGGTGTTTAGAAATGGTGAAATGACATGTTAGTGTGATGGCTGCCCTTTTGGCTAATACTACAGGCATTCAACAAGGGGAGTCCAGAGCTAACAGCACAAGCTGCTAAAGCCTGAGGACACGTCTACACTAGAAACCTAAGTCGACTTACAGCCACCAAAGTAATTACTGCAGTGGTTCATATCCACACTACCCTCCTTCTGTCGGTGGTACATGTCCTCACCAGGAGCGCTTCCAATGACTTAAGGGGGCAGGGCGGGGGGCTGAGAGCCTGGGCTCTCAGCACCACATGCAGCTCCCCACCAGGAACCCGGCTGCCCCCCCACGCTCTTGGTTCCCTTCCACCAGACTCCTGGCTGCAACTCCACACCTGTAGTCTGGATGGCTCCCAGGAGCCTCAGTGCAGCCACCTGCAGGGCCGGATCCACGCACCAGCCCAGCAAGCAGGTGCTTGGGGCGACCAAGGGGAAGGGGCGGCACGTCAGGCTCTTTGGTGGGAATTCGGCGGTGGGTCCCTCGGTCCCTCTCGGAGGGAAGGACCTGCCGCCGAATTAGAAAGCAGCATGGTGGAGCTGCTGCCGATCGCGGCTTTTTTTTTTTTTCCCTCCACCGCTTGGGGCGGCAAAAACCCTGGAGCCGACCCTGGCTCCCGGGCTCCCCACAGGGAGCAGGAAGCCTCCGGGCAGTGGCCAGGCTGTGCCTGCCCAGCTCTCCTCTCCCAGCCAAACTGTGTCCTGGGCTCCCCACTCCCTGCCGGGAGCCTGGCTGTGGTGGGAACCAGGAAGCTGAGAGCCCAGGGGAGAGCCAGGCAGTCGGGGGGCTGCCAGGCTCTTAGTGGTGGGGAGCCGGGAGCCTCCAGGGAATACCAGGGCTCCCCACTGGGAGCCAGGAGCCTCCAGTCAGCAGCCCAGCTGGCAGCAGGGATTGGGGAACAGGGTGGCTCTGTAGGGTACACCAATCCTGAGCTAAGGGGCTCAATGGTGGTGGCTGTAATGTCTCATATCATATGTGGATCAGTACAGAGGGGGACCTGTAATACACACTCAGTAGTTGTTACATTAGCTAACGTTTGCTCTACGCACCTTATTTTCCTACTCTAGACATGGCTACATGGCCCACAACTCCTCCTCTCTCCAGACACAGCCAATAATTCAGAGGGTGTTGCTAAAGATAGAACATTTTCATTTTATATGCATACATATCTATGTACACACACACCAAACACATTAAAAACACAACTTCATATTAGTTATTTCAGTGACCTATAACTTATCTGTTTGACCACTGGGAAAGGTTGACATTGATTTGTAATGAAAATGAAACTAAAATATTGGGGGAAAGATGCAAAAAAAGGATAGGGATGTGAGCAGAGTATTTAAGAGTGTAGACTCTCTCTGTTGTGTGCGTTAATTTTTAAAAGGGAAATTGTCTTTACATCAAGTAGAATGAGATTGTATGTGTCAATGTTGTCCTGTGACAAATCAAATTTAACTGATAGCAGCTGGAGGTCATTCAGTCTCTCAATTCTTTTTTTCCTTCTAGTTGTTTTCAAGGCATTTGGTAGTGTCAAATATGTAGAATTTAAAGGTTATGGACCAGATTGCACGGGCAGAAAACTGGAGTAATTAAATAGAGAATAAGGACTTGTATATATTGAGCCTAACTCTCCACCACTTTGCATCTACTGTTATCATTTACGTCTGTGCATAATAAGAACGTAAACGCCACCTAAACCAGGCTGCTCCATGCTTTATTGCCATGCAAATGGAGAAAATAGCTACACAAAGGAGTGGAGAAGCAGACCCATTATATCTGTATAAGGAGTCCCAAGGAGAAACATGGCTGTCTGTTCTGACCATTCCTCTAAACGTTTGTGAGTTGGGTTGCTAGCAGCATATGAAAAAGAGGAGAATAAGCCGATTTGTTTTCATAAATGATAAAAAGATCCCAATCTGAGGAATTCCAACCGGAAAGGGGGTTAGGTTTTGGTGAACTGGGAGTAGTGCAAAAGCAAGTGGTGTTTTCCTGAATGAACATAGGGTTGGTATATGCAGCATGCATGTGCTCCTCAAAAGACAGACTGCTACGCCTGAGAGCAATTTGGCTCCATTGCAAAAAAAAAAGTGACAGCAAAGGAAATGTTCATCTAAACAAGGTATAAAGAGAAAGATTCTGCCTGAGGTAGAGAGACTGGAGAGGCAATGATACCTGGGTTGTTAGAGACGGAAGAGGTAAAAGCAATCATGATCGATCATAAGAAATGGCAAACTCTGCGGTAAAATCAGACAGGTTTTCAGTTCTGCAAGAGGAGCAGGTGACAGATTGCATTCTAATGGTATATCTGCACTACAAGCGCTACGGCAGCCCAGCTGCAGTGACACTGCTGTAGCATAGACACTTACTACGTGATGGAAGCGGTTTTTCCATTGCTATAGTAAATCCACCCCCTCAAGAGGCAGCTGCTAGCTTGGCTTGACTGAGCTGAAACTTTTCACAGCCCTGAGCCATGTAGCTAGGTCGACCCACGTTTTAGAAATAGACCAGGCCTCAAAAAATAAAGCGTCCACTATGACCTAAGAAAAGGGGAAGACACTTAATGTTGGGAGACTCCATATTTAGAACTGAGAAGCGCCTATTAGAAGTCACCATCTTTTTATCTCGTTTCTTATCTTAGGATAAGAGGATATTCCCACAAGGGGGGTACAAGTTTCTTGTATGAGCTGGAGAGACGCCAGTAACTGGTTCCCTCTATTAGGACGTATAGCACAAGGAGGAGAGTAGGAGCCCTACAAACCAGACTGAGGAATTAGGAAATATATTAGCCAAAACATGTGACCTCAAAGTGAGGATTATGCTACAACTGAGCCCAGTAGCAGATCAGGAACTTCGAGGAGTGGCTGGACACCTGGTGCCAACAGAATAGCTTTTAGTCTTGTGAGATGTTATGGAAGGCAGAACCAGAAACGTTTGCGTAGCCCAAATGGACCAGGCCAAACAAAAGGACAGCAATTAACTGAAAAACTGGACAGGACTGTTTGTGAGCGAGGTTGCAATAAGAGAGAAGGACTAGACAGGCATGTGATGGGTGTCTAGCAGAAGAGCACAGAGCGGAAGGAAAAAGCAGTCAAAATACAGTGGACAGTGAAAGACTATTAAGGGAAAACATAAGATTATGAAATGGCTCCAAATGCAATAAGGAGGTGACTCAGGGGAAGTTCGGAGGGTGTCATCCGCAAACAAAGGATTCCAGAAAGAAATGAAGGAACTGGTAGTGCTAGCAAGAGATTCATGCAGAGAGGGGTTTCAACATCATGAGCATAACCAAATTCTAGTGAGGAAGTGAAAGTCAGAGTGGGCTGAATATTAAGGGATATTGAGCGAAAAAATGCCAGGGGGAGGCACCGATGCCACACTCAGGTGGAGCCTTTAACCCAGCAAAGTCAGAATGAAGGGTCCTCGCAGCAACTTGGACCTTGTCTGCACGATGAATTGTACGTCAGCACAGCAGCAGCAGCTTGGCTGCCAGCAAGGAGTGAGCCCAGGGTCTCCAGAGCGAAGGGCTTGGCTACACAGTGTTTGTGCAGATTTCTGTAAGTGAACAGAAATAAATTATACCAATCAAAGCACCTGTCTACTGGTGCAACTGCAGCCAAACTAGTGGGTTGCACCAGATGAACTATAGGAGTTTTTAAGATCGTTAAATCAGTTCCAAAACTGGGTAGATTACCCCAACAGCATGAGTCTCTACAGCTGGAGCTAAAGGGCCAACTATTCTAATGGGCAATTGTAACAGACCCAAATCTCTTGGGGATCAGGCACAGATGGGACAGGGAGAATGTAACATACTAAGCATGGGTTAAGCTAAGAACCATTTGGCCCCCTGCAGCCTCTTTGTAACACATATCTTGTCACATAAGAAGTGCTGCATGTGCTTTTCATGCCTGCAAAATACAACGTGGCTTTGACTTGTTTTCAGCAGGGCTAAATACCAGTTGAGGCTGACCGCTTCAGCCTGCACTGGTTTAGTGCCAATGGGTAAGCTCTCAAAAATCATTCAGACAGCAGTGGGATGACTGTAGCCTTTCAAAATCTCCCAAATCCACTGCTTCTGGGAGCTGCACTCGGAACTGTGGGACAGGTAGCTGGGAAGGGCATTGCAACTGAAATGGGTTTGCGTGGGATTTGTACCGACACAGACCAGGACTGCAGCACTTCAGAACTTGAGCCAAGGTGGCAGGTGTGGCTGTGCTGAAACGTCACGTTTATACCAGTGTAGTGTCACAGCATCAGCCATTAAACTGACACTATGCTTGGTCTTTGCAAACCTGGCACAAAAATTAACACCAAGCAAAGTAACAAGGCAGTTTGCAAATATTTATCAAATAAACAGGAGCTAAACAGAAAGGAGACCCAACTGGGATAATGCTGAAGTGGATAATTAGTTTGGTAATGATGCTGAGTGAATTATGTTGTCAACTGGCCTGATTTTTTACTCAAACTGAGGGCCTGGTGATGCAATTCAGTGCAGTTCCATTAACTTATGCAGATCTACACCAGTTGAGGAGCTGGCACTGAAAGTATTGTAATTCAATGTATAGGAGCCATTCTGGTAAAACAATAAAAGACACAACAGGTTGAGCATCAGTACGCTATTATTCCTTGTGCTGGTTCAACCTGGTGATTTCAGCCAGGTGAGAAATGCACCAATAGCCAATTAATGAATGCCTTGGTGTGGTTTATTGCTCTTTGCAATAAACCACACCAAGGCATGCAAGTCTTTATGTATGGGTCATTCATTTTACAGTCAATTTTACAGGACTTTGCTACAGATTGTATTCTCCCACTATCGAAAGTAGTTTTTAGTTACAGAATAAGAGAAAATAGTACTTAAAATATACTGTTGGTTGTTTTGGGTCTTCTCTCTTTCCACCAATTGGTCCTTTTCTCTGTCTTTTCTGACCTTCAGAAATGCATCTGCCCTTTCAACAGCTGTCTGTAGTGCTAATAACCACTTTCAACTCAATTTTTTTTTTTTAAATAAAAAAATTATTTGGGCTATTGAACAGTTTAGCTTCCTCAACTCCAACTGGCTGCTTTATGTCCCAATATGGGAGAGTTGATATCCGTTATGCATTTTTATCCCAGCTAATTTAACTACACATAGTACACTGCTTATTCATATCCATTTGAACAATAGCCATAAAATTATTTTAATTCTTCTTAAACAAAATTATGATACATCCCCTAAATCTGAAGTTTGTATAAAACCAAATTTGAAATATTAAAAATTTCAGAGGTTCACTTCCCCTACCTCAAGACATTTAGCTGATCAAAGCACCTCTATAAGTATTTAATCCAGCTATCCTTTTGCCCCAATAATATCTAGTGGCAGAGAGTTCCACAGGTTAATTATGTGTTGTGGAAAAAAACCAGAGAATTCTTGATCAGTTTTAAGTGCGTTTCCTTTTACATTTCCTTAGGCTTATTTTAAAAATGAGAAGTTACCTTGGAGCACGTGTTACTATCTTCGTTCTAATCAATAGTGAAAATACAGTACACTCCCGTAAATTCCCTTTATCCAAAAATCCTAGTTATCTGAATCCAGTGTGCCCCCATGTAGCCCTTTGTTAGATAATCACCAGCTAATCATTTCTCAATTAGCCTGTTAGTGCTAATCAAAGGCTTTGTACTTTTGATATTTAATACTTTGTGCACTACTAAAGAACAAAAAAACCCTTTACTGAATTTATTAAAACAACAAAATTATGTCCACGGTGGCTTTCATGTAGTTTTGGTGTTTAAAGCTTTTTTTTTTTTTTTTTTTTAATAAAGTACGAAGTATTAAGCATTAAAAGTACAAAATCTTTGATTAGCGCTAACAGGCACTAAGAGGCTAATTGGGAAGTTATTAACTGGTTATTAACTAACAGAGAGCTACATGCGGTGAAACTGCAGCTCAGAATAGCACTTCTGTTTATCCAAATGCCCAGTATCCAAAGTTTTGGCTGTCCCTCAATGCTATTCAGATAAACAGGCATGTACTATCCTTCTGTTATGTCCACTTATGATTCGTCTCCTCTCTAAATTAAGCAGCCCAAATCTTTTGACTCTCTCCTCCTTTGAAAAATCTTGCCATGCTTCCAAACATTCCCATTATCCTTCTCTGGACCATTTTATTTCTGCCATTTTTGAGAACATTCCTGGTACTAGGAAAGGGATGCACTATTATTTTATTACATTCTCTCCCACTACCGAGGTTAAAATTGACACCAATTTTCACCCTTTTAATTTGTATTAGGAAATACATTTATCTGTTTTTTTAATGTATTTTTAAGAAATTCGCATAAGAAGTTTCGTTGCGGGGAAGGAACTGTGGCCTCCATCTCTAGCTAAAGAAAAAACAGGCTGAGTTGTAAGTTAAAAAAAAAATCATCAAGGCTGCTTGAGGATGGATTTATCTGAGAGCTGTGCGGGAACCAGCAGATGGAATTCCCACCCCTTTGGGGGCATTCTGAATAATTTACATCCTTGATTCAGCGCTAAAGGCCTGATCCTGAGAGCCCACAACTCCCACGGACGGATGGTTGCATCCTATTTAAGCAGGTATATTTGGTTGAAAATTGGACTTCTGGGTCTTATCCTGCAGCTTTTACTCACACAACTCGTTCAATTGATACAGTGAAACTATTCGCATGAGTAAAATACTGCATGGATAGAGCAGTTTGATAGAAGAGTATTTCCCTTCTTTTTATGGCTCTTAAAATGCCTGGAGAATTTCAGAGTTATAGCAATTATTGTTAAGAAGAACAGGGCATAAAATGAACTGTTATTGCCTTTAAAAGAGCTGGCATCTCTTACGCTTCATGAGTAGGGTATAAAATTCTGTATGCAAATGAATAAACATAAATGCAAATATCAATATAAGCTCTGCCAGGAAAAGTCGTTTTTCCTTGAGCAAAGGGAGCATGAATGATGGTTATGCTCCCCTGCTGCAAAGACTGCCCAGTATTTTGCAAGGGCTTTGGAACAATAGAATCAAGATTTAATCATATGCCTCCCCCAAGTAGGAGACAGGGTGCAACCTCATTTGCATGTAACCTATTGTTTTCCGTGAATACATTTCATGCACACTCTGGCACATTTTTGTGACAGCAAATTTTGCCCCTGCTAATTAGCTGAAGCACTTGCTGCACATGGAAGAAGATGGACTGACTAAGAGGGTTAAGTTTGCTTCTTTACTGAACTTTGATGGTGTATGCAGATTTAAAGGGGCAGCTGAATGTCCTTTGGCATACAAAAGCTTCCATGTTAATACAGACCCAGACACAAGCCTTTGTTTGCCAATGGGCATATATAAACAGGGAAAGGCAGAAATACTTGGTTCAGGCTCCAATCGCTCTATGAGGGCAAATCCATGTGGTGCTCCATTGACTTCAGTATAGCTCCATTCGGGTGTGAGGGTCATTGCAGGACTGGGGCCTTTGTTATCAGTACAATTGCCTAGAGAAACGCTTGGTCCAATTCACCAAAGACGGGACAGCATCCAAATAAAAGCATCCAGCATCCCGTTAGGTTTGGAGACGGAATAAAATAAGATCACTGGCTTTCAATCAGAATAAGACCACGGCATGGTTTGGGAAAAATGGGATACAGCTCTGGAAAGAAGAAAATGAATGTGGAGGAAAGTGTTAAGAGGTAAATGAGTCTGTGCCCCAAGGTCCCGTCTGCCATGTGCCATGGGTTAAATATGAGAAAAGCCAGTGTAGTTCACAAGATCGTGAAGAACGTAATGAAGCTCTACGAGAAGTATAAAAACATCAAGCAGACCACAGGGATGTGTGCAGTTCTGGTCTCCCACATTTAAGAAGGATGAATTCAAACTGGAACAGGTACAGAGAAGGGCTACTAGGATGATCCGAGGAATGGAAAACTTGTTTTATGAAAGGAGACTCAAAGAGCTTGGCTTGTTAAGCCTAACCAAAAGAAGGCTGAGGGGAGATATGATTGCTCTCTATAAATATATCAGAGGGATAAATACCAGGGAGAGAGAGGAATTATTTAAGCTCAGTACCAATGTAGACACAAGAACAAATGGATATAAACTGGCCATCAGGAAGTTTAGACTTTAAATTAGACAAAGGTTTCTAACCATCAGAGAAGTGAAGTTCTGGAATAGCCTTCCAAGGGGAGCTTGATAAGTTTATGATGGGATAACCTAATTTTGGCAATTAATTGATCTTTGACTATTAGTGGTAAATATGCCCAATGGCGTATGATGCGACACTAGATAGGATAGGATCTGAGTTACTATAGGGAATTCTTTCCTGGGCGACTGGCTGGTGAGTCTTGCCCACATGCTCAGGGTTTAGCTGACTGCCATATTTGGGGTCGGGAAGGAATTTTCCTCCAGGGCAGATTGGCAGAGCCCCAGGGGTTTTTTCGCCTTCCTCTGCAACATGGGGCACGGGTCACTTGCTGGAGGATTCTCTGCACCTTGAAGTCTTTAAACCACAAGTTGAGGACTTCAATAGCTCAGACATAGATCAGGGGTTTGTTACAGGAGTGGGTGGATGAGATTCTGTGGCCTGCGTTGTGCAGGAGGTCAGACTAGAAGATCATAATGGTCCCTTCTGACCTTAAAGTCTATGTCCAAAAAAAAAAAAAATGTTCAGAGGGCACCAAACACAATAAAGAAAAAAAGGGCAAAAGGAAACACTGGTAGTTTAATTAAAAAACCCAAAACACGAACGGTTTCAAACAACAGTACGTGAGGAACCAAGAGGTCAACAAAGAAGACAGAGTAAAGCCTCCAAGACAGACACAGCAGCACAGACAACTGATTGGCAGAAGAGGTAGATGTTACTCATGGAACTAAAATTAAAAGGGGATTATTTTGTTGCAATGTTCACAAAGGAAAATGGGGAAACACACACATACTTCCCCAGGGTGGAAAGGTCAGACAGAACAAGAGCAGATGAGCAAGAAATTAAAACTGTTAGAGACTCAGACACGCAGCCAGGATGCTAAAAGTGACTGACGAGTCTAAGAAAAAGTTTGAGAGGAATTAGTTGGCCAGGAAAGAGACATGAATCTGGAATGATGTGATGACCTTGACTTCAGATTAGGAAAAATACTACATACCCTAAACAGGGACAAAATAAACTGGGACAAAAACAGGATTTAATGTAAGTATAGAAAAGGGACAGCCTAGAAAAAGAGTTGGCAGAGAAGGAAGCCATAGACAACTACTCAGGACTTCAGGAAAACTTTTCTAACAAGACCCTCCTATATAATGGTGCGGTAGATGTAACGTACATCAGTGGCTCAGGAACCAGCTGGGATATCAAAGGCACAGAGCATGTGTAAAAGGAAGTATTTAAAGATGAATAGTGAAGAGTCACAAAGATGGGTAGTATGCTAGCAATTCTTTTATTAACTTTCTACAGCAATGACCTGGAAGAAGCAGTCTAAAAGACAGATGAGGAAATTGGCTGATCAGATAAGACCAGAGGGAAGCAATACAGAAGCAGAGGGCAATAAGATGTATATAAACTGGGAAACACAAATATAGGCCCTGATCCTGCACTATGTTGGGGGTGGAGGGCCATAGATGATAAAGCTCCAAAGTGATCGGCCCAGTGTCTAACAGCAACTTGGGGAAAATACTGAGTGGCGTTTCATAGATTTTCAAGGGCAGAAGGAATCACTATAATCTAATCTGACCTACATAACTCAGGCCATAGAGCCTCACCCAGTAATTCCTGCATCAAATCCGGAACTTCTGGCTGCCAGAGCATCTCTTTAAGACAGACATCCAGTCTTGACTTAAAGACTCTGAGGGTACGTCTACACTTACCGGAGGGTCCGGCGGCAGGCAATCGATGTTCTGGGATCGATCCCGGAAGTGCTCGCCGTCGACACCGGTACTCCAGCTCGGTGAGAGGAGTACGCGGCATCGACGGGGGAGCCTCCCTGCCGCTCTGGACCCGCGGTAAGTTCGGACTAAGGTACTTCGAATTCAGATACGTTATTAACGTAGCTGAATTTGCGTACCTTAGTCTGAAGTGGGGGGTTAGTGGGGACCAGGCTCAAGTGACTGAGAATCCACCACGAGGTTCTAATTGTTAATCAGCCTCATTGTAAAAATATTCAGACTAGAAATAAAGCACAGTTTGTCTAGCTTCAACTTCCAGCCCATGGACCCGGTTATGCCTTTGTCTGCTAGATTGAATAGCCTGCTACTATTAGAAATCTGCTCCCTGTATCTTCTTTTGTTATAAATCCTCTCTTCTCTGGTCTTACTAATAGTGACAGTCAAGGACATGAAATCTTATGGGCTTGACCCAGCAGCTCTGAAGTTAATGGGAGATCTGCCATTGACTTCAAGGAGAGCTGGATCAGACCATGTGGCTCCAACTACCAGGAAGCCAGGAGATAAAACGATCTGTGACTCAAGGCCAGTATGTAATGGCCTCAGCCTGACACTCTCCCTCCTCCCCCCCCCCCCCACACACCCCCTTTCCTATGAGAGACTTTCAACCCCAAAAAAGTTAAAGAACAGAGAAATATCGATATAAGGCAGCGGCTCTTCTCATAGGGGAGGAGAGTAGGAGAAAAAAGGACCATGACGGAAGAATGACCTGCTATTCATTTATCCTCGTAGCCCATCCCTCACCAATAGCATAAAGCAGCCCTAACGGACTGGAGGATCTGGGCCCCCAAAACAGACGCAATCACAAATAATGGTCATCATGATTAATGCTACTATTCACTTTTCAGAAAGGGAACATTGTTTCTCTCCAGAGTGCCCTCCAGGAGCCCAGCCTGCTGCACTGAGGAGTAGGTTTGCCTACACTGAACTCAAGGTGTGACTGCAGCCCATGGAGACACACCCGAGTAGCTTTGATCTAGCTAGCTTGCAATGAAGCTGTAGCAGCCCAGGCTGTATAAACCTACCTGGGGCCTTGGATTTGTATTCAAGTGGCTAGTCCATGCTGCTGCCTATGCTACAGTGGGTTTTCTGCTATTGTTATTTGAGCTAGCTAGATAGAATCATAGAATACCAGGGTTGGAAGGGACCACAGGAGGTCATCTAGTCCAACCCCCTGCTCAAAGCAGGACCAATCCCCAGACGGATTTTTGCCCCAGATCCCTAAATGGCCCCCCTCAAGGATTGAACTCACAACCCTGGGTTTAGCAGGCCAAGGCTCAAACCACTGAGCTATCCCTCCCCCCGATCAAAGCTACCTGGGTTTGTCTATGCATGCTGTGATCACACCTCAGGTTGCAGTGCAGACGTACCCTGGGTTGCAAAAGAAAATTCAAGGAACAAACTGAATTCAGCCCACAAACATTCAAAGTTTCATCATCACTTGACCCCACTGTGTTTTAGAGAAGAAAACTGCTAAAATGAATGCTGTGATCGTGCAGCACTTTCTGGAGACGCTTTTTTTTCCTTTTGCTACGAACAAATATTTTTCTTGTTACCAAACATTTATTGCCAGGAAATAAATTTGTCACGTTTCACACTGGAAAGAGATTAAACAAGTAGCTTAGAAAACCCCAAATTAGTTTCAGCTGATCTGCGCTGTTTATTTGACATTGATCGACTTCTGCTTTGCAGTTTTCCTTCTCCCTATCCAAACAGTTGGACCAGAGGCTAGTATTCCCAGCGCTGGATCCTGTTGTCACTGAAAAGGGATGCATCAAAAGGTCTCTTGGTTATGAGAGAGGATTACAAAGGCACTCTGGAGGGCTCTCGGATAGGTGGAAACTGAATGACAAGCGCATTTCAAAGCCATTCTGCTTGCCAAGTAAAAGACCTGTGGCAATCACATACAGTACTACACTCTACAGCCTAGGGGCTACTCTTAATGCCACCAGCTGGTCAGCTCCAGAAGCTCAAAAGGAAGAGGAAACTGACCATATCTCCTCAGTTGGGGATTCCCCCAGCATGTGGGAACCTCCAGTGGGTATACAGCAAGGTTGGCCAGCTCTACGCCAACCCCCTGCAGGCCCCAGGATAGGGGAGATATTGTGGGTGCTGGGGGAGCTCATGTGCCTTGGTTATCCCCAGCTGTCAGATGGTTCCTTACAGGCGGGTTACCAGCAGTCAATGTTTACCATAGCTCTTCAACTGCTCCAGGCTCGTTGGGGCTGGGCTATCATAAAAAACAGGCGGTGGTAACCAGCACCCTGCCGGCCCCAATCCCACCCCGGCTGCACTCAAAATTTCCTCTCTCTTATATACCCAAAAGAAGTCTACTTCAAAACACTATCCCCTGCTTTCATTGTTGTGCTGTGTGCCTTTGTTCGTCACTCCTGCCATGGGATACAAGGCGGAAGGAGAAGAATTGTTCTTAACTTCTGAGACTAGGACGAGATGGAATGGACTTAAATTGCGGCAAGGGAGGTTTAGGTTCAATATTAGGAAAAACTTCATAACGGTCAGTGGTTAAGCACTGGAATAAATTGCCTAGGAAGGTTGTGGAATCTCCATCACTGGAGATTTTTAAAAGCAGGTTAGACAAACACCTGTCAGGGATGGTCCAGATAATACTCAGTCCTGCCTTGAGTGCAGGGGACTGGACTAGATGACCTCTCGAGGTCCCTTCCAGTTCTATGATTCTATGATGGGCTGCACTTCAGTGAGGCTGTACGCGTTAAGTGTTAAAGTACTTTGGGATCCTTCAACAACGAAGTTACGCTACGAACTGTCATGGCCCTCAATTTTGTAACAGGTTTCATGTGGCTGGACCTCCGCACCTATGCAGAGGTCATTGAAATCAATGGGGCTCAGTGAGGCCTGGACAGACCTAATATATTGCAGTGACTAGTAGTGAATATCCTAGAAATATCATTGCGCTAAAGAGATGATTACAATTCCATTGACATTTGGCCTGTTAGTAAACATAAGAAGAAAAAAATCTAAGATTTCAAAATGGTCAGGGACAGTTTCATTCCCCGGGGTGTAGAAACAGACTCTTTGTTTTTTGTTGTTTTAAGGTTTCAGCAGAAAAAATTTCATTGTTTAAAAAAACAAACAAACAAAAAACAGAAATTATTTTTATTTTTAATCCCCTAGTTGCCTGAGATGGCCAATCAAAACTGGTGATAAAAAAGAAACTTAAGAAATGAAAATCTGGTAGGAAAAGTCACCAAGTGGTTCTCACCACCCCCACTTATCGAACTATCAATATTTCTAATCCATCTCAGAACTGTCTGCCCCAATCTTCCTGTTGAAGAGGCAACTGTCATGATGGGATAGAAGGAAGGGCAGATTCTCTTAGGTGGGCTCCCAACAGAGGAAAAGGAAGTTCATCATTCTTCATGAACCAAGGAGGTACCTCTGGGAGATGGCAATACAACCTGTTTATATCACAAGTATATCCCCTTCTCCTGGAGGGTCAGCCTCCACTACCTCTATCGGAAGGTAAATTCCACCCAAGGCAGGTTTTTGTCCCTCCATTCTGCCTTGGTCTCTTCCAACATGAGACTAGCTTCCTGAACTAGATGCTCAGAACAGCCAGTTTTGAATTGGGCCCACTCCACAATTTCTATAAATAATCCCTTCTATCTCAGCTCCTCCATTTCAGCAACTGCATTCAAACACCAGCAATCAAGCTCAGTCAATTCTTCTAACTGTTCTCCTTTCCATGAGAAATAATCTCACTCTTTCGCAAGCTCTTGTTGTACTGATATATCTCTCTAGCCATATTCACCACCTTTCTCTGGTCCACTATATCACCTCATGAGGTAAGATGGCCACACATAGAAGCAATACTCCAGATGTGCCTATATGGAGTATTGGTTGGGCAGGCAGATGTCCAATTTGTGTGGGAGAATGTAGAACTACATCTCTGGTGGTTCCTGAAACTTCCTGAAGAACACAGATTATCGATCCTGTCTCTGAGCATAAACTGCTATTCTAATTCAGTGATTTCTATTCAGTTATCGCCTTTGTTCTGCGAAGGCTTTCAATTGAAAGACTGAATTCGTAGTGGGTATAATTACAGAGGTAAGCAGCACAGAAAAGAAATTCGGTAAAAAAAATAAAATCATTATCCAGGATGTCTGAGGAGAAAGTTTGAGAGCAGAGGGCAGGGACTTGGACACACACAATAAAAATTCCACGCTCTTGGTGATCCATCTCTGCCAAATTGACATACTGGTCAAGCAGACTCTATTCCCCTGATGATTTGAAGAAATGTTTGTTTGTGGAGTGGGTGGATTGAACTCATGACTTGTTTGCTGAAGCAACAAAGGCTTTCTGCCCCACCCCCTCTCTCCCCGGCCAACCTGAACTAACATCTAATACAGGGGTAGACAACCTATGGCATGCGTGCCAAAAGCGGCACGCGAGCTGATTTTCAGTGGCACTCACACTGCCCGGGTCCTGGTCACCGGTCCAGGGGGGGCTCTGCATTTTCATTCATTTTAAATGAAGCTTCTTAAACATTTTAAAAACCTTATTTACTTCACATACAACAATAGTTTAGTTATATATTATAGACTTATAGAAAGAGATCTTCTAAAAACATTCAAACGTATTACTGGCACGTGAAATCTTAAATTAGAGTGAATAAATGAAGACTCAGCACACCACTTCTGAGAGGTTGCCAACCCCCGCTCTAATAGGTTTTAGCCTTCAGCAAAGAACACGTTTAAAATGAGCAAATAATAAGAAACCTCCATCCATATATTGCCAACTCAAATCATTTGGGTCCAGAGTAACAGCTCTTGACCCACTGTCCCCTCAGTTCCTTCCCCATTGCCCATCACAGGCACCTGACTTTTCCCAGCTGTCTTTCCAACATTCTCATCATTTGTATCGTTCTACCTTTGACATCGCTTTGGTTTATTATTTTCACATGCTCCTCTGTGTCATTTTAAAACACTGGCTGTAGATCCATGCAGATTTAGGCAGGGCCGCCCAGAGGATTCAGGGGGCCTGGGGTCTTTGGCGGCAGGGGGTCCCCGCCACCGAAGACCTGGCACTTCGGCAGCGGGTCCTGGGGTGGAAGGACCCTCCGCCGCGGGTTTTCGGGGCACTTCGGCGGCAGGTCCCGGAGCAGAAGGACCCCCTGCTGCCGAACTGGCTCCGAAGACCCGGAGCAGAAGCAGCTCCGGGGGCCCAGCCTCCCCCAAGAGTTTTCCGGGGCCCCCGGAGTGAGTGAAGGACCCCGCTCCAGGGGCCCCGAAAAACTCTCGTGGGGGCCCCTGCGGGGCCCAGGGCCTGGGGCAAATTGCCCCACTTGCCCCCCCCCCCCGGGTGGCCCTAGATTTAGGTCATCCTTGGTAATTGGTCCTCTGGAAAATGAGCTGAGATCAGTTCCCCAAATGTTCTAAGGGTTCCCCCCCCACCTTTTTTTGTTTGTTT
Source organism: Trachemys scripta elegans (assembly GCF_013100865.1). Classification (NCBI taxonomy): domain Eukaryota; kingdom Metazoa; phylum Chordata; order Testudines; family Emydidae; genus Trachemys; species Trachemys scripta. The sequence continues at coordinate 264,221,784 of NC_048299.1, read as the reverse complement.
GTTTCAACCGGGTGAAAGGTTTTGGACAAATAATTTATATGACCAAAAAATGCAGCTTCAGTTGACCTGAAACTATTGCAAATTCAACACAAATTTGACAGAGATAGTTTCAGCCAGGGGAATTAAAAACAAAAACAAAAAAAGTAGGGCTAGATTCACAAAATGGGGTAGGAGGGACAGAGAGGAAGGAGGCAGAGTGAGGTGCCCATCTTGTAATTTTTTACCCAGTGGTTAGAGCATTTACATGGGATTGGGAGACCAAGGTTAAAATCCTCACTCTGATTAATGTTTATTTATACCAAGGGGAACAGCTTCAACAGGAGTTGCTGAAAGAGATCCGCCCCAGAATAGCCTATAGCCTACAGCGCTCACCTGGGAGGAGGTGAAATCCCTGCTTTGGAGCCCACTGGGCTAAAAGTTAGAAGGTATGTGTTGTCCCTCCCCCCCATGTCTCCTCAGCGTCCCCAGCCCCAATTTGTAAATCTCATCCTTTCACAAAAAGTTTCAGGTTGAACAACGTGTCTAGCCGGATTTTTCCATTTTGCCAACATATTCCAGAATTTTTGGACCCAAACCAATTATTTCTCTCCCCCCCTCCCCCGATTTTTCAGAATGGTCAGCGAAAAAGTCAGTTATCCACCCAGGTCTAATCTAACCAAAGTCTCCTGCTCACCCACAAACCGAGACAGGCTTCCTCTGGGGAATAAATCTTTCATTTAATCAGAACACATTACGGTGACTACAACAGGACAGATGGTCAGTAGTGACAAAGGGCAGTTGCCATCTGACAGTTATTGGGTGGCCTTTATCAACGCATTTGATTCCGTTCAGTTTTTAACACTTTGCCCAGTGCGATACTACCCAAGCACCTCAGTCTGGCTCACCAGTGTCTGCATCACAAAACCTGCCACCAATTAGCTCTAAGGGCCTCGTGCAAAGGCTACTGAAGTCAATGCAAGTCTGTCCACTGATTCCAGGGGGCTTGGGATCAGACTGTCATTGACCTCTTTGTTGGGACACTTGGCAGGGAGTGAATGGGCAATAAGCATGAGTTACACTCACCTCCACAGCTCAGGGCTGAGGCCTATTGGTAAGGGACAGAGTGCAGAACCTTGGACGGCTACCGCCCACCTTTCTTCACCCAACAGGTACGGGAGAAGATGGACTTTCCAGCCAGGATTATCAATCCAGCACACAACCTCCTGCAACCCCAGTGGAACTGTCCTTTCTGGTTTGGTGCGCTGAGACCCAGAAAGCATTTTAGCCTACCTCGAGTGAGCCCTCGGCCTCTCTCCCTCTCTCTCTAAGGAAAGGCGCCTGTTTGATAATAAGGCTTCAGTCACCATTTTTCTATTTTGAAATTTCACACCAGAATTTTCAGCCAGGGGTTTTTAGTGTCCAACTAGCACTCCTTGGAAGGGCTATCAACTAATGCAGAAGACTAGAGCACTCATGAAAGCCTCCAAATAGGGCAACCAAAGCTGTGGGGTTGAGTTGAGATCTCACATTATAAGGAGCAGGGAGGGGAAGGAGAGCTTTGTCTAAGGCCAGGTTGCCACTACAAACTTTTGCCAGCATAGCTGTGTTGGTCAGGAGAGTTAAGAGGTGTGAACTCTGACACAGCTGTTCTAGCAAAAGCCCCTAGTGTAGCTGCAGTTACACTGGCAGAACTGAGCTTTTGATAGTATAGGTCACATGCATACAAGGAGCTTTTTACTAGTGTATTCCGGTGGTACAGCTTTATTGGTAAAACCTTCCAGTAGTAAACCTGGCCTACATGTTTTAAAGGAATCCAAATGCACACACTAGCCAGACCACAGGTTTTCATTCTTTTCCTTTCCTTGTCTCAGAGGTGACTACTGAAAATAATCTCTCAAGAGATTTCACAATAACCTCTGAAATGCTCTTAAACCACCGCGTTTATAGAATCCCCATGGTCACTTTTCCTTATTCCATTCCATTGCTCTGTTTGCTTTTTTCCTTTCCCCTCTCAAAGAGTTTTACAGCAACCAAAACCCTTTTCGCTCTGCTCCTAACTCTTTGGCTTTATGTTGAGAAGCTCTAGTGGCTGTTACCTGACACTGGATTGCAGAAGCAATCTAAAAGGGAGCTTGAATATTGGGCGAGATCCTCAACAGGTGTAAATCAACATAGCTCACTGGCGTTATGCTGATTAACACCAGCTGTGGATCAGGCCCAGGGAGCATAAAATGACCATAAGACCCAACATTTTCAGCCCTGCCCTCCGGTCATTCCCTTTTTGCCTTAACCTGAGCCTGCATCTCAGTTTCCCACTCTGTAAAATGGAAATAAGCTCTACTTAACTAATACATGGCTAGTGTGAGGGTGAATTACTTAACGTGTGTACTGTCCTGCGAAGAGAGAAATCCCTATGCAAGGATAAATCATAGAACCGTAGATTTTAAGGTCAGAAGAGACCATTATGATCATCTAGTCTGACCTCCTGCACAATGCAGGCCACAGAATCTCCCCCACCCATTCTTGTATCAAACCCCTAACCTGGAGGATGGCGTGGACTGCACTCTCAGCAAGTTTGCAAATGACACTAAACTGGGAGGAGTGGTAGATACACTGGAGGGTAGGGATAGGATACAGAGGGACCTAGACAAATTAAACGATTGGGCCAAAAGAAACCTGATGAGGTTCAACAAGGACAAGTGCAGAGTCCTGTACTTAGGACAGAAGAATCCCATGCACTGCTACAGACTAGGGACCGAATGGCTAAGCAGCAGTTCTGCAGAAAAGGACCTAGGAGTTACAGTGGACAAGAAGCTGGATATGAGTCAACAATGTGCCCTTGTTGCCAAGAAGGCTAATGGCATTTTGGGCTGTATAAGTAGGGATATTGCCAGCAGATAAAGGGACATGATCATTCCCATCTATTCAGCATTTTGAAGCCTAATCTGAGGTACTGTGTCCAGTTTTGGGCCCCCCACTACAAGGAGGATGTGGAAAAATTGGAAAGAGTCCAGCGGAGGGCAACAAAAATGATTAGGGGGCTGGAACACAGGATTTATGAGAAGAGGCTGAGGGAACTGGGATTGCTTAGTCTGCAGAAGAGAAGAATGAGGGGGGATTTGATAGCTGCTTTCAACTACCTGAAAGGGGGTTCTAAAGAGGATGGAGCTAGACTGTTCTCAGTGGTACTAGATGACAGAACAAGAAGTAATGGTCTCAAGTTGCTGTGGGGGAGGTTTAGGTTGGATATTAGGAAAAACTTTTTCACTAGGAGGGTGGATTACCTAGGGAGGTGGTGGAATCTCCTTCCTTCAAGGTTTTTAAGGTCAAGCTTGACAAAGCCCTGGCTGCAATGATTTAGTTGGGGATTGATCCTGCTTTGAGCAGGGGGTTGGACTAGATGACCTCCTGAGGTCCCTTCCAACCCTGATAGTCTATGATTCTATGTCTGAGCTACTGAAGTCCTCAAATTGTGGTTTAAAGTCTTCATGGTGCAGAGAATCCTTCAGCAAGTGACCCGTGCTCCACGTTGCAGAGGAAGGGGAAAACCCCACAAGGCCTCTGCCAATCTGCCCTGGAGGAAAATTCCTTCCCGACCCCAAATATGGCAATCAGCTAAACCTTGAGCAAGTGGGCAAGACTCACCAGCCAGATACCCAGGAAAGAATTATCTGTAGTAACTCAAATCCCACCCCATCTAACATCCCATCACAGACCATTGGGCATATTTACCGCTAATAGTCAAAGAGCAATTAATTGCCAAAATTAGGTTATCCCATCATACCATCCCCTCCATAAATTTATCAAGCTTAATCTTGAAGCCAGATATGTCTTTTGCCTCCACTGCTCCCCTCGGAAGGCTATTCCAGAACTTCACTCCTCTGATGGTTAGAAACCTTAGTCTAATTTCAAGTCTAAACTTCCTGATGGCCAGTTTATAGCCATTTGTTCTTATGTCCACATTGGTACTAAGCTAAATAATTCCTCTCCCTCCCTTGTATTTATCCCTCTGATATATTTATAGAGAGCAATCATATCTCCCCTCAGCCTTCTTTTGGTTAGGCTAAACAAGCTAAGCTCTTTGAGTCTCCTTTCATAAGACAGGTTTTCCATTCCTCTGATCATCCTAGTAGCCTTTCTCTCTACCTGTTTCAGTTTGAATTCATCCTTATTAAACATGGGAGCAGAAGTGCACACAGTATTCCAGATGAGGTCTCACCAGTGCCTTGTATAACGATGTGTCATCTTTAGAAGCCCCATCTGTTTTTTTCACTCTAGCCTTAGTGTCTTAGCCTTTCAGATCCACTGAAGGTTATCATCATGCCAGAGCTGCTTTGGGCCAAATTTTCAGATGTGGCGCCAACGAGGTGTCCCCATAAAAGTGCATATACATTTGTCTTACTAACAAAACCCCACACATGTTGTTACTATAGCAGGCACTCATGGTGTAATTGTGTACCTAATTACCTCCTCTACTTGATTTGCACGTGCAAATACCAGGGCGTGCACACACATTTTATAGACTTACTCACAGCATCTCCTGTCCTCAGGCCTTTCAAGCCTGCATACTTGCAGGAAAGGCACAAGAATGGTATGAGCCCTGGGGAGCAGGCAGCCATTTTGCATAGACATTCCGGGAAAACCCTTGCACAATTCCAGGGGCAGATTACTCCAAACCATTGTTGTTTGCTTCCACTTCATCTCATACTTCTGGCCTCCAAAATCTCACTTTCTGTTCTCTTTGATAGGCTTTTCTGCAGGACACCCACCCAGAAACTGAACCACAGACAAACAAATGATTGTTCTCTTGAGCCCCGGGCCACACAAGCAAATGGCACGTTCATCTTTTAAAAATGTTATATCAGTTCCAATTTTTCCTTCTTGTTTAAACCAATCCACTCATGTTTATTCCCTTTTAAGGTTTATTCATTTCTCCACTACAATCTCTTTCATTTTTACTGCGAGTTCACATCATGAGCTCTTTGGGCTAAGGACCAGGTCTTCAATACACAGCTGCAGTTCCATGCACTCTCTAGAGACATTTAAATAATACTTTTATCGTTATTCTTTCCAATCATATATACTAAGAGGCAGATCCCTCAGCACTGCTCCCTCAAGTAGAGTTATGCCTTTTTACAGCAGCTGACGTTCTGGCTCTAACAGAATGTCTTCACTTTCTGGGCAGTAGAAAAATACTTTGCAATTGCTGCATCTGTATTTACTGTTCACACTGTCCAAGCTCTTTGCAAACATTATCTCATTAATCTCAACCCTCTGAAGTGGATCAAATGACAGAATTTGGATCCAGATCTGGATTCGGAGCATCTCAACAGTTAGGGCTGTTTGGATCCGGTTAGCTGTTCAAATTATAAAAATAGGAGCCATCTGGATTTTGGACACCCCCAGAGTTGGATGGTGCTCAGAGCTGGGAGTTGGGTTCCTCTCATCTCTGTAAGTATTATCCCAGCTTTGGCAGACAGGGAAACTGAGGCAGGAAGATTAAGTAACTTTCCCAACACCACAGAGGGAGGCATGACCGCAAGTACTTAGACTGTAAACGCTTTGAGGCTCTTTTTGTTCTGTTTGTACAGCACGTAACACAATGGGGTTCTGGTCCATGACAGGTTCCTAGGCACTATGGAAATACAAATAAAAAATAATAAATCCTAGCTCCTAATACTCTGCTAGCTCCATTAGATTATGCATCTTTCCTACTGTAACTGTTGTGTATGCAAAAACCAACATCAGACAAGAATTCATTGTAAAACAAGCTAGCATGCTTAACTGGCCTAAACTAGTAGGCTTAATTGCCCTATCCTAGAAGAAATGTCTTTAATAAGAAATGCTATGCAGTATATTCTGAAATTTATAGTCGAATGGCAGCTTCTGAAGCATGTAGTCATGGGGCTGCGCTGAATAAAAAGTGTTTGAAGTTGCTTAACTTTCATTACATCTTTGCTCTGATTCAATTAGTAAACATCTTCAAAGGGAACTGAGTGACTGCTCAGACAACATGTGCAAACAGCCCTGCACTCCAATGAGTTTTTAAATAAATATTTAAAGGGCGTATGTTCAGGGACAATATTCTGAGCCTCTGAAGTCTTCGGGCTTGTCTACAAGGAAACGGGAACCAGAATAATTCAGTCGTTTGTAATTTACAACCTTCGTTATTTCAGTGTAAATCTGTATGTGGACACTTAATTTGGAATAACGCTGCCCTACTAAATTCCACTGAAATAAGTCACTCTTTTTCCAAATTAAGAGTATCCACATAGTTATTTCAGGCAAATCTAAGGTTGTGAATTACAATGAATTTAATTATTTTAGTTCCAGTTTCTATGTAAACAGGCCCTTTGTCATCAGTTAACATAACTGTCTGTGAAGTATTGCACTGGTTCTCAACCGGGGTACATGTACCCCAGGGGTACTTACAGATCTTCCAGGGGGTACATCAACTCATGTAGATACTTGCCTAGTTTTAAAACAGGCTACATAAAAAGCACTAGCAAAGTCAGTACAAACTCAAATTTCATACCAACAATGACTGGTCTATGTACTATACACTGAAATAAAAGCACAATATTTATATGCCAATTGATTTATTTTATAATTATATGGTAAAAATGAGAATGTAAACAATTTTTCAGTGACAGCGGACTGTGACAGTTTGTATTTTTATGTCCGATTTTGTAAGAAAGTAGCTTTTAAGTGAGGTGTACCTTGGGGTAGACAAGCCAAATCAGACTCCTGCAAGGGGTACAGTAGTCTGGAAAGGTTGAGAGCCACTGAAGTATTGGATCTGGGGGTACTATTATCTCTAAGCTTACTATAAATTCTAGTGGATTGTTTTTGTCTCTGAAGAACATTTACAGGTTCCTTTCAGTATTGGACTCTGTGCAGAAAGGACTTGATTGGCTCTATCCTACTGAGTCTGCAAACTGCTCTGGGCTTGTGGAAACTCTTTGAAGTTGAAGTGTTTCTCCATGAGCACGGCGGTCTGCTTACCGACAGCTCATTGCAGGACCAGAGCCTTAGTCCCTAAGAAACATAGCTACATGGCTGAACTATTTCTGACTAGGATCTCTTCATGGGAGGGGGTATGTTTCATTTCAGAAAAAAAATGAATGTTTTATTAGTTTGTTTCCAACAGCAGTTAGTGTACAAACACTAAAGAAGGTATTGTCCCTGCCCTGAAGATCTTGGCCATGTGGAAGTCTGACCAAGTACATGCAGAAAGGTAAAATAAAGAAGTATGGGCTGGATGAATGGACTGTAAGGTGGATAGAAAGCTGGCTAGATCGTCGGGCTCAACAGGTAGTGATCAATGGCTCCATGTCTAGTTGGCAGCCGGTTTCAAGCGGAGTGCCCCAAGGGTCGGTCCTGGGACCGGTTTTGTTTAATATCTTTATTAATGATCTGGAGGATGGTGTGGACTGCACTCTCGGCAAGTTTGCAGATGACACTAAACTAGGAGGCGTGGTAGATACACTAGAGGGTAGGGATCGGATACAGAGGGACCTAGACAAATTAGAAGATTGGGCCCAAAAAAACCTGATGAGGTTCAACAAGGACAAGTGCAGAGTCCTGCACTTAGGACGGAAGAATCCCATGCACTGCTACAGACCAGGGACCAAATGGCTAGGTAGCAGTTCTGCAGAAAAGGAGCTAGGGGTCACAGTGGACGAGAAGCTGGATATGAGTCAACAGTGTGCTCTTGTTGCCAAGAAGGCTAACGGCATTTTGGGCTGTATAAGTAGGGGCATTGCCAGCAGATCGAGGAACGTGATCGTTCCCCTTTATTCGACATTGGTGAGGCCTCATCTGGAATACTGTGTCCAGTTTTGGGCCCCACACTACAAGAAGGATGTGGAAAAATTGGAAAGAGTCCAGTGGAGGGCAACAAAAATGATTAGGGGTCTGGAGCACATGACTTATGAGGAGAGGCTGAGGGAACTGGGATTGTTTAGTCTCCAGAAGAGAAGAATGAGGGGGGATTTGATAGCAGCCTTCAACTACCTGAAGGGGGGGTTCCAAAGAGGATGGAGCTCGGCTGTTCTCAGTGGTGGCAGATGACAGAACAAGGAGCAATGGTCTCAAGTTGCAGTGGGAGAGGTCCAGGTTGGATATTAGGAAACACTATTTCACTAGAAGGGTGGTGAAGCACTGGAATGCGTTAACCTAGGGAGGTGGTGGAGTCTCCTTCCTTGGAGGTTTTTAAGGCCCGGCTTGACAAAGCCCTGGCTGGGATGATTTAGTTGGGAATTGATCCTGCTTTGAGCAGGGGTTTGGACTAGATGACCTCTTGAGGTCCCTTCCAACCCTGATATTCTATGATACTGTAACAGGCAGAAAGAATGGCTTGCCGGTTAAGACACTGAACTAGCATTCTGAGTTCAATTCCTGACTGCCACCAATTTCCCTTGTGATCTTAGGCAAATCACTTAATCTTTCTTTGCTATAGTTCCCATCTGCAAAGGGCATTTCTTCATATTTTATCATTCTTCCTTTCTCCCACCTTTTGTCAACTCTCCTGGGCAGGGATTTTTATTATATGTAAATGTACAGCACCTAGCACCATGGGGCTCCAATCTTGGTTGGAACCTTTCGGTGCTCCTGTAATACAATTTTAAAATAAAATACTTTACAGATCCTGTAAGAGAATGTTCAAGGGCCCACATGACTTTTTAGGGACTTTCAGCCACTGGGTGACTCAGGAATTAGTCATCCCTCATGAAGGTCGCTTTAGTAGATAAAGTAATGGACTGATAAAAATCCAAATGGCCCCTATTTTTATACTATGATCCTATAGCCTATTTCATTATCATATGATGATTGACCATGCTACTGGTGTATACTGAAGGGGTTTTTTAGTCTGTAATTAAATACTATACACCAGAACTGATTGAAACTTTTGGTCAAAAATATTTTATGATGAAAAAAGACTTTTTTGTAGAAACAAAACCTACATGGACATTTTAATTTCTTTTCACATGGTCCATTTTTTCAAAAAAGGATTGTGTTTTCAAAAACCAGCTGCCTCCGCAACCAAGGCACCCCCTGTCCCTTCTGCTCCCCCCCCCCCCAAAAAAAATTAAATCACAGAGGACATGAAAGTTTTTGAAAACTAAAAATGTGCGTTTTCAGTTTGTCTTTGGGAGAAAAAAAGGAATATTTCCATGAAAATTTTTAAAAAACGAATGAAAAAATCCGCAAAGGTGTTGCAGGGGGTGTTTTGTTTTGTTTTTGTGGAAAGTGCTTACCCTTTTCCAAACAGCTCTCTTGTATTCTTTTTTCTTAACATGTAATACATACTTTGAATCAAACTTCCTTAATAGTGTAAGTAGAGCCCCACAATACAGCTGAGGCACAATGGTGAAGTAGGGGATGTACAACTTAGTGGGTGAGAACTCCTGCGTTGACTCTGTGCCTATGCTACGGATAAACTAATGACCTCAAGCCAGTGTGACATTCACTATCATATTTATCTTAAGCTAAGCTTTTTTCTTTTCAAGAGTTAAAAACCCACTGGAACATACAGAGGAGTAGAAACCAGTTCAATCTCAAAGTGAATCTGTGACCTACACTGCCCCATAAAAGGATTCTCCTTGCTCTGTAATTAAGTGTCTCAGTTGGCTGGGGAGGCAGGCAGGTGTAAAAGAAGTTCATGTTTAACCTCGGCGGGTTTGAAAGCCAGCCGTGAAGTTTATCAGCTCACAGGTCTGTGAAGGGAAGAGGAAAGACAGAGAATGGGATTTAGTCAAAGTCTTAGTAATAGTTAACACAGGCCACTGGCGCTGATAAACAAACATTGCCAGACATCAAAAGGAAGTAAGTAAATCTGGGAAGGTTTAGTCCAAACAATGGAAGGGCAACCCAAGTGTGTTAGGGGGCGTGCAGCGCTGCTTGTGACATTGAGAAGTTAACCCTTGCTTAGAGCAGGGTGGCACTGCAGTTTGGAGTGGTCAGTGTCAAACCAATCACTAGTCCCACCAATGCAAATCAATCAGCCTGCCTAGGCCACCAGATTTCACCCACTTTCCACCCTGGGATACAAATCAGCCCAGATACCCTCAGGATTTATCCCAGCCTCACTCAAAACTCAATCCAAGCTCACCAAAAGCTTTGCAAACCTCAATAAACCTGACGCGAGTTTGAAATCTGTAATGAAATCCCAAAACTGGCAAATCTCACATTGCATTCCAATAGCTTCACACAGCCCCTTGGCAGGAGATGGATTACGGTGTCTTGCAGGAAGTGCCATTAAAATATAGTTATTCACCACCATACGGCAGCATTTATGGTATTTGCAATACTTAGAATGAGATGTCCTGGGATGAAAGTAAAGTTCCGTTTTTAAATAGTGCCTATGCTATGTGCATGTATATACTGTGCATTAGGAGCTAAATAAAAAAATAGTTGAAAAGTGATATACCTAGGTGCATGGGGCAGATGCTGCATTTGCTATTTCAAGGCTTTTAAATCAGTATGGCTCCCTTTCTTCTTAGGGAACTTATACTCAAATATATTTGAGCATTACAGTATTAGAAGTATTATGGTAATATCAAGAGGCTGCAACCCAAATCAGGGCCATTCTGCTAAGCAGTGTACATAAAATACACAGCTGAGACAGGCACTGCCCAGATAAGCTGTCAATGTAAGTAATCACAACAGGCAACAAGTGGGAGAAAGGAAATATCCCCATTTTACAGATGGGAAATTGAAGCACACAAAGATTAAGTGACCTGCCCAAGGCCACATAGGAAGTCTGTAGTGGAGTCAGGGATTTGGACCCATATCTCTCTACTCCCAGACCAGTGCCTTGGCTACAAGACTATCATTCCTCTCTGTAATATCTTGAGTGACCCCTTCTGGCTGACCCAAGAGCAACATTTCCCACTGGCCAGAAGTTTGCCTGACACTGGGGAGGCAAATGGGAAACAAAGAAGAACTGGGGAAAAATCTTGAAGGACTCCAGATAACCACAGCAAAAGAAGAGTCCCCAACAAAGAGACCCTAAACAAATGTACGTGGGCAAGTTTTGTAGATCAGCCGCACGATTTCTAAACCTCCCCTCAAAAAACAACAACACATCACTTAGGTCTTTGCTCCCTTTGACAGATGCACACGTCCTTATCCCTAAGCAGCAAAACACACAGAGGCATCGACTTCCGGAGTTCCCGGAGAGTGCTCGATCCCCGCTCTGCCCCAGGCCCCACCCCACCCCTTCCCCCAAGCCTCCACCCCTGCTCCTCTCCCTCCCACCTCCAGCGCCACCTGCATGCCACTGAACAGCTGATTGCAGCAGACAGGAGGCGCTAGGAGGGAGGGGGAGGAGCTGATCGGTGGGACCCACTTTTTTTTTTTTTTCTGTAGGTGCTCCAGCCCCGGATCACCCACGGCGTCGGCGCCTCTGAGAACACAGATCCAGCAGTGCCTTACTACTGAAGGCATTTAACGGGTGATATCTTTAAAAAAAAAACACATACACACAAACAAACCAGCAGCCACTGCCAAAACGGAGGTTTAAATATCATGCACAATGCATTGCAACCCCCTGGTTATAGGAAAGATGGCAGAAAAGGAGCATTACCAGAGCCAGAAACAAAGTCACTCTCTTTCCAAAAAGCCAGAGCTGGCAGGTCTGTGATAGACTGCAATCTGCTGCAGCGCACATTGCTCCAAGTCTAAGATGGAGAATAGCAGGCCAAAACAGGCCCAGTTCTCTATGATTAACCTTTTGTTGTTGCTCCTGTTTAGTCAATGCTCATACTGAAACCTTAGGCCCAGTTATTCTAATAACCAAAAGCATCCGTCCCCCTTACATCCCATGAGGGCCAGAGACAGTTTAGCATTTTATCATCTCCCATCTGCTGCTGAGGATGTCGATACCGACCAGGTTATCTGAAACAAATCAACTGTAGATATTTGATCCAAAGATTTTTGTTTCTAGGTTTTGTTTTCTTTTATTTTTTTCCCTTAAACTGTGACCTTGTTTTGAATTATGCCATGTTATATTTCTTCAAATCACATTATGTTGCACTCCTTTGTCCGACAAGGTAACGTAACAGACCAACGTGCAATGTGTTGTTTCCTTTATTTGGATCATGTACCTGCTGTCATTTCAGATAAGGACTATCCATTTCAAGGGGTTCTCTAGAAAGTCAATAAAGCTACATTTGTTAGAGGTAACTCATTCAATAGAACCATCTGGACTAGAAGGATTCTTCAAGTGGGTCTATTTCAGACCATTCCCCTGTATCATAGCAGGATTGATGTCATTTTTCAAAACATGCCAGATACATGCGCATCTAATTTAGCCTTAAGTCCTGGATCCAACAAAATAGGTAAGCACATGTTTAATGTTTAGCAAAAATGCTCTCTTTGATTTAAATTGTATTACACGCGCTTAAAGTTAAGCACATGCTTAAATGCTTTGCTGGATAAGGGACTTAATATCACCAGTGATTATTAAACATTTTTACTGTGGTAGCACCTACCGCCCTCAGTCAAGTTCGGACTACATTATCCTAGGCCTAAAGTAAGAGCTTGTCTACACATGGAGTTGTTCCTGATTAAGTACGTGTGGAGACACTTATTCCAGAATGTGCCTTGTTGCTGTTTAGCTTAACCCACTGGGGCTAGGTCTATACTACCCGCCTGAATCGGCGGGTAGAAATCGACCTCTCGGGGATCGATTTATCGCGTCCCGTTGGGACGCGACAATCAATCCCCGAATCGGCGCTCTTACTCCACCAGCGGAGGTGGGAGTAAGCGCCGCCGACAGAAAGCGGCAGAAGTCGATTTTGCCGCCGTCCTCACAACGGGGTAAGTCGGCTGCGATACGTCGAATTCAGCTACGCTATTCATGTAGCTGAATTTGCGTATCTTAAATCGACTCCCCCCTGTAGTGTAGATGTACCCTAGGTTGTTGGCTAAACAGGAGCAAGGCACTCTTATTCTGGAACAACCCCATGTGAAGACAAGCCCTGAGTGACATTCTCTGCTCTACAGAGCTTACAGACTGAAAAAAATGATTCCGCAGTTCCCTTGTCAGCTTGTTCTATTGCCCAACTCTTCTTACAGTTATTTTCCTATTTCCTATTTAACCTAAACACTCCCTGCAGCAACTTAACCCTGTTACTTCATGTTCACTCTTCACCGATTGAGGAGAATAGTTGATCCTTGGCTTTATAACTAGTAATAGGCTTTGGAGGCTGTATTGGGTCCCAGAATAGATTTACCCTAGGGTTTCAGGGGCTGCTGAGAGGCAGACTCAGACATAACACGGATGCGCCCAAATCTTGCCAGACTTTCATGTGATTTTTCAGCACCACATGGCAGAATTCTGGTCAGATCAGCTGTTCTTTCCTGCCATTCAAGACGGTGGGAAGCTTCTGGTGTCTTGGGCCAAAATATTCCAAGAATATCTGGTCACGTTGTATTTTGGCTATATATGAATCTAAACTAGTCCCTTTCCAGCATAAAACATAAATGCACATTTTGGAAGGACAGAACAAACCCTGGAACCAATGTACCTTGGATATCTGATGGGAGTTCAGATTTGAGAAGTAGTCCAGAAAACTGAATCTCAATATGGCTACATCTGCACTATGAACTAGGGGTGAGATTCCCAGCTCACATACAGATTTGCACTAGCTCGATGACAGCTAGCACAATTTAAGTAGTAGTGTAGTTGTGATACCATGGGCAGCAGCAACGTCAGCAGTTTAGCCGTGCTGGGTACAAATCCATCTGAAACCAGTGGACATGTACTCCGGACTGCTATTCGTGCCTCTGCTGCCAGTGCTACCATGGCTATGCTACTATTTACACACTGCGGGTAGGTTGAGGAGAGCTAGTGCGAACGTGTATGTGAGCTGGGAATCACATTCCTGGCTTGTAGTATAGATGTAGCCTATAAACACACCAGTCAAGGTATGTCTTCACTACCGGCCGGATTGGCAGGCAGCGATCGATCCAGCGGGGATTGATTTATCGTGTCTAGTCTAGACG
>NC_048299.1:264022995-264207454 GCF_013100865.1 Trachemys scripta elegans | reverse complement strand
ACCCCCCCCCCAGAGCGCCGCCCCCGCGCCGCCCCCTGCCGAGCACCGGGCCTCCAGAGCCCGCCCCCCCCGCCGAGCGCTGGGCCGCGCCGCCGGAGCGCCCCCCCTGTGGAATGCCACGCCGTGCTCCCCCCCCGCCGCCCCTTACCAGGTGCCGCCCCAAGCATGTGCTTGGGTGCCTGGTGCCTGGAGCCGGCCCTGCCATCAAAGGACCCAACCACATCAGCCACACCATCAAGGGCTCATTCACCTGCACATATACCAATGTTATATATGCCATCATGTGCCAGCAATGCCCCTCTGCCATGTACATTGGCCAAACCGGACAGTCCCTCCGCAAAAGAATAAATGGACACAAATAGGACATCAGGAATGGTAACATACAAAAGCCAGTAAGTGAACACTTCAATCTCCCTGGTCATTCTATTACAGATTTAAAAGTCACTATCATTGAAGAAAAAAACTTCAGAAACAGACTTCAAAGAGAAACAGCAGAACTAAAATTCATTTGCAAATTTAACACCACTAATCTGGGCTTGAATAGGGACTGGGAGTGGCTGGCTCATTACAGAAGCAGCTTTGCCTCTCCTGGAATTGACACCTCCTCATCTACTATTGGGAGTGGACTACATCCACCCTGATTGAATTGGCCCTGTCAACACTGGTTCTCTACTTGCGAAATAACTCCCTTCTCTCCATGTGTCAGTATATAATGTCTGCATCTATAACTTTCACTCTATGCATCTGAAGAAGTGAGGTTTTTACCCACGAAAGCTTATGCCCAAATAAATCTGTTCGTCTTTAAGGTGCCACCAGACTCCTTGTTGTTTTTGTGCACATTTCTCTCTCTTGCATACAAAGAAACTCATTGCTCTCCTCTAAAAATCTCTTCAATCTTTTTTAAAATCCGGGTTCCTTATAACTGAACCCATTGCTCCACCTGAGTCCAACCAGTGCTGAAGAAAGCAGAAAAGTCTGGGTTTCTCTCGCTCGCTATCACACACACAATTTTATTATTGCAATCTAATATAGCATTTTCCTTTAGTGCAATATCATACTGCTGACTCACATTCAATTTGTCACTCACTAAAATCCCCTGCTCCACATCCATGATGCATTCTTGTCTAACCAGTATTTTCCTGTTTCCTCTTTTTTGGGGGAGACGGCTATATCTTTTTAAAGGCTCTTTAAAAATAGTAAATAATTTTATAACTAATAAACAGTGTGTTCAAAGCTGACCATAGGCAATGTTATTCTTCACATCTAGTCTCTCTATTGTTATAGCATTCAAAGTATGCGAAGTAGAGAGCTGGCCAAAATATTCTTCTGTTTCAAAATTTTGGTGAAATTTTTAAAAAAATTAGGAAGAAGGGAAGCAGGTTTTTACAAAATTGTTGCAATTGTTTTCCTCTCCAGCTCTATTGATATGTCCTGGCCAGATATATAAGAACACAAAGCTGCTGCTTGAAAAGCTTATACTACAAAGAGACCATAAAATTCGCCAAAGGAGCAGAAAAGAGATGCATGATTATTATGCATTTGCATTTCAATAGCACCTGGAGGCTCCAATCAAAGATCAAGATCTCAACGTGCTAGGCGTTGTACACAAATAACAAAAAAAGTCAGTCCCTGGCCCAAGAAGTTTACAGCATACAAGCAAACTGATCTGGGTATTCATAAGGACAAGACTTGCTAGTTCCATCGCAGAGTTTGGTTTCTTGGGGCCTGATTCAATGCCCAAGGAAGTCAATTAAAAGATTCCCACTGACTTCAGTAAGCGTTGGATCAGGCTCTTGGACCACTTGGCCATCTTGACACCTACAACTAAGTTATACAGGGCTAGCTTTCTTGGTACTTTATACTGTAACAAGTAGATACTGTAACAAAGTAGATGCCAAAAAATCCAGTGCAATCACAAACCTGGAATCTGCCACTGTTTGGTGGTGACAAAGATGGCAGAGAAAAATTGTTTTCTTTATTAATCCACGTTACTGGGGAAATAGACTCTGTAAAGGTTATGCTATTTGATGAACAATGAAAGAGTGCAACCTTCCAAATTCACTGGCTATTTAATTTTGCTTCGTGGAAAAATCTATCAATTGGAAACTGTTGGAGAGCAAAGTTTCTTCCACATTATCTATTTCTGCTAGAAACGAGCGACCCTCCAAAAGGTCCATTTAAAGTAGAGCATGCAGATGCTGATCTGAGTTTCTGAGATCAGCTTGAAAAACAAGAACAAGCTGTTCTGATGGGGCTTTCTATTTTCAAGTGCTTTGTAATTTAAGAAGGAAATTAACAGGACCGGGGGACATGTACTCTGAATCATAGCAGGAGAGTGATCCAAAGTCAGGCTATTGAAGTCAGGCTAATGAAAGTGGAAAGTTTCCCATTGACTTAAGTGGACTTTAGATCAGGCCCTAATGCATCTATGGTCTGAAGAAAATAAAGGAGGCAGAGTTAGTATAAACTATTGGTCACCCAGCGTCACATACACAAACAAGGCTGCATGGGATGAAGCTAAGGAAAAGCTGTGTGTGTTAGACGTATTTCGGTAGTTTCTTTACAAGCTTTTCTTTCTTCCAACAATTTGGTACATGCCAGTTTCTGACACTGGGCTGAGTATCTGCATCCTGGCCCGCAAAAGTTGAGATGAGCCCCACAGCTTGGGAGTACTGAATAGATCACATTGTTGCATCACCCTATCTGGGGCATGGGGAACTAATGGGCATGGGTAATGGGACTAACCACTCCTATGCTTCTTTCAGAATTTTACTGAGCAATATAAGAAATCAATTTATCTCACAAAGAAATTTGGCCAGTACTTGGATGGAAGCAATTCCAAGGGGCACCAAAGTACTCTCTAGGACACGGTATTGGTGATTCAGTAGGTGACACTCTTCAAGCAGGTACAATACCCCAATATAATTCCAGGGGAGTCTGTGCTGCTGCAAATATTGCCTTCAGATGAGACAGAGAGAAGCCATTAAAGACCCATAAGACTTTCTATAAAAGCAGGGGATTTAAATCCAGTATCCTGACCAAATTCCAGGCTGAGTAACTACGTGCTGCCAACCTAAATCTCTCCTAAGTTCCTACTGGCTGTGGTTCTCTGCCTCACTTCCTGGCTGTTGTAAGAGTTGCTGTACTCTATAAAACAAGCAATACCCCGAACTCTGAGGTGGTTATCCCATTCATGGACTGGTCATATAAAAGGTGACTATATAACTACAGCTTGTGGCAAGAAAGAAGAAAGAAAGAATCACGGAACTGTTTTAGGCTCCATGTCCCTGTGAATTTTATCCTGAATAACATTTCTACTGTTCTACCCTAAGCTCTCACACGGGAACACAAGTCTGCATTGACAAGGATAAAATGTTTCTGTTTACTGTAAAGTTCAAATCTTTCCCCCCCACCCACCTTCTTCTGCCCAAGAACCACAAAAATAAATAAAGAATTCCTGGATAAATTAAAGATGAACTATCCTTCTACTGAAGTCCTATTCAAGAGCCGCATGAAAATATGTACGTCACCCACATGTAAAAAGCACACATTTGCCTCATGCTAAGAAAACCTGAAATTCGCAAGTGGCTGTGTGTTTTGTGTTTCACTGAAAAAACAGGTTTTGGCCATGGCTAATGAGAAGTGGTCTTTTCTAAACAAGGGGGCATACCTTCCCATGAAGGGGAGAACCGGCCCTATTCAGATCCAGTCGTGAACTAACTGCCCTCCTAAGAGGAATGTTTTGTTAGTTCAGTGTATCAATAAAGAAAAATACAGGTCACCCCCAATAGTGATACATGGTATTTACTCTTGTCTAATCTTTGAAATCTGAAGTGATGCTGGTTAGAAGGAGGAAAAACATTTCAAAGAATTAGCCAAAACTCCAAGCTCACCCACCATCCCACGAAGGTATCTACCCTCCACTCATCACAGCAGTATGGAGTTTCTTGAATCTCACTGGTCTCTTCTGTAATCCTGGATGCCCAT
Source organism: Trachemys scripta elegans (assembly GCF_013100865.1). Lineage (NCBI taxonomy): Eukaryota > Metazoa > Chordata > Testudines > Emydidae > Trachemys > Trachemys scripta. The sequence goes on along the minus strand of NC_048299.1, from coordinate 264,203,467 downwards.
ATAGTGGTAAGAAATGTCATGCAGACAACAGACACTGCAGTGAAATCCTGGCCCCACTGAAATCAATGGCAGTTTTGCCACTGGCTTCAATGGGGCCAGGATTTTACCCAAGGTTGGAAGACCAGACAACCCATTTTCACTTTAGACTCAATCCAGATTTGGAGTCAAGTCTCTTCCACACACTGAGGCCAAGGGAGATTTTCACCTGCAGGGCCAGCTCTAGGTTTTTTGCTACCCCAAGCAAAAAAAGTTTTGGCCGCCCCCCCCACCCCAGCCCTGGGCTCTCCACCTCACCCCACCCGTACCCCCTGCCGCCCCAGCCCTGGGCTCTCTCTTCCCCCTCCCCATCCACACCCCCTGCCGCCCCAGCCCTGGGCTCCCCCCCACCGGTGCTGACTCGCCCGCTCCCCCCTCGCCTCCAGCCGGTCGGGCGCTGGCAGGGTCGGGGTAAGCAGTGGGGCTCCTGGGCTGCGCCTCAGCCCAGGGTCCCTCCAGCCAGGGCTCTCACCTCCAGGACTGGCCGGGACCCGGGAGGGCAGAGCCGGGGGACCGCCCCGGCAGGGGGCTGAGGAGCCGGGGCAGGGCAGCCCCAGAGGGTGCGGAGCCCCGCACGGCAGCGCCCCGCCCTCTATGGCCCTGCTGCTGCTGCTTCTGGCCGCCCTGCCGCAGTCCCTAGGCGGCTCGGGCCACTTTGCTCAGCCCCAGCTGCGGCGCTGGCGGGTGGCCGCCCTGCGGCATCTGCAGGCAGCTCCGTGTGCCCTGAGGGGTGGCCCCCAGCCCAAGCATCCCTGCTAGGAGCCTGCTCAGCCCAGCCACAAGATGCGGGCACTGCTCCCCCGCAGCGCGAACTGCAGTGGCCCCAGGGCGACACGCTGCTGCTGCCAGGGCCGGCTCTAGGCTTTTGCCTCCCGCAGCAAAAAAAAATAAAAAAGATGGCCAGAATGCCGCCCTTGAAAATGTGCCGCCCCAAGCATGTGCTTAGTTTGCTGGTGCCTGTTCACCTGCCCTTCTAAATCCCCAACTCAGCAAAGTTCATAAGCCCTTGCTGAATCCGGGATTTGTATCTACAGGAAAGCATAAAATCAAAGGCCTATAACAGGAAACTGAAAAGCCTGAGATTTTCCTCTCATTTGATCTCCCCAACCTACATTTCCTCCTGTCATTTGGGCGTGGGGGAAAAAAATACATCAAATACTTTTATTTTTCAAGTCAGGAAAATAGGTTCTCTTACTCATAGAGGCCTCAAGAAAGGTCTTTACAGCATGTCTGAGCAGTGTCCTCCTCACTATTCCTGCTCTTTTACTCATTGTCACGTTCAACAGAGTGGCAGAGCAACCACAGCACCTGTGACCTCAGCATGGCCAAAAGTCCTACTATTTTGTAGGCAGCCTCCAAAGGGCTTGGGAAATCTCCTCACCCACTCACCCACCTCCCCACCACCAAAGCCTATGATTAGACAGATATGGCCAGGATGGCCATATGCAGTCTGGTTTGCCCTCCCCACAGCAGAGCAGAGATTGCTGGTGGGGTAGCCTCTTATGACACCATCCCTCATCACATCCCTGGAGATTTGTGGCATTGTGTCACTTCAGACCCACTCAGACCTTGCCCTCCCAAAGGAATGAGGCCTCTCAAAATCTCTGGGTCTATCTCTCATGGACTTGGTTCCATTGCACCATCAGGACAGAGAATGACTCTCCTTTGAACTGAAGGGAACGAGAAGGGATGGAGATACATGTAATGTAATTAATACCAACTTTTTATTTGGAGTTCCCAATATCACAGGTCTGGATGGTATTAGAAAGCTCTTGTGGTCACAATAATTTCTCTGGACAGAATATGTTTGAAGAAGATGGAAAAGCATCGACACAGAAAGCCACCCATAGATGAGTCACAATGTATAAACATCGCTGTCAAGAGCAGGACTGCTCGGTTGTGCTATCACAGCAGAGGCAATAATAGCCATTTTCATAAGCCTGTTACTGACTTCTAGGCCTAGTTCATATCTATACTAAGGCCCCTTTACACCACTGTAGCATTGAGAAATCACATTTCCACCCATTTTAAGGGCCTTTATACTGCCCAAGGAAGGAATTACAGAAGTGCTTTGTAAATAAAATGTCTGTGTATATGTAACTAATTACTAGATAAGGTTCCAAGAAGACGATGCTCAACAATTCACAGCATAGTTCCTGGGTTTGGTAGGCCTAATAAAACCTTTTCATGAAACTCTTAACGCCAGGGCCATAGAGCCTGCTTCTCTTTTATGCTCTCTATGTATAAAGTTCTGTAGCGAGTCAAATCATGTCACTCCTGAAATGTATAGCCAAGAGGAGGAGTTGTTTGACCTGAAGAAAAGCTCTGTGTAGCTTGAAAGTTTGTCTCTGTCACCAACAGAAGATGGCTCAATAAAAGGTATTACCTCATCCGCCTTGTATCTCTAATAGCCAAGATGAAGACAGCTTTCAAGTCAGCTAGCAGTATTGTTACTTCTACTTCATGCTCACAGAGGCCCTTTGTACAGAAGATCCCTGTGTGTTTCAGATGTAAAAGCCCAGCTACACAGCAAATTTACTGTCTCAGAGGAACCTGGAAAGCTACAATGGTGTCATGGCCACACGTAGACAAGACCAAACTGTGTTATAACCAGCTATCGAGTCATACAACAGTCCTGGTCTTTATAAAGCTATAACCTTGCTACTGACTGATGTTCTGTTACCATGTGGTCCTGTGCTAGGGTGACCAAATGTCCCGATTTTATAGGGACAGTTCCGATTTTTGTGTCTTTTTCTTATATAGGCTCCTATTACCCCCGACCCCCTGTCCCGATTTTCCACACTTGCTGTCTGGTCACCCTATCCTGTGCACACGACCAAGACCAAGCAGTGCTATAACATGGCTGGGGCAGTGTGGCCTAAATTTTCAAGCGAGCAGTGGCTTAGGGGGCCTGACTTGAGATACATTAAAGGGGACTCTGTTTCAGAAGTGTTAAGCACCCACTGTCTGAAAGAGCAGGCTCTTAAAGAAAGACATCTCAATTTGGGCCCCCAAAATCACTCATCACTTTGGAAAATGTAGGCCTATGAGATTTCCCCCAAATGGCAAACCCCCCCATACAGAGAAGCCCCTGACAAAGCCTCAACACCCCTGAGGTAAGATAGGTGACACTAGCCTTATTTTACTAAAAGGTAAGCCAGCCCAGGGCATGTCCAAGGTCACACCGGGAGTCAGCAGTTGAGCTGGGGACAGAACCTACGGACCTGGCTCCTCGTTCAGCCCCCTAACCACCAGACAACAGCTCTTCTCTGTTAGACTCTCTTTCGCCTACCTTAGCCAGATTCCTGTATGTGTTCGTAACCCACTGGTTACAACCTACAGGGGTTACCACACATCCTCAGACTGAAAGCCGGTGGCTAATTCCACATGCATTTTTAAAAACCATTATGGAAGTTGTCACACACTGTGAAATATTGAGTGAGATTCACAGTACAAGTAAGTAGCTTTCCTTAACCCCAGCTCTGCATCTGACACACACAGACAGACAAACACACAGCTGACAAACCTGCATTGTTGTGAAGCCAAACTGTATTCTTTCAAAGCACCAGGCTGGGCAAAGGGGCTGTAAGTCTTTGGCGGTGCTCAGACCTCCCAGCCTGTGGAGGGAAGGATCTTAGTCTGCTTTGTGGCTGCATGCATGTTGCCAGCTGATTTCCAAGCAGCACAGATACGACTAGTGCTTTAATACAAGCCAGCCCTACATGACATCCAGTCCCTTCCACTTCTCCAGCATCGCTAGCCAAAGGCTGGGATCTGAAAGCACGCAAAGCTTGAGTTTTTTCTAGTCATCAGAATACGTTTGTTCTGGGCTACTTATCTGTGTAGTGGATTTTGCATTTTGGCCTAAACCCTGGTAAACCAGCCGGCAGATCCGCCAGCTAGACCAGCCCAAATACAACCCAAACACTTGAGGCCAAGTTCTACATCCCTTCCCTCAGGGCAGGATCATTAAATAACGGAATATGCAAAAGGCTCAAAGTAAAAATACTTAGCAACAAAGAGCTCCCTGCTAGCTTTGGGGAGACAGAACTCCTCCTCAATCCCCTCTTACCTACTGCTCCTACGGGCACAGGCAGGAAGCTTTATATCTGCCTTCCTATAGGCAATATCCAGTCATGTGCCCTGTGACTACAGCTCCCAGTTTTAAAGGGCCGAAGGGCCGTCTGAGGTGCACTGGGATTCACATGCGCCCCCAAGCTCCTGTGCTCTGTTACACACCCCGTTTTTCAAATCATAGCCAGCACAGTGCTAGTGCTTTAGCCACATAAATGGTAGATCCCCCTAGATGGCTGCCCTGGACTTTAATGTATGCCATTCAGAGGAAAGGTTTTTGATACGGAGAGGCAGCTTCAACAGATTTGATGGAATTACAGACAAAGAGCTGTACAGCTGTGCATTAAGTAGCCCTGGTTATAAGCAAGATTTTAGTGAAATTTATGCTGGAGATTTCGGGCTGGGATTTTAGGAGCTAGGACCCACATCCCAGGGAAGGGCAGTGGGAGCTTGACACCTAACACCCTTTGGTTCCTTTGTAAATCCCAGCCTTGAGTCTATACTACATATGGAATTTGGCTGCACTTTTAGAAAAAAAGATATGGCCCTCCTCTACAGAATAGAAGTGGGGCTTTTCCAGTGCAGATTTGGGGCATTCTAGGGGTTCCCCCAACGCAAATATCAATCCTTAGTAATGAGAGCGTAGCACAAATTCCAACCTGGAGTTCAATGGGCAGAAAAAGGAGTCATTTGTGTGTATCTGCAGAATTTTCACCAACAGGTGCAAGTATGATCCAATTCAACTATTGTAGATGTCTGCTGCATTGGAGTTATGCCAAGGCCCTCCAAGCCTGGACCTTAACCATTGAAGGAGCCTTGATATGCTGCCTCACATCCCCTCCCACATGTTTGTTATAAGTGTACCACTGATTTTGGGACTCAAATTTACCCCTGCCCTGCACATAGAATCATAGAATGTCAGGGTTGGAAGGGACCTCAGGAGGTGATCTAATCCAACCCCCTGCTCAAAACAGGACCAATCCCCAGACAGATTTTTGCCCAAGATCCCTAAATGGCCCCCTCAAGGATTGAACTCACAACCCTGGGTTTAGCAGGCCAATGCTCAAACCCCTGAGCTACCCCCCCCCCCCCCCCCCCCGCTTTTAATCATTTTAACATCAGGAATGTTGAATCACGACACGCGAGTTTAAATGCACAGCTGTCCAGGCCAAATCAAAACCCAATCTGCAATCATTTACATTTCTTACACTGTGTTTTTCCTTGTGGCTCTCATTTGGGGTCTTTCTTTGCTCCCCGCTTGGGCCTTGGGAGCTTAACAGAAGGTGGGGTTTCCAAAAGTCCTAAGTGAATGAGGAACCATTGAAAGTCAGCGGGACTTGTGCTCCTAAGTCACCTAGGTGTTTCTGAAAGCTGCATCTAAAGTGCCAGGGAGTCATACACATTCAGAAACCGAGTTTGATAAGCATTAGAGGTATTGGGGCTCTCTTGATAGGTGGCCTTTCCTTGCTCTTCATCATAGTGGATGGATTCTAATATGGTCTCTGCTATGCCAAAGACTGATTGCAATTCAATATCGTATTGGTGGGAGCATAGAAATCAAGGGACAATGCATAAATGCCAGCCTATGGAATTCACAGCGGCATGGAACCATCAAGTGTGGCTGCCTGGAAAGGGATGGATAAAGTTCTGATCAGTAAAAACAGCTGCAGCTATGCATGCAAGAGAAAGCCAGTCTCATGTGAACTGATGTTCACGAGGTGAAGACGACATTTCCTCCACTCTCCATGCAACATCATGGGTGAAGCATAAGGCATCTGGTGACAGCTAGAGGCAGGATATCTGACAGGACGGACCAACAGTCAAATCAAGTCTAGTAAACCTGAAGCTCATAACTTTTGGTGTATAAAGCCCTAAAGACGTGTCTCTTTCTAAGGTCTCGTTTCCACTCCTCTCTACAGTTTATTTGCATTACATCAGGAGCAGCATGATGGAGACATTTCCCTGAGGGGCACCAATTACGGGCTGGTCCTGCCTGCAATTTATCATCATGTTGTATGTGTTTATGAATTAGCCTCCACATACACTGGTTTATTTAGAGATAATTTGAGTCGCCATAAGTGTGAACAGGGCCTTTCATTTACAACATGCGAGCAGCTAGCTCTGCCAGACTGAGCGAAGGCTTGCGGGGACTGGTGATGAAGTGTTTCAAGCAGACAGCACTCCAGACAGTTCTATCTATGCAATGCCAATGTACAGCCAGCCATACAAGGAAAAACTCAGTACTGAATAGCAGTTGCTTTCCACCCAGGCAAAAACAGAAATGATATATATTTTTTCAACCCAACCAACCGGTAAAATATACACACATGCAATACTGACTATGGACAAATAAATGACATATTCAGCAGGGGTCCTCTTTCCATTAACCCTTTCCTCCCCATCCAGTCCAGAAACTGGTAATTCTCTAAAAAAGTTCCCTGAAATGTCTTGTACTTACTATTAACATAGAGCGGGTGAATTTAAGGAGCCCAGACTTCCATCCTTCTCCAAGTATGAAGCTCATAGAATCGTGAGACTGGAAGGGACCTCGTAAGGTCATCCAGTCCAGTCCCCTGCACTCATGGCAGGATATGCTTCATAGGCAGGGATCTGGGCAGTACAGCATAGTGTGGGCTGTATCCACCTACTATGAGAGTGTTAAAAGTAGTGTTATGCGACTTGATGACAATCCTATTAACCCAGCCTTTGATTCAGAGCTTTAGGGGAAGGGTGCTCTCGTCCAGCTGCTCGTGCACAGTACACCAGAGACGGCGGAAGCACTCTGCCAATGGGGGGGGGGCCACTGGCACCCGAACCATGGCTCCACCCTGGAGTAGTGCCAGGGTTTTTCTGCCCTAGGCAGCAGCGCTCATCCTCAGGGCATTCGGCGGCGGGGGTCCTTCCACTCTGCGTCTTCAGGGTGCTTCAGCAGCGGGTCCCGGAGCGAGTGAAGGACCCGCTGCCAAAGCGCTCCGAAGACGCGGAGCAGAAGGACCCCCACCACCGACTTGCCGCCCCCCAAATCCTGCCGCCCTAGGCGACCGCTCCACGCTGCCTCTTCTCCCCGAGGCCCCACCCTTGCACTGCCCCTTCCCCCTACCCACTCTCCCCGAGGCCCTGCTCCCATGCTGCTTCTCCCCCCCACCCTTACAGCTAGTAAAAAGTGGGAGGGGATAGCCCCCTGGCCCCCCCCATACCAGTGTCCCTGCTGTACACCAGTGCCATTAAGAGGCCACTAGATAAAATCCTCAGTCTTCCTGTTCAGAGCTTGTTATTGATCTGTCTCTGTGCTCACACCACAGAGGATGCGTGTGCACTACAGTGGGCAGGCAGAGTACTTGATCCTTTAGTTCCAGTTGTAGAAGTTACTGTGTTTTAAGCCATTCACTCATTGCCAGTCTTCAAGATGGCGCCCATGTCCATACTGACAACATACAATTGCATTGGTCAGTGTCCGGTTTTTGACTGGAACACCCGGTTGAAGAGAGATCCTGGCGTCTCCGGTCAGCACCGCAGACCAGGCCATTGATTGTCCGGTTGGCGGCTCTGTGCAGCGGGGCTGGCAGATTCCCTGCTAGCCTCCGCACCACGCGCCTCCTGGGAAGCCACCGGCATATCGCCCCTCCGACTCGTATGCGTAGGGGCAGCTGGGAGCTCCGCACACTGCCCCCATCCACAGGTGCCGCGCCCGCAGCTCCCATTGGCTGGCGACTGCAGACTGGGCAGTGCGCAGAGCCACCTGGCCACGCCTTCACATAGGATCCAGAGGGGGGACATGCCGCTGTTTCTGGGAGCTGCTTGAGGTAAGCACTGCCCGGAGCCTGAACCCCTGCCCCCCTCCTGGGCCCCAACCCTCTGCCCCAGCCCTGATCCCCCTCCTGCCCTCCAAAACCCTCAATCCCAGTCCAGAGCACCCTCCTGCACCCCAAATCCCTCATCCCCGGCTCCACATCAGAACCTGCACCTCCAGTCCAAGCCATCACCCCCCAACACCTCCAGCCCAAACCATCACCCCCCAACACCTCCAGCCCAGAGCCCCCTCCCTCACCCTGAACCCCTCATTTATGGCCCCACCCCAGAATCCGCACCCCCAGCCCAGAGGCCATGCCTCCTCCCACACCCCAACCCCCTGCCTCAGCCCAGAACCCCTCAGCTCCACCCCTCCCAGCCTCCTCCTGCACCCCTCATCCGAGGCTCCACCCCAGAGCCCTCACCCTCCTCCCACACCCCCCAACCCTCTGCCTCAGCCCAGAGCCCCCTCCCATTCTCTGAACCCCTCAGCTCCACCACCCTCCAACCCCCTCCTGCACCCCTCATCCCTGGCCCCACCCCGGAGTCCACCCCCCTCCCGCATCCCAGCCCCCCGAGCCAGCCCGGTGAAAATGAGCGAGGGAGGGAGGGAGGGTGGGGAGGGCGAGTGACAAAGGGGGGGGGATGGAATGAGCAGGGCTTTGGAGAAGGGGCGGGGCATGGGCAGGACCTTAGATGAGGGGCGTGACAAGGGATAGGGGAAGTGTGTTCAGTTTTGTGCGAGTAGAAAGTTGGCAACCCTAATTGTGAAAGGTGTTGGAGAGGGGGTGAATGGAGCTAGAGATGTGATTATCTGACATGGGGACAGAGTAAATTAGGTGTCAGAAGCACAGGTTGCAGAGGGCAGGAAAGGGGTACAGAGACAATGGTCCAACCACTTTTTGGACTGCCACAGCCCAGCTTGGGACAGGCGATCCTATGGCACCAGGGCCAGAAAGGTGACAGGGTGGAGAGTTGTGGTGGGAAGGCCCCGCCTGCACGGTGTGGTGAGAGCCAATGGGCTAGAGCTGGGAGCTAGGCCAACTCCACAGGACAGGAACCGCTGTGGGGTGTGTGTGTAGTGGACTTGCTTCCCAACGCCCTGTACATGGCCTGACCCGCTGGGGCCAAGACCTGGCCCAGCCCCGCACCCCCAGAATGGCCTCCCTACTTTAAATGGTGCTCTGCAGCCCCTGGCTTGGGGCGTGTGGGCAGCATTTTGAGATTACGGAACAAGATACATATTTTTGCTAAAACAACCAGCAATTAAATAGTTATTAATGTTGCTATTTCAACCGCCCTCTTTAGGTTTCAGTGTTGTTAACCAATTCAGCCCAAGAGGGGCAGGTCACCCTTCTTGGAGCTATTGTTTCAAGCCACCCACAGACTTAGGAAGACAAAATCAAGTGTGGATTCTGGACCCCCATCATGCTGCAAGCTGTGGCTTGTAAGGGAAATTCTGAGGCCGTGAGATCATGGAACAGGGCTGTCATGGGATGGCTAATGCAAAGAGTTGATGATCTTCACAATGCTGAGTGGGGGGTGGTGGTGGTCTGACAACGTTTGAGAGCCCTCACATTTAAGGTAAACCATATTCAAAAGCCAAGGTAAGCAAAGTGACAGCACAGTTGCCAACTTTCAGGCGGTAAATAAGCAGCCTGACTTTCACAATAAGCCAAAAGTCAAGCTAATCTCATTCCAAAACAAGGCCAAAACAAGGCAATCCCTAAGAACCCCAACACTCTATGTGACTACATCCCCCCAGCGTGCAGTTTGGGACTGTGGTGGGCCCCCAGTGCGCCCATGGCTCTCTCCCCCCCTTGCCCCTGCTTGCCGGCAGCTGATCAAAAAAAGCAATGAGCAACAAGCTACAAGCCAAACAAGCAACAAGCTAAAAACTAGCCAACAATCAACTCACAAGCCAATTAGACCAAAAACAAGCCCAATTCCTGTGTTTTTCCCCCAGGTTTGGCATGTCTGAATGACAGTAAAGCATGTTAAAAACAGAATGCAGGGGGCTTTTCCCACTTATGCTGCACTACTTTGAAATATCTACCCATGCAACAGGACTGGCTGTTTTTAAGTTTCATTTTCACTAGGTCTCTACTCTGCCGGTCGCTGGTTCTCAACCAGGGGTCCGGGACCCCTGGGGGGGCTGCAAGTAGGTTTCACGGGGTCTGCCAAAATAAACTGGGCTTAAGCCCCAGGTGGCTGGGCTTGGGTTGGGAGCGCCACCTCCACCCCCTGACTCACCTCAGTGCGCCACCCAGCCTGTGTGGGTTGGGGATGTGGGGACTCAACCAAAAATTGCAGCGTCACTGCAGAAGCGAGATCTCCCCCTGCCATTAGAAAGGGCTGCCACACAGCAGGGGTGCTGGAACAATTTGTATAGTGGAGGTGCTGAAAGCCCTTGAACCAAACTGTAATATAATGGAAACCACTTCAAGCCAGGGGGATGCGGCAGCACCCCCAGTTCCAGCACCTGTGCCTCATAGCCATTGACTCCTTGAGCAGAAAGCAGCTAGCCAAGGAGACACACCACTGCTCTGCCCTGCATCAGCAGCACTTCAGGAAGCAGGGTCAAATGGAAGACAGAAATCTGGGGGGCACGTGTCCTCCTGCCCCCCATGTGTCACCTCTGGTTGGGGATCTGCAGGTTTGTCTCTTTCAGTTTAGGGGTCCCTGAGAATCACTGCTGTGGGTGACACCAGCACTCAGGTCTCCTGATCTGAGCCTTTCCCCCGTTTTCTTGGGCATGCCTGGTTTTCTCTTGAACACAATTTGAGTCTCCCTTTAAAGGGCTGAGGTGAACAATTTTTTTTAAACACAGGATGCTTTGTATATAGCACTGCAGCCCATGTGGTACTAGCCATTTTTGGTTTAAACTCCTGGCAACAACCATGTATCTATTTTCTTTAAAGTTAACGAGGTTGGTCAACCACAAAGCCAAATACAAGCAGCCTTGACTCTCTGGAATAGGGATATGGTTCAAGGAATTGAACCCCCGAGTCTGAGATGAAACATTTTATTGTAGAACTTTTTATCCCTTCCCAGGTTTGTTCATTCAATTTTACACTTTGTTCACTTTCACTATTAGGCAATTGTACTGCACGATGTGCAACAAGGCACATGCCAACTAGATCAAAGAGCTGCAGGCATTAATCACCAGGGCATATAATCATTTTCAACTGCAAGAAACATTTAAATGTGATCTGGCACAAAAACCAGTGCACTTTATTCAGAAGTTGCCAGAATAGGAACCAAACAAGCTTGATTAAATACACTTACTTACCTTTTTTTTTTTTTTTTAAGTCACTCCTTCCTCAGCTTATAAATGGATAAGACTGAAATTCTCCGAAGTGGACATTAACTGCAACAGCAAACTTCACGCACTCTTCATTTATAAATCTAAATACAGCACTTAGGTAGCGCCTTGTATATGTTGATCTCAATGTGTTTTTACAAACAACCGAACCTAACTTAATTGTGGCAAAGGAGAGACAAGATAACATTTTCAAAAGTGTGTACATCTCATTGACTTTCAATGAGACATGGCACCTAAATCCCTTTTGAAAATTAGATCCAGGCTCCTAAGTCACTTTAGACACTTTTGAAATTTTTACCCAAAGTAACATGGCCAAAGTCACCAAATGAGTCAGTGGAAAAGTCAGGAACAGAAGCCAGGAGTTCTGGCTCCCATTCCCCTGAGCTGTCCACCTTGCAACAAGTGTTTGAGCAGAGCTTAATTTTTGCCAGAGCTACCTCTTCTGTCACGTCCGCCTCCAGGCACCATGAGTTCGAGGTCATGTCGTAGAGGGTGGAGCAGCCTGCTTTGCAAAATGGCATCCTCCATGCAGCGCACTCTGAGCCCTGGCCCCTCTTTCTTTACAAATTAAGCATAAAAGGCAATGAACCCTCATACAGCTGTGATCTTAGCCTGATCGGATTACACACCACTTATTCCCCAGAATGCATAATTTCACACAGACACAGGATGAAACAGCTCTGGTTTCTATGTATCTGAAACGAGACTTTGTGCCTTTTGGATTAAGGTTAAGGTGTGTGATCACCACCAGCCTGGGCATTTGCTCTGGTGGTAACACTGATCTCTCACGTAGTGCCAGGAGGAAAACAGCAGCCATGTTATGGTGTCAAAGGAAGCGGACAAAAAACTAAGGCTGCTTCAGCTTTCCTCAATTCTTCAGTCAAGCACCCCTGAGTTAGGAAAAAAGAAATATTTATGCCAAAGGTCAGCCTGTTCCAGGGCAGATTGTTCCAGCTTTGAAGTAGAGAGAGGCAACCAGCGGCACATAAACATACAGCTGGTTACACCTGACAAATTCACACCGATAAGACCCATGGTGGAGCGGCTCAGGGACAGTTCACAATCTCACATGACTTCACTTGCCCCTGATGCAAACACCCCCACATTCTCCTTATAGGTTCCTTGCTCTGCTGCATCATGACTGAGGCAATCTATGCAGAATTTCATTGTCCACTGCTTGAGAATAGCCCACTTTTTGGAAGCTTGTCTCTGCGGGGGTGTGGGATGTCTAGATAGAGGCACAGTTCTGCTGAGACAAACCTGGTGTAACCCCATTAATCTCAATAGAAGTACTCTTGGCTTAGGACAGGGAAGGTGGTCCAGTGGTTAAGAGCTAGCTAAGAATTTGGGAGACTGGGTTCAATTTCTTGCTCTGCACCAGACTTCCTGGGACATCTTGGGCACGCCACTTAGCTCCTCTGTGTCTCAGTTCCCCATGGGGATAATAGCACTGCCCTACTTCACAGGGTATGGTGGGGAGAAGTACATTAAAGATTGTGAAGTGCTCAAAACCCCAGTAACTGGGACCTTTGATGAGCACCAGCCTGAGAGGAGAAGCAGCCCAGAAACTATCAGGTACAGGAGGGCCAGAACCCTCTCTTGTATCTGCCTTTCAAAGGGTTTATTTGTATCAGATGGAAAGAAATGAGCCGATATTTCGACCCTTCCAGACCTTGGCTAGAGGCGTCCCCAAGGAAGATCTCGGAGACTGAAACATCAGGATAATACTTTCATTTACCGGACAACTGCCAAAAATAAAACATAGCGGGCTATAAGGAAGTGTACGAGCTGCTTCCCTGCGGTGTGCCAAAGAGACCGAAAAAAAGGACTGCTTTGACAGGGAAAAGGAAAGGTTGCCAGGGCAGCCACAATGGAGAATGAATCTAGTTCAGTTACAGCAGGGAAAGGGCCAGGACTTGTATAGGATATTACAGATACTTGTCTACACTATGGGGACTATAATGGCATAGCTACAGCACCACAGCTACGTTGGCACAACCCCATAGACTCATCCTACAGTGATGGAAAGGTAGGAATACTGCCTCTCTGAGCGATGGTAGCTAGATGGTAGGAACCATTCTTCAGTCAACATAGCTGCGTCTATGCAGGGGGGGGTTAGGACGGAAGAGTGATGATGCTGAAGGTTGTGGATTTTTCACATTCCTGAGCAATGTAGTCATGGCAACCTGAATTCAAAGTGTAGACCAGGCCTATGTGTGCCAAAGTGAATGGAGAATGAACCGCATCAACAGGGGACAGGAAAGAGAAATGGCAATGGAAAATGAAGCCTAGTTCAGTTACTGCAGGCAAAGTGCCAGGACTTGGATGAGGCATTATACATATATTCAGACACACTGAATGGTGCAGGGTGGGTGTGAATTACAGATTTTAGACTGTAAGACTGTCAGTCAGGGCAGGGACTGTTTAATTCCTTTTTTTTTTTTTTTTTTTTTTTAACTGTACAGTGCCAAGTACACTGAAGGTGCTAATTAAATAATAATTATATATTACACACACACCCCCTACATTTTAAAAGAACATTATTAAGTTTGCAAAGTCAAACACTCAAAAGTTAGGAAATGCCAGAGTTAAGGTTGGCAGTGCATGGCAAATTTCAGCTCAAACAGTAAAACTTAGCAAAGGTATCAGCAAGTGAAAATAGGACTTATAATGGGCAGTGTCAGGCTTCAAGCTACGTATAATACACACTAAGGGCTGGCGTCTCAGCTGGCTTAAATCTATTGACCTAAATAGAACTATGTTGATTTACACCAGCTGAGGCTGTGTTCCTATCTATACACTCACCCCCTCAGGGTACGTCTACACTGCAAACTGAAGGCGTGATTGTAGCAAAATAGGCATACCCAGGTTAGACGTAATCTAACTAGCATGAGTAACAATAGCAGCATAGATGTAGTGGCACAGGCATCAGCATGGGCTACCAACTGGATACAAGCCCTCCAGGGACCCTGGGTACTACTCTAGTTGGTAACTCATTTTGAATCTAGATTAAAGCGAACACGACTATGCTTACCCGTGCTACAGTCACACCTTTCATGCAATGTAAACATACCCGCAAGAAAGTAGTGTGAGTTGCTTTGTAGAAGCCAACGAGATAGCAGAAATTTGAATGAATTAGTTTTTAAAATAGTCCCATTCTTATTAGCACAGAATAATAGAAATCAGATGGAAGCAAGACCTATTGAGAGACCTTAGTCCATATCCCCTGCCTCCATAGGATGGTCGCCTGCGGTATACGGTCAACTACCTTGGCCTGTCCAGTTTTAAAGGGTTCAAATGATGGTGCTTCCACTATTTCCCTTGGTGCTGCTGCCAATTCATTTGTTATTGAGATCAGGAAGTGACGTTAAAGCTGAATTCTAGGGCTGGTCAAAAAATGGGAATTTAATACTTTCCACATAATTTTCTGATTTTTCCACAAAATGATTCAAAACAAAAAGTTTAATTTCAATTAAATAAGAAAAAAATATTTGTTTATATTCAGATCAAAACAAAAAAAAATTGACATTTTTTTCTCTTTTCCAGTTTTGCATTGTTTCATCTTAAAACCAGAAAATTTGAAATGATATGAAAACGTTCACGTGGTTCAAAGACTTTCTTTCCTCACAACCTCCAAAACATTTTGGCAAGAGTTTTGACCACTCCTATTGAATAGATTTTATCCAGTCAAAAAGAGGATGAAATAACATATTTTTCCGTTCCCCCAAAGAGACAACATTCTCCTGCAGACGTGCTAGCAACTCACAAAGGCCACTTCATGGAAGGTTGAGAAAACTTCACATTTGTTCAGGTTAATAATCACATCCATCAGCCAATGAGACTGAAAAATAATACGAAGTGAATTGTGCTTTGTCTATTCACTCAATTAAAAAAAAAGCATAAAATCAAGGGGAGGGAAACAATCACTATGTTTTGTTCAGATTCTGACTAAGTTTTGTTATCATGCATCAGTGCAATCAACCCCCAGTGAGAGTTATATATGGCCTATGTGTCAGGTTCGGCTCAGTGCTAATGCCAATCTTAGCTATTATAGATGTAGCCTGTTAGCTGGCTGTTTGAATGGGCTCTTTAAAAAAAATAAAAATAAAAAATGGTGAGCTCATTCACTGAGAGTCTCTACTTTAAAAAGGGACTACCAAGAAGGATGCAGTGGCAACCACACTGCAAAATCTGGCTCACCCATGCCTATCTGGCTGATTTGTCAAAGGGTTTGCATGAAGTAGACGTTTGTTATCCAGTCAATGAAATGCCACATTATACCACTACAGGACATATTCACTCTCACTGATGTTATGCTCTCTAGGGAGAATCAGAAGACTTTGGACCAGATCTTCAGCTGGTGTTAAATTGGTGTCGTCAATACAGCAACACTAATTTACATCAGCTGAGAATCTAGCCCTTAATTTCTTTTACTTAGACTCCGGACAGAACCTGATTGTATGGGAGGCTTAGGATGAATGAAACATGGAAGAGAACAAGAATTGATGTGAAATTTTCTTCTGGGTTTCACCGCAAGCAGTTTGAATGACTTAACCCTTGTCTACACTAGGGCAGTTTTGCAAAAAAAAATCTCACCATTACGACCAGCGCTTCAGCTCCATTGATTTTAGCAGTGTCTGGAGACGCAGTGTAGATAGGCTGTTGCTGGTGTTTTAAGCACTGTGTTGATTAGATCCACCATGAGCTGGGCTCCCAATGTCACTAGTGCCCCTGGAGCTGAAAGGTTGTTAGTAACAATGAGAAGCATTTACACAATTTTCCTGACCTAGACAAAGCTGAGGTGGTGGGTGTCAGGGGCAGATGTACGTATGATGGGGAGTCACGGATCAAGCTCACAGCAATAATTCGACCGAATATATGGATCAAAAATGAGTTTGTGAAAGGAATTTCCCGCTGGTGCTGCAGATGCCCCTGGCTCCTACAGACCAATGGAAGCTGGTAGGATCAGATTCAATTTCTTTGAGGTTTCCAAAGGTAAGAAAGAACGTTGGGCCTTTCTGAATGTCACTTGGCTGCAGCTAAAGAATGTTGCAACATGTGGGAGAGCCAATTAAAGCCATTTATAACCCAACAGACCTACCAGGCCATTAAAATGATTATCAAAATTATCTGTGTCCTTGGCAAGATGGAGATTTCATGTCCCTCACATTGGAACTTCGTTCTCAGATTACTCTGGCTGTGATGACCATTCACATTTAAGTGGGTTACCTACATCAACCATTAGAGGATTTCACAATACACCAGCTTTACCACAGTGTTTCCTTTTTCCTATTGAGATCATTTTCCTCTGTAATTTCTTCAGACAGCTGCCGGACCACCTTGTGTTACAGTTCCTGAGATCTCAAGGCATTGCATCAGTATTCTGATAGGAGACCGCTGGGGAATAGGCAGATTGTGAGACCTGATTAATGTTCCTGCATGCTTTTGAACATGTAAAGCACTAGAAGGGTTTTTATTACGTGTTTTGTTCTAATAGTTCCTGACTCACAATGGCAGTTAAAGAAGTAGGTGTCAGTGTAGGAAAATTAGAGATGTCACGAATCGCGGAACACATCAGGGTCACACACGAATCAAGCCTGGCTTGGAGCAAATTGGAATTCTCACTGATCCCTACTCCAAAAGGAAGGTATGATTTCCACACAGCCATTTGACAGTCACTTCTTCCCAAGCCGAGGCAACGGCCTGAGGCACTTTGGGCCTGATTCTCTGTTTACACTAAGGCCCCTTTACACTGCTCTAATTATATTTACACCATTTTAAGGCCTTTTTACACTGTCAGAGTGATGTAAAGGGACCGGAGTGTAAACGTATATAGGTCCTGTGTATTCAAAGAATGCCCAGCCAGGTTTAACATCTGTTCATCTTGGTCTCTGGTGCAGAGACCCCATTTTGAATCTCTGTGGGCATATGAGCTACAAGAGAATGAGACGTATTTGTTACCTGGGTGTTTCTCACCGAGTCAGTTACCCTACTTATGTCACTTAGAATTGCATAACTTTGCTTTTCAATTGATTACCTAACAAACAACAACTTTATCTGCTTGCAAGTTGCAGCAAGAGTCAGCGCTTCAGTCAGTAATGCCATGCAGCGACTTATTCACTCCCATTTTTACTGAAAGATTCATTGAATATTTTGTATGATAATCTCAATGTGCATCTGATACCCAACTGGGCAGCTATTCACTATCCAAAGGTTTAAAAAAGAAATGTATGTGTCACCTTCCTAAAAAAGCCTGTCCTCCTTTGATAGTCAAGCTTATGCTGTGGTAGGGAAACGTTAAATTACTCTCAGTCCTCCAGCCAACTAGTAAAAACTTTAATGAACAGCAAAATCAGTTTCTGCAGTAGAGGTTGGATTTTAAGTGAAGATCAAACATTTTACTAGATACTTTACGGTTAGCTGAAAGTGTTCAATGAAGAAATGGGGTTGCCAAAACGAGGTGTTTTGTGGGGCAGGTTTCACTGTAAGCTAACAGATATTAACCCAGTATTACCAATCTCAAGTGTTAAAAAATGATGAGTCAGGCCTCCGCAAAAATCACATCATGAGATTTTAAAAAGAATTGGATTGTTTTTACTTGCCTTCTCTTATGGCAGCTTTTAGGATAACTCGCTTTTCTCTGTGACCATGAGGACTAGAAATGTTTTTCTGGGGGAGTGAGGGGGATTAAGTGAAATCCGAGATTCTCATACTATCAGCTGACTCCCAGAGCTGGGGCTTTAAAAACACAACAAATATTATGAGATTTGTGATAAAAATCACCAGAGTTGGTGTGACAGAGAGCTGGGAACCAGCAACTGAACCAGCAGCCTGATCACAAACACCAATTCATTGCCTCCCCACCTCCCCAGGTGGACCTGACTGCGCCTTAATTAGCAGAGCAGAGTAGGCTAGGGAGGACTAAAGACCTAGCCCATTAACGGAGGGTAAAAGGCACCACAGGAAGGAAGTAGAGAAGAGAGGCAGGCTAATGGAGCCAGAAGCAAGAAGGATCCCTGGGTGGAGAGATTTCTTCCCTCTCCTCTGCACAGGAGAAACTGATGCTGTAAATGGTGCGGTGCATGCCTGGTTAAGGGTGAGGAGCAGAGCAATGTAAATAAATGACGCTGGTGTTTAACAACAGAAGGTCTCCAAACTGTCTGTGTAGTGAGAGCAGAAGACAGGAGCTGGACCTTGCCCTGTTAGAGCTGGCAAAACTGTTCACTTTAGGCTAGTGCTGATACAGACTAACACAGGTACCACTCTGAAACCTGTTACCTTGATCTGCTAACACATGTTAAAACTACACTAGGATTGGAACACATTAGCGAACATGTTAAAAACACCCTCTTTTCCTCATGTAAACAGGGCCTCTAAGTATAATTTAAAAGTTGCAGCATGGGCAAGCCCCACAACACATATTCTAATTCCAGAGGTTGGGTCTATTAACTTGTCATCATGACGTGTTTTTTTCCCCTCCAGGGCATGTCTTCACTGCATGATCAGCAGCTGGGTCTGAGCTCTTGGGTTAGCCTAGCTTGGGTGTGAGCAGCCACACTGCAAAGGTCTACCTGAGTTTCCATATCCTCACTGGTGCTGCGCTCCCCGAGTGTGCCGCTAGGACTTCTAGGAGCATATCCCATGGTTCTTTGGGTGCAACAAGCTGGGCCGCTCGATGATTCTTTCCCAGTGAACTATGGGAGAACCTGTCTGTCCTCCTGGACACTGGATGACTATCAGCACTCAGCAGGGCCACCCAGAGGATTCAGGGGGCCTGGGGCAAAGCGGGGGAGCTGTGGCGCCTGTACTCACCCAGTGGCGGTCCGGGTCTTCGGCGGCATTTCGGGGGGGGGGGGGAGGGCCTTCAGTCGCTCCGCGTCTTCAGCAGCACTGAAGGGCCCCCTGCCGCCGAAATGCCGTCGGAAACCTGGACCACCGCCGGGCCAGGGCTTGCGGGGCCCCGGGGCAAATTGCCCCACTTGCCTCTGGGCGGCCCTGGCATTCAGGTGGGTTAGCCATGTCCACACTGCAGAGTGAGCAAGTTACCAGCCCAAGCCCTCACTAGGGCTTTAGCCCACAGCTCCTACTGGGCCAGCTAGTCTGGCTTTAAAGCACCAGTAAACTCTGGTCAGAGTTTGTGTGTGTGGAAGATAGGGCCAACACGCAAGGAAAGGCCCCAAGTCAACTCTGCAGTGAAGCCATACCCTCAGTGGGGTACAGGACTCAAGATAACTGGTTGAACTGGTAGCATGGCAAAAGATGAGGGTGGGTGTCGTTTCCCAGGTCATTAGGTGCACATGCAGTGGATCAGGAGCTGTGATTAGACAGTGCTCATTTCTGTGCATGGTTCTACTTGTAACCTTCATTTTTACTTCTGGCTGCACAGAAAGCCAGAGTAAAGGGTAGGCTGACGCATCAGTTTTAGCTTTATTCTTTGAAATTACTCCATTGCTCTGTACTTTCTTGAATTTTCCTATTGCCACAAGCCACTCTGTGGCAATGGAGTTTGTTTTGCTCAGGGAGTTTTTATACAGGCAAGCAATTAAAGCCTCTCTTCCTTGCCTTTCTAGCTTCCTGTGGCTCTGGGTTTGGCAGTCCGTGTGTGGAGTCTGTGGCCAGTAACAAGGGTATATTTGCTTGCTTGTGAGCCTGTCTCCCCTCTTTGCTACACTGCAACAACACAGCATTCAATGCCCACCGGGAGAAAAGCAGACACAGTTGTTGGTTACACTGTGGCCATCAGCTGGTCCTTACATTTGTTTGGAAGCATGGCTGGCATCAGGGAACTGCAATTCTTGTGGTCATGGGAGGCCCCTAAAAATCAAGGTGGAATTTGCGTTTGCTATCAATACTGAAATTTACATAACAGGCCTGATTTTCACTGCACCCTAGCCAGCAAGAAAATCCAAAGACCCCAGTTCATTTGGGGGTATCAAGAATGGAAGACAGAACAGGGTGGACTGGTTTTGCCCCAAGGCAAACCTCTCTGGAAGCTCAAAATTTGACCATGCTCAGAATATGAATCAGAGATTTTCAGGCCAGAAGGAACCATTAAGATCACCTCATCTGACCTCTTGCATGATAGAAGTCATAGAATTCCTTCACTGATCCCAGTTCTCTGTGGCTGAAGCAGAAATTGCTGTTGGAACAGTCTCCAATCTTGATTTAAAGACTTCAAATGATTGAAGAAGGTGCCAATTATTTCCTGTTCTGTAAAAACTTCTTGTTATTCCATTGGTTTCTGGTATATTTTTTTTTTTCTTTCTTTCTTTCTTTTTTTTTTTTTTTTTTGGTGTGTGTGTGCGCAACTACAGGCACTCTGTCTATTTTTACCCTTTTAGAAAACACTGAAATAAATTTGTTAGTCTCTAAGGTGCCACAAGTACTCCTGTTCTTTTTTTTAAGAGAGAATGGAGATTTTCAAGCAACAAGCATCAGACAAGGACATGTCAATACAAGGATAACAGAATATCTCCAAGTAACCTTTTGTTATATCCATACAATTGAAATCTGACAGTGAAATGCAATTCAAGGTCCACTTGTTTTGCAGTATTAGATAAAACTATGGAAAGATTATCTTGGTTAGCAACAACAACTCTGCAAACAGCCACCACACAGATGTGTACTGGAATATTCAAAGCCCTTTCTAGCGCTTTTCCAAAGTATGACACAGTTCCACACTGATAAACACTTCCAGCATAGAGAGCCTGAAAGACCAAAACACTCGCTTCAACCCATTCCTCATAAGCTGTGCTCAGTAGAAAAAAAACCCCAAACACTCTCCACAGCCTATGCCCATCCGGCCTTTGCTTCTCAGAAAGGGAAGGACCTGCAGGCCCATCAGTGCTGGGGACTTCAATGGCAAGTCCAATAACAGCCACTTGAAAACAAACCCGATGTGGTGAGTGTCTATAGGAGGCTGAGGGTCTATAGGAGGCTGAAAGATTAAGCTCCCTGATGTGATCACCAAAATGTATGTTGAGCATCCAACTGATGTGATTTCTTTTCTCTTTAAAACTGATGGTCAAAGTTCTCTTGATCCACAGACCTACAGCCAGGGCAAGTGCACTGCAAATTCCCCCATCTCTATGTTGCTGCACCCACAGGCCTCATCATCTCAAGGGGTGGGGTGGGATGGGAATTCAAATCTTCATGGGTTAATGTCTCTTCCTTGCATTCCCCTTTTTTGAGCACGTGATGATCACTAGATAGCCATAGTCACATTTAATAAAATAAAAAGAAACCAGAGAGTTAACTCTTACCGAACATTTCTTTTACTGCTGCTTTCAAGCAGACACTCCCTGGCCTGCCATTTCCCACCCCACAATCTGTTTCTGCACTCACTGCTAGGGCTTAGCCAGACTTCATCCCGGAGAGGAAATTGGGAAGACAATTACTAGTCTGAGACGCAAAGTAGTTTTATGTACTCCATCATGCTCCTTGGAAGGGAAGGACGGTCCAAGGGACTTGGGAGACCCAGCTTCAGTTCCTTGCTACACCACGACTTCCTGTGTGACCCTGCACAAGCCTCACTCTCCCCATCTGTAAAATGGGGACAATAGCACTTCGCCACCTCACAGAGGCTTTGTGAGGTACTCAAATACTACGTGATGGAGGCCATAATAAGATATGTTACCCCAGCCTGTGGGACAGACACCCACATAGTACTTTTTTCCTACTTGCACCAGACAACAGGGTCTATTAGGCCTGGTTTACACACAAAGTTGCACCCATGTAATTACAGATATGATTTTTAAACAGGTGTGTGATGGGGCGAATCAGCCCCGCACTGGTATGGCATGGGTTAATCCTTCCCTCCTACCAGAAGAAGCCCCACCCCTGAGGCTCTGCCGGGCATGCTCCACCTGTAAGTCAGCTATAAAAGCCTGACTTAGTCAGGGCTGACCGCCAGGGAAGGAGGACACTCGGTGGAGATTCCAGCCCGGGAGCCGCTTCTGCCCCTGACTGCAGAAACCAGAGAGTCTGAAGCCCAGATCAGAGACCCTTTGCCCACAACTAGTCAACAGGAGTCGGAGTCCCAACAAGTTACCTGCGCCAAGGAGGTTGGAGACCCCGACGATGAACGGACCCCGGCTTCAGGACACACGGTAGGAAGTGGCCCAGGGGGTGGAGTGAGTGGTACCTCGCACCTGAAGAAGGTCAGAGTGTTGCAGAAGGATCCCCGCTGACTGGGTGGTGACCACGCTCACTGCTGACAGGACCGTGGGCCAGGACCCAGTTGAGAGGGAGGGGCTGGGTCCCCCTACCACCTCTGCTGCCACCCACCCCTAGGTGGCGGCCTTCTTTGACTCTGGTCACTAGGCCACATAACCCTGACCCCTAGAGCAATTGTATTGACTTTGGCCACTAGGTTGAATAGCCCTGACTTCAAGGGCGCCTTGTAGGGACTCCAGCCGCTAGGCCACATTACCCCACCAGAGGAGGGGAATTAGATGGACTCTGGCCATTGGGCCGCACTGCCCTAGAGGCGCCTTGTATGGACTCTGGCCACTAGGCCACATTATCCAACTAGGGAAGGGGAAGTAGATGGACTCTGGCCCTTGGGTCACCCTGTGCTAACTACAGAGGGGTTTAGAACACAAACTTGGGCATAGAGAGGCTGTGTTACCTCCCGCCCACTTGACTTAAGGGGCCATCAAGATACTAGCCCTGCCACAAGATGCAACTTTGTGTGTGGACACTCTTAAGCGGATTTAAACCTGGCTAAATGCAAGCTAACCTGATATAACCCATTTGAAGCTAACATAAGTGTGTCAATGCAGGGGTTTGCACCAGTTATACTCAATTGGTTTTTAAACAGATTTAAGTTAAACCAGTGCAACTTCTGCGTGTAGACAAGCCCTTAGGTCTACGGGCTCCTCTGCAAGAGCCCTGTATCGGGGCCAGGCAAAATGTCCCAGCCAAAGCTCTGGAAGAGTACTTCACTCAAGCCAAGTCTACCCCCAGTTTTTGAACAGGTATAACTATGTCAGTAAGTGGTGGGATTTTTTTTTATCCATATTGTTATAGAACAACTCCTAGCATGGATAGTGTTATACCTGTGTAAAAGGTGCTGGATGCCATTATAACTGCATCCACACTTCAGGGGTTAATAGTTCATACCAGGATAGTAAAACCAGCACCACTTTTTGAGTGTAGACAAAGCCTAAGGCACCATGTCTTCGCAGGCTCTGAGAGACCAAGAGTTAGAGCACCACCAAGAGTTAAAAGATCAATGTGGGTCACATTCTTCACCCAGAACAGTCATTCACCTCCATGCAAAATGAGTGCAAGTGACAGCACCAAGTCCAGGACAATGGGGAATCAAGGGCTGTGCATTAAGGTAGAATTCCACCCGGTAGGCATATAATTGTAACACCTCTTCAGTTACTGACACAGGAATAATTGTGTCGTTCTCACTTTTCCCCCTTTAAAGCTGTTTGGGTTCCGCATTTCGTTCAGCTGGGACAGTGAACCTGGCTTTCATTTTCTGTTTTCCACGATCCAGCACAGTATTATCGTCAAGTCATTTGGCCCCAACATGAGCATCATTCGGAGTGGAAAAGCAGGGACCCTGCTCTGAGCTCCACTGAAAGACTGTGGATAAAGAGAACTAGCTTGAAACTAACAAACACCGCAAAAACCATAGACTGCTCATCCTTGACAGGAACAGTCTTGGCATGTCTGGAATGTGTCAAACCACAGGGAAACCAATTCTGTTCATATTAGTTTTTGTGAAATCCTCTTTTTTTTTTTTTTAAACAAAAGTTAACATTCTAGGCCTCAGCTACTCGGCAGTGTCCCTTTAAGATTGTCTTTTGCTTTGAAATGTAACTTATCAGTCGAACCCCAGATACATTTGTATATTTGACTGTTGCATCCTTTTCCTTTGAACTCCCAGACCGATAAAAGTACAGCCCCCACAATTGACCAACCCAGTTTCCTCTCCCCGTGGTTTTCGTTCCCAGGTTCTGGGAAGATAAAAGCCCTAACAGGCTTGCTGCCCTACCTACCCCACTCTGACTGATAATTCTACACTAAAAAACAATTATCAAGCTTTGCCAGAGCAACCACAATGTGATTCAACCATGCCCAGAGTACAGTATATCTTTCGATACTCATTAGAACATTCTCTAGGTCTTCGAGTCCTGGTATTACCCTGCCATGTCCTGAGTTATCCTTTGGCCTTGTCTAAGCCAGTCTTTTTGCCCTAAAATTTCCCACTGTTGCTACCATGAGCACAGTGCCACCACGGGCAGCAATGATGCGTGCCTGTTTGTAGGCAGGGCTCTAGGGGCTACTGGCATTTTAGACACCACTTGGTCTAGCCTTGCTCTGAGCAGCATTAGATAACCTGGTGGTTGATATGCCAGTGGCTGGTCCAGGTTGGCACTTTCATCCAGACCTGCAGTGGGTGAAATGTTGGGGGGAAAAGAAGGTACAGACAGCCTTGGATCCACTTGTTTGGTGACGTGAGTTTCACAGAGGAATGGAAGGAAGATGCTGTGTGTATTAGGCCTTGTCTCCACACAAACTTGCACCGGCTTAGTTAAACCCGTTCAAACCCTTACGTGGGCACACTCTCATATTTCAATGGATGAGTGTCGTCTTGTAGCTCAGCTTAAATTTGCTCCTCATCAACTTAAACAAGCCACTCAAACACAAAATAGGTGTCCACACGAGAGTTTGCACTGGCTTAACTACATTGGATTAACGCCACACTTTTAGTTCAACTGCAACTCTGAGGAGATAAGCCCTAGGGGTCCAAAAGGAAAAGTGGGAGTGACACCACTTGAGGTACTCCATGACAGCCAAATCCAACTTCCATTGACTTCAATGGAACTTAATATGGAAAGGGTGCCTCATCATGCTGCTGCCACCTGGCCCCTGGTCATATCTTTCCTTAGATGGCTTCTTTTTCTCTTGGCGCTTCACCTTCCAGTCTCTGTGGCTTAAATCTTCACTAGAGGGAGATGACTATTTGCACTCTGAGGCTCAGGCATAGCACCATAGAAATCCTGGGGAGATGTTTTAGAACATAAGAACGGCCATACTGGGTCAGACCAAAGGTTCATCTAACCCAGTATCCTGGCTTCCGACAGTGGCCAATGCCAGGTGCCCCATAGGGAATGAACAGAACAGGTAATCATCAAGTGATCCATCCCATCTCCCATTCCCAGCTTTTGGAAACAGAGGCTAGGGACACCATCCCTGCCCATCCTGGCTAATAGCCATTGATGGACCTATCCTCCATGAATTTATCTAGTTCTTTTTTGAACCCGGTTAGTGTCTTGGCCTTCACAACATCATCTGGCAAGAAATTCCACAGGTTGCCACAGAAGATCCATTAATTGGAATTTCCAACGTTTTAGATTCTTCATCATGGGTTTCCTTAGCCATGGAGTTGCATGAGGAATAATAAGTACCATAAATCACAGGTAAAGAGGTTCTGAGAACTGTTTAAAGAGCAGAAATACAAGTCCCATGTGCAGGGCAGAAGACAAAAATAGTTATCTGAACCATGCTCCAGTTAGTGCAAGAAAGGAATGTCCCAAATGGTCTTTGGTTCTCCCTATGACTGTTTCTGCTGCTGCTACCTTAATTTGTATACAAAAATTCTAGCTGGAGGTAACGATTCTCTCAGAAAAAAGGTGAGAAGTTTTTTTGGCTGTCAGTGGTGGAATGGGTTTCACTGCTGTATAATGTGGCAAAATTCCTCTCGTCATTGAAGCAATATATTGCAGTACATTAAAAGCCTTCATTATTCCCAATGCTTTGCTCACTGTTCCTTGGGGGTCAGCATATGATGCAAGTCCTCCAAAAATTCCCAGCATCCGGAAGCCTGAAACTGAATGGAAAATGATCAGATGAGTACATTTGCTGTCAAGATTCACCGTTAATAAACAAGGCACAAAATTAGCAGGCAGAGGGTAGAATATTAGGAAGGGACACTGTGCCAACTTGAAAAGAAGCTTTTAGGACCGCTACAATTACAAGCAACAGCTACAATTTCTGTAACAGAAAACTTAGTAAAAGCCAATGATTTTTTTCTACTTTTCAATGTGTTCATTTGACAGCAGTTTGTGTATAGTCAGTTTCACTGTTTTCCCCTGCATGTCAGGGAAGACTACTTACAAAACATTAACAGAGAAGCAGAACAACCCTTAAACAATTTTTAAAGGTTTGGGTTAAAAAAAAATACTGGCCATACTATTTAAAAGGCTGCCTTATCAGAAAAACAATTCTTGAAATTAGGGAAATTTAAAACTTGATTCATTTCCCAAAGCTCTCAGATCTAAAAAATGCAAGTTGACAGCGTCCCCTTTAAACTCTAACCCTTTCGCTTTCAGAATCTAACAGCATAAGCACAGTAATCAGTTCAATACAGTGTATCTGGCTTCATGGAAATAAACTTCCTCTGCACTGGTGAGCATGGTATGAATGCTTTTGTTATATAATGCTCTGCACTTGTATTAGGCTTTTATCTAAGGAACTCAGCAAACTTAATGACCATTAACACTTACAACCCCACAATGCTGTACAGTAGTGAGTAGAATACCTGGCTTACAGATGAGTAACTGAGATAGAGGTTGAGGGATGATACTAATCAGCAGACCACACTTCCTCCTGTTCTTAATCCAGAACTCAGTTAATCACATTATCTTTCAGGGCCTGATCCTTCTCCCTTTGAAGTACAGGGGAATTTGGCCACTGACTTCATTGGGAGCAAGACCAGGCTATTAACAAGCTGTTACTGCCATCAGACTTCTCTTCTTCAGAGTGGTGGGAAATGTCCAGTCTACTGACACAAGAGGCACAGACCAATGTCACAGCTGAACAGGTCATCTAGACTGGCATTTCAGCTCCAACAGTGGTCGAAGCAGCAGCTTCAGAGGAGAGTGTGAAAATCACACAGTGCACCCAATGATGCAATGTTACACAAGTGGGGTGGCTTACAGGGGAGAGGGGAAAAACCTGCATCTGAAATCCACACTCCAGGGCCATTTGGGGAGACAGCTCTTTGGTGCTCCTAACAGTGAATCTGATGACATTAACGCTCTGTTTCTTGTTCCCATTCCCCTACCCTCTGTCTACTCAACCCTAACCCTAACCTACTCAACACCGTGAGCTCCTCAGGGCAAAGGCTGGATTCCCTTCTGGAAGGCACCTATCACACTGTGGGCACTACCATAAACAACCAACCGCCTGCCTGCAACTGTTACGAAAGTGCCCTTTAACTCCACTGGAAAGCACTGAAGAAGTGGAGATTTTTTGGATGGACAGTCAGAACGTGTTAAAATTGTGATGCTTTCAGACAGGTTAGGAAATGCTGTAAAGGCCCATCTATACTATGTACAGTAACAGCATCAGGGGACAGTCACACTCCCCTCCCACTGTTATGTTTGCAGTGCGGGTGGTATTTCCCACCCAAGTCACATCCCCGTGGCAGCGAATTCTACGAAAACATAACCAGGGTACCATTTTAAGAATGTTTTATCCCCCAACTATATAGACTGCCAAAAATGAAACAGAGTGAATATGCTGAAGGCAGTGCAGTATCCCTACTAACTTGCAGGTGTGGTTTCTTCATGGTCCTCTCCCCATTCCTCGTACTGAAAAGGACTTCCAATCTGGTCAAAATAATGTGATTATGTGGCTGAGAGAGACAGGAAATGACCAACACTCCTAAAAGGATGGAAATTAGCCAGTTTTTTGTTTTGTTTTTAGTCATCGCAAGGTAAATCTTAAAAGAATCTGCACAAACAGTGACCCAATCACCACATGAATCGGAGGGGAATGTAAGATGAGAATTATTGATCTGTCCAAGGTCGCACAGCAGGTTAGTGGTAGAGGTGGGAACAAAATCCAGGTCTGCTGACTCACACCACCTCCCTCTTTTCCATTTGTGATGGCCAAGGTCACAAGCCAGGAGAGCTTACTGAGGGATACAATTACCCTTGTAGCACTGAACGAAACCCGTATTTCTCCTCTTAGGCCAAACGCTGAAAGTCTCCAGTTCTCCCCCTTCCCCCCCAGGAGTGGATCATGACCAGCAAACAAGTTTTTAAAGGGGTTAAATTGTGTCTACAGCAGGAAAAAAGACCATGTTTGAAAACATGTTAGCTAACACATTTTCTAAGATGGCCTGTTTTCCTAGATTTGGCCTACACTTGAAAGTTATATCAGCGTAGCTCTATCAGGCGTGTGTAAAAACGACACTCCTGAGCAACACAACAAAAACCTCCGTGTAGACACAGCTAAGTCAACAGAAGAATGTTTCTGTTGACCAAGGAGGTGGTGTTCCTACAATTTCTTTTGTCAGTGTTGGCTGCAGCTACACTCCAGGGCTATGCTGGCATAGCTAAACCAGTATAGTCTCTGTGGCATAATCATCCCCAGAGTCCACACAGGGCTTTTCCCAGGATTCTTAGGACTTGTCCACACAAAGATTTTGCACTGCTTTAACTGTATTAGCAGGAGTATTTTATGAAAGACACAGGAGGTAACTATCCTGCTCTACTTGCCACTGGTGAGGCCTCAGCTGGAGTAGTGTGTCCAATTCTGGCCACCACAATTTAGGAAGCTTGTGGACAAATTGGAAAGAGTCCAGAGGAGAGAAACAAAAACGATAAAAGGTTTAGAAAACCTGATTTATGAGGAAAGGTTGAAAAAAATGGGAATGTTTAGTCTTGAGAAAAGATGACTGAGGAGGGGGACCTGATAACGTATCTTCCAATCTGGATAAGTTAATGGCTATTAGCCAGGATGGGCAGGGATGCAAACCCATGCTCTGAAGCACGGGTCTCAAACTCGCAGCCCGTGGGCCATCTCCCAAACTCCCTCACAGAGCCTGCACCTCCACCCCCTCCTGTCCCCAAACTCCCTCCCAGAGCCTGCAACCCCACCCCCTCCTCCTGCACCCTCACCCGCTGCCCCACCCCAGAGCTGCACCCAGCACCTAAACTCCATCCCAGAGCCTGCACCCCAGACTCCCTCACAGAGCCCAACCTCTCACCCCTTCTGCACCGAAACTCCCTCCCAGAGCCTGCACCACAATCCCCTACTCCAGACCTCCTCCCCCACCCAAGCTCCCTCCCAGAGCCTTAGGAAGGTGGGGGGCGGAGTTTTTTGGGGGGCAGATTCTGGGCAGCATGAGTGACCATTATTGGCCTGCTGGGAGGATTTGAGGACTAGCACTGGCCCTAAGATAAATTTAGTTTGAGACCCCTGCTCTGAAGTGTCCCTACCTCTATTTGCCAGAAGCTGGGAATGAGTGACAGGGAATGGATCACTTGATGATTACCTGTTCTGTTCATTCCCTCTGGGGCACCTGACATTGGCCACTGTCGGAAGACAGGATACTGGGCTAGACAGACCACTGGTCTGACCCAGTATGGCTGTTCGTATGTTCAGGGCTGTTATAAAGAGGACCGTGATCAATTGTTCTCCACATCCACTGTAGGTAGGACAAAGATGTAATGGGCTTAATCTGCAGCAAGGGAAATTTAGGTTAGAAATTAGGAAAAACTTTCTAACTCTAAGGGTAGTTAAGCTCTGGAATAGGCTCCCAAGGGAGGTTGTGGAGTCCCCATCATTGGAAGCATTTAAAAACAAATTGAACACACACATCACAGGGATGGTCTAGGTTTACTTGGTCCTGCCACAGGGCAGGGGGGCAGGACTTGAAGTCCCTTCCAGCCCCACATTTCTAGGATTCTCTATTGGTTTGAAACCCATATAAAGTGGTACAACCCCCTATTATGGACCAGTTACACACCTTTATACCAGCATAGCCATCAATACATAGATTCCAAGGTCAGAAGGGACCATTAGATCTTTGATTCTGAACTCCTGTATAACACAGGTCAATGTATTTCACCTGCTTACCCCATACTGAGCCCAATAACGTGTGTTGGCCAACATCTATGTAACTGCATCCAAACAAAGGTCTTAGCAATTTAACTGTATCAGTGAATCACACTCCAACTGAAATTTTTTAATCGGTAAAAAGACTCAGTAGACCCAGCCTTAAAGCCACAGCTAGAAGTGCATTTGGAAATGGCATTTCTCCCCCCACCTTCCTCCCTTGAGCAAGGACTCTGGGTGATACTTTGCAACACTGTAGAAGGTGAAGGACGTTTTCTGTCTGGGAAGCAGTCGAGACTACATAGAAAGGAGCAGAGCAGAATCTGGGCATGTAATTACCAAAGTAGCTACACTATGTTAATTCACTGGATCTGTCTGAAATAATGCACAGTGCAGGTCCATGGAAAAAGTGAAACGCAGACTGTCAAGGGAAATCTGTGAAGGCCTTATGTGAAGTAGTGTCTTGGAGCCAAAGCAAGGGCAGACTTTGCACAGCCATCATCATTTTTAGAACATAATTGAGATCAAACCCCCTCATCTCCTTCTCTCAGTACGTTACAGTGTAACTGACGGGGCGAGGGAAATTATTCAAAGTTGAACACTGCCATTTTGTTCCTGTCGTGCTTCGGTTATGGCAGCACACCTGGTGGATGATATCATGCATTTGGTCAGGACTCCCTCCCACACCTGGCATAATGAAGAGAGCTAAGGATAGGGTAAGCTTTTCCCTCTGTTTACGTAACTGGCGCATGGCTAGTGCACTTGTTATCAGTTCCTGAGGGGAGGCAGTACAGTTTAGTGGATAGCGAAGGCTATAACTCTGTTAAGAGCTTTGATAGCTATAAACGTGCAAATGCTAAGCATTATTTGTGTATTGGAGCAGCCTAAGGCTGGGGGGAGGGAGGGTAGCAGACATCATCGGGGGGGGGAGGATTGCAAAGAGTCTGGAAGGTGAAGGCAAGTAGCTTTCATATGACACAGAGAATAAGGGGAAGTGAATGGAGCGGTGTAGCAGAAGAGAAAGATGGTTTATGTGGCAGTGTTTAGGACACACTGTGTGGGAACAAGATGAGAAACAGGAAGACCAGAGAGATCAGTGCATGAAAGGAGAATCTCAGCAATGGGGCTGCCCAGGAAAGGGCAGAATCAAAGATGCAAGGATGAACCCTGAGCAGGGAGATAAAGGAAGAGTACCAACTCCTTGGGTTCCAGGATCTTATTTCTTTGTCAAGCCCTTCTCCAAAAAAAAATCTATTTGTGGCACTTATATGGCCCCCATTCCCATAGTATCTGTGCACCTCCCCATCTAATATATTTATTATATTACAGGTGGGGCTGGTAGCACTGTCTCTGGTTAAGGTTGCCAGACTCTTCCCATTGTAAGACTCTCTTTTCAGTTGCTAATAACTTTAACCAAGCTGTAACCCTCTGGGCTGAAGTTTTCAACATGGGGTGTCAGCCTCAGTCTGAATATTTTGGGGGGGAAATCTCAGCCCAAATGGCTCAGCTCTTTATGATAACAAAGCTAGGGGGGAAAAATACAGTGTTTTGCCCATGTTAAAAAATTCTGCACAAGCAACCTCAATTCTGGCATTTCCTAACATTTGAGTGTATTGACTTTGCAACCTCAATAACATTCTTTTAATGGAGGCTTTTTGAGTGTAGCAGCAACTGTGTATTAGGGGAGTGCTAGGACTCAGACACTAAAGATACATCTACACGGCAACTGGGAGCCAGCCTCCTAGGCCGGGGTAGCCAGACTCATGCTAGCAGGCTAAAAATAACAGCGTGCACGTTGCAGCACAAGTAGGGGCTTGGCCTGGCCGCCCAGACTCAGACCGAGCTGGCCCGAGCCACAATGCGCAAACCACTATTCTTAGTGCACTAGCTGAAGCCCGCTAGCACTCGTCTCTCGATCCAGGCTGGGAGGCTCCTTCCCAGCTGCAGTATAGGTGTAGCCTAAGTGACTTCCCAATGTCAGTATCAGCAGAACAGGGACTTGCCCCAAGATCTGCCAAGTCCCAGGCTAGTACCCGAACACTGGAACATCCTTCCTCCCTAGGCTTCTTGCACCTTCCATCTCCCCACACCCGGGAGCATTTAAAGAGGGATTCCACTCCCCGCCAGCGTCAAGAGAAACTGAGGGTGTATCTACACTGCAGTTAGATACCTGCAGCCGGTCCATGCCAGCTGACTCAGGCTCAGGGGCTCGGCTTAAGGGGCTTCTTAATTACAGTGTAGTTATCCGGGATCAGGCTGCAGCCTGGGCTCTGGCACCCTCCCACCTCACATGGTCTTAGACCCTGGGCTTCAGCCAGAGTGTCTATACTGCAACTAAACAGCCCCTAAGCCTGAGCCCATGTCAGCTGACATGGACCAGCCAGGGGTTTTAACTGCAGCATAGACATACCCTAAGGGTCCCTGCCTTCCTGCTCCCGCCGGCTGCCAGCCACTCGGTGTTCCATGCCTGTTTGTCCCAGCCCCTCATTTGAACTCTCCCACTCGGTGCCCTGAATAGATGGAGGAGGCAAGCGTTGGGGATCAGAGGGAGACAGGGCACAGCAAATGCACAGACCAGAGGAAAGAAGGGCTAGTTTGGAGCCACCGCAAGCAGCAGCCCTGCTGTTGGCTGGATGCAGGCCCTCACCCGCCACAGTGTCCATAGTAGCCTTCCCAAAACACTACAGAGGTGAGAACTGGTCAGTTTCCTGCACAGCTAAAAGCTGGCGCAGGCAACTGATAAAAACATGTCTGTTCCTGGCCTTTGCATGTGTCACAGATGGGGTGGAATATCCCGTGCTTTCCATATTCGCCCACATTCACAAGTTATCTGGCCTGAGCTATCAGCAAAAGCCCTGCAAAAACATTCGACAGGGTTCAACTACCAGGCAGTTTGTAACGGAGCTGTTCTAGAGAAAAATACAACGTTATCACAGTTACTGTTGCCCCAATGCAATTAGTCATACCTGATAGAGAGATAGGAACCTTCTCAGGGCACAGCCGGCTCTGCAGCGTCGGTAACAGATGAAGTCAAAAGGAAAACATCCCTACTATCAATAACCAGCTTGAAAGCTGAACCACAAAACCTCGAAACACCCCCAAAACCGTAGGAAGGACTCTCCTCCCTAAAGGAGATAGCAGTACTGCTTATAAAGGGCTTTATGTAATCAGCCTGTTCTGAGGAGAACATGTTACTGCTTCCAATTGGCACCAGTTAAGTGACAGCCTTCCTTCACTCACTCACTCTCTCTGGGGGTTTAACAACCCTTCTCCATCCTGGATGAGTGGTGTTGAGGGTCACACAGAAGAAAGGATCCTAACAGAAGGAGCAATGGCCTGAATTTGGGAGTCCTGAGTTCAATTCCCTGCTCTGACACAAACTTCCAGTATAAGCTAAGTCTCTCTGGCCCAGAGCCTCAAAGGTATACAGGTGCCTCACTCCCATTACAATCAATGGGATGTAGGCTCTGGGCCTCAGTTCCCCGAGTGGGTGGACTGTGATATACAGGAGTCAGACTAGATGATCTAGTGGGCCCTTCTGGCCTTCACTGCTCTATAAAATGGGAATAACAGCATTTTTCTATCTTGCAGGGGTGTTACCATATTAACGCTGGTGAGATGCTCGGGTAATAGGGTAAGTAAGGAACTGCTCCAGGTTTCCCTCCTGTATGTACCAGTCAAATGCACTGACTGGGCAGGGTTGGAGGAACTTGGCCAAACAGAGGCTAGTTTTCAACGATGCAGCACCTTCCATTAGAGAGACACTCAGTTGACTAATGTGAATCTGACTATAAACCGGCGGCCATTTACCAAAACCCTTACACTGCTCTCCCTGGTAACATAGTTACAGGTGGGCAATGTAATGATCATAGAGCCCTTTATGTAAATAGCTGGGTGCTACCACTGTGTCCTTGACTCCTGCTGTTCCCAGGCCCCATGGTCTTTCCCTTTGCAGTGGACCAGATTGCAGAAGTTAAGGCTGCAGACGTAACCTCAGAGACTTCTCACAAGACAGCTCCCTGCTCTGTCCCAACCCCACCCACAGCCAGGAAGGCTAGAAAGGGCACCTTCCCAGTCTTTCCCACTGGCTTTGGCTCCACTGCTGCTCGTGGGAATGGAAGGAGGAATCTGCCCCATGGGGCAGAAGCTTTAGATGATCAGGTATCAAACTGAGTATCTGGAAACAGGAAAGAGCCATCAACCAACCAAAAGCCCACCAGCATTTTCCCATCACACCCCACTTCAGTCTGGTACACCGCCTTGGGGCAATGTGTGCAGCCAGTGCTTTGCGATCCTGCTCCTTTCCAGAACCGTGCGCCACTCCCTGTGTTTGAGAACCCTTTCGGCCCTGTAAAACACAAAGCAAACACAGGACTGTTGTTGAAACCGTCTGACCACACGTCCCTAATGCACATCCACAGAGCCTGGGGTTAACCTTCCCTTTTCAGCCAGTGGGCAAGTTAGCCTGGGCTGAGTCAGTCCATTCATTTATTATTATTACAAAGTAGCATCTGATTTCTAAAATGGTCAATCGGCTGCCCAGGTGCAGAGAATAAACAGAGGGCCCCCGTGTCAATCAGGTTCTAGCAAGACACTGGGTTTTACTGTACATCTGGTAAGAACTGAATAAGGCCATGAGAGGGTTTTTCCAGTCCACCGAATATATTTGTAACCGTTTTTTTCCAGCTCCCCACAGTTTTCTCTTCATGGGCGACTTAGATGTGGAGCTATGTTAATGGTTCATCACAAACCACAACTCTATGGCTGGGTTCTTGGATAGTTCAGCCACACATAAGGTATCTAAGTTAAGCTGATAACACGGCTGTCCATAGTACCCTGCCAAGCAGCTGGAGTTGTTCATCATTCACGTAAGGACAAAGTTCATGGGAGCATTGCACCCTTTTCATGATTAAAAAATAGACAACTTCACTTACTATTTAATACATTTCTATAGAGCACCTAAACTGATCACATGAAGGCCAGCCGGACTTCGGCCACAAATTAGCAGAGCACTTAAACATGTACTTAAGTGCTTTGCTGAATGGGGGGTCTTAAAAATAATCCTTAGCACTTATCTTGAGCTGTTCATCTCCAAAGGATTTGACATTCGCTTTAGAAACATCATCACCCCCCTTGTCAAGCAAACAGGGAAGGATTTTACAGAGGGGGAAACAGACACAGAGAGGTGAAGTAACTTACCCAAGGTCATTGAGGGTAGCAAGTGTCAGAACCAGACTTAAGATGCATCTACACTGCAGCCAGGAGTGTGATTTGCAGCTAGTATAGACGTACCCACGCTAGCTTTAATCCAGCTAGCATAGACACTTGTTTCGGCGACAGAAGGGGTTTTTCTACTGCTGTAGTAAATCCACCTCCTCAAGAGGCAGTAGCTAGGTGGACGGAAGAATTCTTCCATCAACCTAGCAGCCTCTATCCCGAGGACTAGGTCGGCTTAACTACATCTCTAGGCGACCGAGCTAGGTCGACCTAAGTTGTAAGTGTAGACAAGCCTGAGGCTTTGCCCTCACTGCAAACAATATGCATTTTAATGTGGCTAAATAAGAACGCAGTCTATACTTACACAACGTGGGGGGGGGGGGGGGAAGGGGAGGAATGTCTCTATCCCAGGAAGCAGACACTCTGAAAAAGATTTGGGGGCTGTGGTGGATAATCAGCCAAACACGACCTCCCAGGGCGACACTTTGACCAAAAGAGCTAATATGATCCTTGAATGCATAAACAAGGGAATCATGAGTAGGAGTAGAGAAGTTATTTTACCTCTGAATTTAGCACTGGTGTGATCCCTGCTGAAATACTGTGTCCAGTTCTGGTGCTCACAATTCAAGAAAGATGTTGGTAAACTGGAAAGGGTTCAGAGAAGAGCCACAAGAATGATTCAAGGATTAGCAAACATGCCTTATTAGTTATAGACTCCAGGAGCTTGATCTATTTAGCTTAACAAAGAGAAAGTTACAGTCTCGAGTACTAGCAAGGGAAACAAATATTTAATAATGGGCTCTTCAATCTAGCAGAGAAAGGCATAACACAATCCAATGGTTGGAGGAAGTGAAATAAAAATTAATGCCCTATTTCCAGTCTGAATTTAACAGTGAGTAATTAACCATTGGAACAACTTACCAAGGATCGTGGTGGATTCTCCATCACTGACAATTTTAAATCAAGGTTGGAGGTTTTTTCTAAAGAGATTTGCTCCAAGAATAATTCTGGGGAAGTCGTAGGGCCTGTGGTTAGACAGAAGGTCAGACTGGATGATCACAAAGGTCCCTTCTGGCCTTTGAATCTATAGGTTGCCACAGTATTTTTGTGGGGTGACTAAAACAGCCCTACCATGTGCATTGCAGTGCATGTGTCTATTACTATAGAATACGGCAGTAGTTAAATTTAAAACCAAAACAAACAGTGGAATAGCAGGGAGAGAGAGAGAGAGAGAGAGAGGAAGGAAGCAAGTCACAGTCAGAGAGTCAGTGCACAGCCAGTCAATACATACTGTACGAGCTCTCTCTCAATACAAACCGACTCTCCCAGGCAGAGCACAGATACACACACCTGCACACAGACCTGTATGTCTGTGCAAGGTCCCGTTTGATTGTGAGTCTCCATCTAGCCATATTTTATCAGAGGAGAAATATGCCTCTTAGAAAGGGATTAAAAGCTTCCCAAATGCTACCAGGTGGGGAGGGAGAACCGCAGCTTAGTGTCATTGGGAGAAGAGCATTAAACGGCGATCCCTTCAGATCTGATAAAAGTAGGTCAATCTTTCTGCTTTGCTGAGTCTCTTGGCAGATCGGTGTAGCGCACTGCTGCCACTCACAACTTATAATTTGTGCTTTGCGGCAGACACATCGTTCAAAAGTTAATGAATTCAATACAGCTAATTAAATCAACCTTGGCACCCATTCAAAAGGCATCTTGCTTTTTTTTTATTCCCTCTCTCTTGGCTGCTGGGTGATGTGAGAGAGGAGACTGGAAGTGGTTGCTAAGAGAGCTGGGAGCAGGGGGGAGGTTGTTTTTCATCTCTTGTGTGTTTCCATGTCGGATTCCCATTGTCACACAGACGCTTGTCTATCTTGCGGGAATGTGACATGCCCACGTGGCCTCCGTGTTTATATTCCATCAGCACCCGGCAACAAAATGACCTTTTCTGCCTACTTGTGGGCTCTGAAAACCAAACGCAATATGAGTCAAGGTACCTTTGGATCCCTTCATGACATCTGCCATTCTCAATGAGTAACTGGAGGGGATGTGTTTGTAAACAGCATCCCTCCCAGCTCCTTCTCCCCCTCCTTATGCTGTACGTAGACTGCCTACGCTGCATCCTGCAGCTCTTCATTACTGCTGGGCACAATCAGGGCGTTCGCATGATCCTGAAAGCGCTGAAGCACACGCCTAACTTTAAGCACAGGCAGAGTCCCACTGACTTCACTGGCATTACCCAGGTGCTTACAGTAACACATGCTGAATTAGAGCCAAGGGGCTGCCTCTCCCATTCCCAGCTCAGGAGCTTATCCTAGGCAGGTCACTCTCACAGTCTGTTCCTGGAGTGAATGTGTGTGTGGCCAGTGGCAGGGAATTCTTGGCAGAGGGCCCGTTTCCTGTATTGGTCCCTTATGATATAATGCACTATCTAGGCTTCTAATCCCTGGAGCAGATTGGGTTCCCAGAACAGGATTGTGTTGGCGACCTCTGTTGTCTTATGGGCATGGTTAATTGATCCATCATGACTTCCAGCTGTGAAAGGGGTGTATTGTCCCCATTGTACAGACAAGGAAACTGAGCCTCAGGCGAACTCTGGGATGTGCCCACGGTCACATCTATAGTCTGTGGCAGAGCAGGGGGAGAGAACCCAGATCTTTTGATTCCCAGGCCCGTGCTTTAACTACAAGACCACCCATCATCTCCAACTGACGTTTTCATCATTCATTGTTTTACTGGATTATTTTTATTATATTTTGAGAGCAGACACTGTGGAGCAAGGTTGGGGAGGGAACTGTTCATCTGGAATGCACACAAGAGAAGATCTCTCTTTGTTTGTAGTGAGTCACACAGAATTAGAGAGCCTCTTCCAGGACCCCCTGGCTCTTCCACACTGGTCTCCCTGCATTTTAGAAGGCTGTTCGCTACTGCTGCAGCTCACTGCCAGCGAGATGCCTGGACCTTAGTCCTAATCGCCAGTTGTGTTCACTGTTAAGATCTGGTTCCGAAAGTCCCATGTAAATTTGTCTCAGCTTCAGGACACTGTTCCTTGTCCTACCTTCTGCTCAGACTGAAGAGTTCCCTTCCTCCATTTATACCACCGATTGAAGGTGCGACTGTGTTCCTGCCTGGCTTGGCTTTTCTACCCTATAACCCAAATCTTGCAGTTCTTCCCCCAAACTCCCACTTAGGGCAGCAGGAGTTTTGAGTAAGGACAATAGGTTAGGCCCGGCAATATGCACGTCCCATCCTCCAATCCTTGTATCAGTTCTGTTGTCCTTTTCCAATCCTCTAGTTATTCTATATCCTGCCTGAGCTGGAGGAACCAGAACTGCCCAGCGATTCCAGATGCTGTTGGATTAGAGTTATGTGTTCAGCACTATTTCCTCGATAGTTTTACTTGCAAGTTCATCTGAGAGCAGCAAGTTTTAGACTTGCTGGCACTGCACATTGCCAACTCATAGTTCGTTTGCTATCTGCCACCATCTCTAAGTTGTCCTTGGATCTTCCGATTCCAAGAGATTTGTTTGCTTTATTTTGGACCTGTGCTACGTTTCCTCCTTTGACCCAAATCCTCCAAAATGAGTCACACGAGGTAAAAATAAATGTGTGTATCTTCTTCATTGTCCTTAAACTGCTGTGCTGCGTGCTGATAAACTGCAAACTGCTACTTTGTCCAACAGTAGATGTGGATGTATTTGAAGGGATTCCTGTTTAGTACAGCATTGTACCTGAAGGAGTAGATGCTACAGTTAAGGCTGGGAAGGGCCTTCATTCTAAACCTCTTGAACATACCTTTCTTAGAAATATGAAAGTAGTTTGTGAAATACGTGAAGTGTGAAACCCCAGCAACACACACAAGTAAGTGCAGTGCCAGTGTGTGGACAGCAGCTCAAGTGATATTTCGCTGTGTGTCTGCCCTCACTCAAGGTACAGTTACTGAGGCCTGGTCTACACTGGTGGGGGGGATCGATCTAAGTTACGCAAATTCAGCTACGAGAATAAGGTACCTGAAGTCAACGTACTTAGATCGACTTACCGTGGTGTCTTCAATGTGGTGAGTCAACTGCTGCCACTCCCCTGTCGACTCTGCTTGCACCTCTCGCAGCGCTGGAGTACAGGAGTTGACGGGAGAGGGCATGGGGGTCGATTTATCGCGTCTAGACTAGACGCGATAAATTGATCCCCACTGGATTGATCGCTGCCCGCCAATCCGGCGGGTAGTGTAGACATACCCTAAGTATAGATCACCGCAGAGTTAACTGGAGTTAAGACATATCCATAGAGGTTAATCAGCAACACCTTGGTGTGT
The DNA here is from genome assembly GCF_013100865.1 of Trachemys scripta elegans. Lineage (NCBI taxonomy): Eukaryota > Metazoa > Chordata > Testudines > Emydidae > Trachemys > Trachemys scripta. Next base: position 264,163,850 of record NC_048299.1, on the reverse strand, counting down.
TAGCTCCGCTTAGTAAGATAAAAACACACACCATTGGTTTATTTTGGGAAGGTTCTCTGGCCTGTTATACAGGAGATCAGACTAGATAATCACAATGGTCCCTTCTGGTCCTGAAATCTATGAATCCTTCCCCTGTGCTTTAACAGGCACTCCTTACCTGGGGCACAAGGAGGGTACAACTCATTGGGTGAAATCCTGGCCCCACTGAAGTCACTGGGAGTTTTGCCATTGACCCAAATGGAGCCCAAGATTTCACCCATTGTACCTTGCGATTGGCAAAGAGGCAGAGAGCATGGTGATTTATCTTCTAAACTCCTGTCTTTGGCCATGCGCCTCACCATACAAAAAAAACCTCTTATGTAGACTGATAGGGTGCTTAAAAGCTCATCCCATGGCGAAAGTGCATTGAACATTTAAAAAGCAACAGAGAGTCCTGTGGCACCTTTAAGACTAACAGATGTATTGGAGCATAAGCTTTCGTGTGTGAATGCCCACTTCGTCGGATGCACAAAACAAAAAAGGCAAAAACCTTACCTCACTGCAAGCAGAGCTCAACCCCCAAATAGGGAGACAAGCCAGGGTCTCCATGAAGTCCACTAAGGACTTCGCTATTGCTATTGATTTTACAGGGAAGATGCTCAGACACTACGATGATGGGTGGCGGGATAAAACCTCACAACAGACAGACGGAACATGAGCAGACAGATCAGACAAGACTATGCAATTTTGACAGGGGGCCTCAGTAACTGGGGTAAGACGCATTTCGGAGCACGTGTCCAGGGCATGCTCTGAGCCTGTCTCTTCCCTTAATCAGACTCAACTTAAAACTGTTCCTCTGCTAACTTGTCAATTTCAAGGCTGCACCCTACAGTAGTTGCTTAAAATGGACAGGATTCAAACACACTTTGCATTTATGAGTTTGATCTCTTGATATACGCAGGTCGGAACCACTGTTTTAACCATTCTCTACGTGCTACGGCCCAACCAGATTGAATTACGTCTCACTTGTAGAGCACAAGCATACAACCCCCAAAGTGTTCTATTTTGTGTTAGTTAGTTATTTAGATTTATAATACCACCACCACCACCCCCAAAAGGCACCTAACATGCAGGAAGCCTGACAAGGTTTTTAAGAGGCAATACCTAAAGCAATCTCCACCAAGAACAGCAGTATCTAATTAAACGTCAGAGCAAAAGGAAAATATTCACTACCTTTCCTAAAAACTGCCTCAAGGAACATTCCTCTAAAAAGCCCCCATGCAAACTGATTCTTGCAGCATGCCCTGAGGGCTAAATGGGAACACAGCAGCCCCTCCAGGTCCCATACTTGCACACTGGATTCCGTTCCTACATGTGTTGAAGTTGTTTCTAAGACCACATCTACACTACAAACTTCTGCCAGCACAGCTGTCACTCAGAGAGGTGTGACGAGGCATGATCCCCAGCCGGCAGAAGGCCCTCGCAGTTATGATGGCAAAACTGTGCTTTTGCAGGTATAGCTTATTTTGCGTGGAGAGGGGAGAGGAATGGGGGTGGGCTCACTGTTGCTGGTATAAGCTATGTCCACTCTAGGAGTGCGTTTTGCCAATACAGTATACGGGAATATTTATATCACCAAAATGCTCCTACTGTAGACGAGGCCTTACAAACACCATCCAATACAAATCTCTTCCTCTCGTTCCCACGCAGAGCTTGATCTCTGTTCTGAAACGTGCACATAACTACTCGGTTCTAAGATATATTAACTTCTTCCTTTATGTGGCTGAATGGAGCTTGGGGTCTCCCTGTGAGAGGGCCTCAAAGAACTTGCTTAAAAAAAATGCCCCTCATAGTTCTCTGGGTGTCAGCATTTCTACAGTAGGAATAAAATGATGAAGACCCCAACACTGCATAAACCAGGCCAGGTCACATTCTTACTGAAATCAGACTGATTTTGATTAAAAAAATCCCCTTGCGAACCTACCTCTGCCTGCCTTTTCTGTCAGAAGTGGTACTGTAGAGCATCGTTCATTGTGAAAGATGGAAGCAAAGAAAACTAGAGAGGAAGAGTGAAACCAACTAAATGGCGGGTTTGGGAAAAAACAGAGAGGGGAAGTGACTGAGGGGTTCCAGTGGAGGAGGGAAAGAGACTTAAAAACTGATGAGGTTGCAAGTGGGTAATGATCTCACGTCAGCAAACATCCAAAACGGGAAGCGTCTCTGGCCTGGGGAGAATGGGTGGGGACCAGGAGGAAGTTAGGAGTGGAGAGCACAGCCCCAGCACACAGGGAGAAGGTGGATAGTGGGTCAGAGATTAGTGAATGGGTTTAAGGAGAGTTTTGACAATCAGGAGGGAAGTTTCCTGCATCTGATTCTGCAACAATTCACAGCAGTGTCTAGCAAAAAGATGGACAGAAATCCTACCCCGCAACTTAAAGCATCCTAAAAAGTGGAGTGTTGAGATAGCGCGGCGTCAAAGTAATTTGAACTGAAACTGACAACCCTGTATCAATGCAGTGGCCCCTGAGAGACGGAGAAACTGCTCTTGGTTTCCTGAGGATCTTCAGGGTCAAACACAGCAGACACACTCAATTCACTAAGATTTACACAACCAGCTTTACTAAAGTAAACACCTAGCGCTATAGCTCCTCTGTGCTCCCAGCACCAGTATCTCTTGGCTGTTTTGCATATTTTCCTCCATCAACCTCCCCCTGGTATAATAGGGGACCATGATACTGGCTGGCGCTGGGAGCTCTGCTGGTGCAGACAGCACTAGTGCAGTTCTGGAGTACAGCACTGATGCATTCTTCTAGCCTCACACATCTTTTCTCTATTTCAGAGCCTCAGGTTAACCTGTAATAAAATGGGGATAACAATATTTACCAGTTTTGTAAAATGCTTTGAGATCCTAGAATGAAAAGTGCGATGTATCCAGATTATTATTTGTGCCCGGTGTATTTGCATCTGGCAGGGGTAGGATACTGCACCAGTTGGAGTAATGGCGTAGGATGAAATTCTCAAAAACATCTAAGTGACTTAGGAGCCTACGGGTATGTCTACACTACCTGCCAGATTGGCGGGTAGTGATCGATCTAACGGGGATCGATTATCGCGTCTCGTCTAGACGCGATACATCGATCCCCGAACGTGCTCCCCGGTGACTCCGGAACTCCACCAGGGCGAGAGGCGGAAGCGGAGTCGACAGGGGAGTGGCGGCCGTCGATCCCGCGCCGCGAGGACGCGAAGTAAGTCGATCTAAAATACATCAACTTCAGCTAGGCTATTCTCGTAGCTGAAGTTGCGTATCTTAGATCAATCTCCCTCCCCCCCCCCCCCCCCAGTGTAGACCAGGCCTAAGTATCCCTCTCAAAAGGGCCTAAGTGATTTAGAACATATGCCCACTTTTGAAAAGGGGACTTGGGTGCTTTTGAAAATGTTATCCTTACCCGGCATGGCAGCCTATAAATTCCTATAAATATACTACACGAGTCATTCAAACTATTCTAATTGTATCCACTAGCCAGCCACTGAAACCACAGAGAAACCATGCTAAACAGAGGGTGTCCTTGTCCACCCTCTCGATAAGCTTTTTTTTGAGAGAGAGAGAGAGAGAGAGAGAGAGAGAGAGCGTGCACTCTATATTGTTCTCAAAAACTTCTCAGTGCAAAGGAACATTTGAGAATTCACAAGGGTAAAAATATTTAGGAAAGTTGTTAACGCTTCTCGGAAACTTTGCGAGAGTATTATTTTCAGGGCTGAGCAGCCGTTTGTAAGTTATTCGCAGTTCGCAGATTTAACCCACAGACACATTTAAGTGTAAACTTGCTAATAATGGCCTATGTGTCTGGAAAGCCCCTTTGATTAGCCACTCAAACTCATAGCTGCACTGTGCAGCCGGGCGATACTTACCGAGAGCCATATTTGAATAACTAAACCTCTGACAGTGCACAGGGGAAGCACCAGAATATCACTTCCGGTTGGAATCCTCCCCTCCACAGAGAATACCCAAAAAGGTAAAGAGGGGAGGGGCTGGGATTTCCACTGCCTTACCCCCAGAGTATTTCCACCAAGCAATGGCAAAGAGCCTTTAGCAGCTCTTAAAAACTCATTTTTACCATCAGTGGAGCAGGCTGACATGTCAAACTAGAGAATCTCTCCAATAACATTCCTGAGACCAGAGCCCTGCATTCACTGACTGAGGAGAGAGAAGATCTAGAGTCTCTGAAAAGCAAAATGTTTTTTTAAAAGGGCAATGACATGGTTCCACTTTCAGCATTTTTGCAGTGAGACGAGTCAGCCTCAAATGAATAGATAATGATGATTCCTGAACCAAAAGGGTTATAGAAGCAATCTCTGCTTCACTGACAAACAGCATGGCTACATCTACATAACAAATCGAGTTAGCCCTGTTACAACACACTTTTCCCCTGCGCTGTAACAACATGGTTCATTTTTGTAGCAAGGGTAGGACATAACATGGTACCTATATTGTCGAATGGTGCTAAAGCCTTGGGCATATCCCATTCAGAGACATAGGTAAGTTCCCGTTTACACTACTACATGGAATATTGTAATTGGATCCCCCAACACTGCTCTAGAGTCTAGAATAGACAGGGAAACTTGTGATGGACAACAGGGATTCAAATCATATACCTGGTGAATAAAACAAACTAGCAGGACAAACAAGCATGAAGACAGAATGCCCATGCCGGCCTTCTCTCCCGTACAAACACACACGACTCCCTCACTCCCCGTACTCAAACGCTCCCCTCAGGGGCTCGCCATCCAGGTCAAAACGGCTCGCCTTGGTTTTTAAAACTCCATGACTCGCTCCAACTTCTTCACAGATCTTTGCTCCCATTTAAGGCCAACCTCCATTCTGTCCCTTCACATAGCTTTGACACTGGTGATGCCAGAGCCTTCTCCTCCGCAGCTCCTGACATCTCCTAGGCGTCCTGTATCTCTCCAATTCAATTCTTCAGCTCTTTGCAACTATCACCTTCAACCATATTTGTTCTCCCTGGCCAAAGCTTCGTCATTGTTATTACCACTTGTTATTTTATTGTGGTAATGCACAGAGGCCTCATTCAGGAATCAGGGCCCCCAGGTCCTACAGATCACCTATGTAATCAGTTTTAAATATACAACTCTTGGCATGGAAGGCTAGTGAGTAGGCAGAGAGTATAAGGATGATGTTCCGTAAATTCTACTAGACGGTGATTAATTCCAGAAACACACGTTTTATTCACACATTGTGTGTTTCCATACAAGGGTAAAGAGAAGGAAGCTCAAAAGGAGAATCTCTTGCTGATGGTTTTAGAGGAGAAACTTAATTTTTAAATAAAATGCACCAACCTGAAGCTTAGCCTCAAAGCTTCAACCTTTTGTGACGTACAAAAAGTTCTGTCACTCTTTGGTTGTGCTCTTGCAGACATGGACACATTAAGCAGCATGGTTCCAGATCACCTGGGCCTTCTGCTCTGAATTTATTCAGATGAGATAATGAGCACAGGTACCCAGGGCAAAATCCTATCTTAACTGTATTCAATGCGAGTTTTGCCATTGATGTCAATGGGGCCAGGATTTCACCCCTTGTGCATCAAATGTAATATGCTCCCAACAAAACATCTGTCTCCTTACCTGCTTCAGGACTCTTTCAGTCACTGTTCTGGAGAAGGGAATAAGGTGCTGGAAAGAAAAAAAATAAAACAGGAAAGCCACTAACTGCCAGTATTAAAAATATCCACAATAACTACAATAATTTAGCACTTCTAGTGTTTTCATTTGTAGGTCTCAAGGCACTTTACAAATATTAATTAACTAACCCTCCCCATACCCCACTTGAGGGAGGGGAGTATATCAGCATTAACTATATAGACACATAAACTGAGGGACAAAGAAATTAAGTGACTTTTGCCCCAGTCAAACAGTGAGGGGCAAAAGACAGGATTCCTACCGCCCAGCTCTGTGTTCTAGCCATTGGACAACTGTCTCATATATTTTAATATATACTTATGTTCCAGTACTTTAAGTAAACACACACAAACTCTACATTCCTATCAACATCATAACAATGTGAGTCATCAGTAATACTTATCTAATGGTGACCCAGCTTGTCTCATGGTTCATATTTTCCAGACAGATCTGTTAAGAAAACAAGAAGAAAGGAAACATTAATACAGAAGTAAAATCAAGAAAGCATTTAGAGGGCATAGCTGGGACAGTAATAAAGGAGCATGACAGAGGAACTAGAGGCACAGCAATCACGACTGCAGAAAGGAAACGGACGGGAGAATCATCTGAAAAATATCTTACTGTAAAAACACACCCCCACTAAAGGAATGGGAGCCAGTCCAAAACCCCACGATAAAGAGAGAAACAGTACAATCCCGCTTTGACTCTCTATCAAATAAACCTGTTACAAGCAGCTGTTCTGAAGCGAGGTATAGGATTCACATCTGTGCATTTTCTCACATCAAGGGCTCCATTGACTTAATTAGGTTCAAAGGCAAAACTCTGACTTCATGCGAATGGGATCAGGTACTGATATTTATTGGTGAAGGTGGCTACAATATCAACTCCATACAAAACCTCAAAGTCACCAAGCAAACGCGTTACAAATTCTATCCTATGCCATTCCGATCCTTATACTCAAACGTACTTCTTTAAACACAGAAAGCTTAGGATTTCTGCAAGCACAGAGGATAAGACATTAGATCCCAAGGAGCGTACTGCTCCCCTGACTGGGCAAAGGAAGATTTTCAATATATTTGGACAAGACCATTTCATTAGCTGTGCTCGCTCGTATTTCCAAGCTGCACCAGTTTGAGACATCAACTCTTTCACTATGCCACTGGACTAAAATCCAGCAGCTAGATCACATATTCCATAATGTTTTTATTGTTGTAAACAGAGTAGTAGAAGGCTCATAAAATGCTCTAGACATTGCCCCAGACAGAAATAGATAGCGTGCAAATATCCCGCTGCTTCAGTGCCAAGTGCCCCCCAAGATCGGATTGCAGAAGTCCCGGAGGAACAGTGTAATTAAAAACAAGCACCTTGGCATGAACAGTAACTGAGCGAGTTTCACTGGTCTGACAGTGTTCCATGAAAAACAACTGTTACCCAGACATTGGCCATGTTGGTCCCTAACTAGTGCAATGGCAGCATGAAGGCCCCAATTCAGCAAAGCATTTAAGAAAAAGGACATCCTTAACTTTAAGCACGTGAGTAACGCCATTACTAGTCAGCAAAGCATTTAAAGCCTTGTCTACACACGAAGTAAAAAAACTCCTTTAACTATGTCAGTAGAGTTAAAGTGTTACAATCTACCCCCTCGGACCTCTGGGGTGGACACAGCTAGGGCTGCATAAAAATGTTTATAACAGTATAGCTTACTGCCTCTCCTATAAAAGGAATAAGCTATATTGATATAGTAATACCTAGCTCTTATATCATGCTTTGCATCCATGGAGCTTGAAATGTTTACAAAGAAGGTCATTATAACCCTCTTATAGAAACTGAGGAACAGAGCAATTAAAGTGACCTACCCAAGATCACCCATGAGGCCAGTAGCAGAGCCTGCAACAGAACCAGGTCTCTTGAGTTCCAGTCCAGTATGCCAACTGCATCCACACTAGGAATTACATTGCTCTCTCTCTCTCAGTAGCAACAGTTCACCAAAATAGTCATACCAATACAAAATCCATGTGTAAAGCAGGCCTAAAGCATTAATTTAACTTTAAGCACAAGCCTAATCCCCACAGACTTCCACTGCTTTGGTGAATAGGGCTGGCATTACTCATGTGCTTAAACGTTTTACTGAATCGGGGCCTAAAGCATGCATTAAGCTGCACTCCCCATAACTCTACAACTCACAGACTGTAGTGTTTCTGACTGTCATGTTCCTAGTCTCTTCTGGCCTAAGAAAAAGACTGGAAAAAGGAACAAGCCTAGGTTCATGTTGTGAATAGATTCATTACACCAGCAGATCACTGGGTCAGGATCCTTTCCTGGCAATGCATTGTCTATAGCCAAAACAGCAGCCAGACTTTGACATTACTAAAAAATGATTCTTTTCTCAAATATCTTATTAACTTAAGCAACAGCTAAAAGCAAATTCTTCATCTTTCACACCCATTAATATACGACCTTTCCATCCACTGACTGCATTTTGGCAAAGTTTGCTGAGCCACAAAATTAAAAAGTCTAAACCTCTTAGAGGACTTTCTCAAGATGTGAAATCTCTAATGGTGGGGTGGGGGGAACCCCTAAAGGGTCTCCCAAGGGGGCTGAGTCATAGCACATGCCTTCATCGGAGGTTTCACAGGGGTGCCTGGGGGGGGGGGGGAAAACCCAAACACCTCCACAACTTCACACTGCACAAAGGAAGAGAAAATCCCACGTATGAATCACATGCGTTGTACTCTCCCCCTTACCCTGCCCCTGAAATCTTTAATGGAGAGTCACTGAACCATTTCGCATGAGCTATTGCAAAAACTCCCCAGACCAAAGAATGGCAGGTTTGGTTTCTGAGGTAGGTGTAAGAATCTCTCTCATAAGATGGCCATGCAAATAATTTTTCAAAAAAAGCAAATCATGCGTAAAACATTCCTGACACAAAATCAGCATTTATAATATTTAAGCAATTTTAAAAAGGGGGTAGCAAAGCTTCTGCACATAAACTTCAAACCATTCTCGAGGACCTAAAAAATAGAATATTCATATAGATCAAAAATGGACAATTACTACATTAAAAAAAACCATGTAAACTATTGGGGACTCTTATCTGATCAGCTCTCACAATCTAAGAAGGGCAGAAGGTCTGCACTCAATTAGGACAGCTCTAAGAAAACCCAGGGTGCTATTGGTCACGAAGTGGTTGATTCCGTATGTGGCATTATTACTTCTGTGTCAGTTCAGAACCAAATGCCCCACAACAGCACTTGGGCTCACAATGAGTCTCAGTCGGGACTGAAGGTAGGACCTTCGGCACCGAAACCACAACCCTCTCTGATCTAGAGGAGTAATGCCTCTCTGGGGAGCAGCCACTAGAGGGGGATGTAACACACTGAAGCCATAGTGTGACACTTCCTCCCTCCCTGGATGCAAAACTGAGGGTCTGACAACTCCTGGTGATTCAAACTGAAAAAAAAAAACCCAACCACCGTCTTACTATTAGCTCAAGTGTCAGGGATCTTTGTACTGGTAAGAGGAGGATCCAAGTCCCATCCCTGCCATCACCCTGAAATTCTGAGTGACGGGTAATGTGCAACCAAGTGACAACTGGTAAGCTCCAAGAAGGCCACTTACTTATCACCATCTTTATACCTGATAAGACCTGCAAAAATATGCTGGTGTCACCAACACTTAGATCAGAGCATTTCCCTGCTCTTTGTACTTTGTTGTATAACAGTTTCTTGGGAGTAAATTTAAGGCCTATGCACCATTTGAATCCCATTTAAGATTAGCTTAAGGGGGCACAGCCGTTCTGCTGGCCCTCTGCACACACATGAATCTCATTCTTACCCATTTGGGATCTTACCCGTAAAGACTACAATGCTTGTTTGTTCTTTATAACAGCACTTCCATAGATTTTAAAGTCAGAAGAGCTCATTATGATCATCTAGTCTGACCTCCTGCATAACACAGACCACACAGAATTGCACCCAGTAAAACGTACATCAAGCCCAATAACTTGTGATCAAATTAAAAACATATTTTTTTAGGAGGAGATCTAGTCTTGAAAGACTGGGAATTTAATTTAAACGGGAGGCAGTGTGGCCTAGTTGACAGAGCACTGGACTGGGGTGCAGAAGACCTGGGTTCTATTCCTAGTTCTGCCAAAGGCCTGCTGAATGAGCTTGGGCAAATCTCTTCCCGCCCTGTGCTTCAGTTTCCCCATCTGTACAATGGGGATAATGACCCTGATACCCTTTGTACAGTGCTTTGAGATCTACTGATGAAAAGTTCTATATAAAAGTTCTCTCTCTCTCTCTCTCTCTCTCTCTCTCTATATATATACATACACACACACACACACACCCCTACCTGAGTAGGATGAAGGGCTGTGTTGGAATTTGAACTAGAAGTTCCAAGGAATTTTTCACAGTGAGTCACTGACCAAAATCTCTGAAATACACAGATGTCCTGCACTAGAACACTGGGTCCCAAACTTTGTTACTAAGGCAATCCACCAACTGTATTTGCTCTGGTTTTGAGGACCCACCATCACTCCTGTTCCCCCTCCACTCCTCACCTTGTCCAGCCCCCAAGCTCCTTGCTCAGCATCCCAATCCCATTGCACTCCCAGCCCTGCCCATTCCTGCAGTGCCAGCCCGCCTGTCTCTCCCTACGATTGAGCTGCAGTCACTACCAGACTGCTGCCTGTCCGCTTGCTGACTCCAGCCGCTTCCTCCAAGCTGCTGCTGCCCAGGGCAAGTTGGAGCACAAAGGTAGTGGTGAGAGCACCTGGGACCGACCATTTGGGAAACACTACACTAGAGCAACAGCCCCTCTGGAGAGATGGACATTTAAAAATTGAACCAGGAAAGCTCAGCCTCCCCTCTCTTCACAAATTCTCTTGCATATATTTTATTTGCAAACATACTTTTCAGTCTATTGCTTTGATAGGTTTCCATTGGTTTTTCTTTTTGGAAATAGTCTATCAAAACTGCACTTTTAAAATCTTTTAACAACCTTTCTGTGAAACCGGCAAGGGGTGAGAATGGCCCCATCCCACTCTGAAGAGGAAAATAAAGGCTGAGTTTGAATTGAATTAACCGCTTTGCTGAAAATGGTATATATATATATAATTAGATGCTTGTAACAGGATTCCTGTAAACTGAAGAAACCCAACTCATCAGTTACAGACTTAGGGCTGATCTACACTTAATTCAATGCAGCAAGGGAGGTCTAGGTTGGACAGTAGGAAAAAGTTCCTAACTGTCAGGGTGGTTAAACACTGGAATAAATTGCCTAGGGAGGTTGTGGAATCTCCATCTCTGGAGATATTTAAGAGTAGGTTAGATAAATGTCTATCAAGGATGGTGTAGACAGTATTTGGTCCTGCCATGCGGGCAGGTGACTGGACTCGATGACCTCTCGAGGTCCCTTCCAGTCCTAGAATCTATGAATCTATGAATCATTCCCTGTGCAATGTAATTAAGGCCATCTAAAACCTTGTATAGACAGAAAACTACAGCGATGAAAGAACACCTCCCACCACTGTGGTAAGACTATGTCTACACTTAAACCTGCACCACTGTAGCAATTCAGTGTAGACACTTACCACAGTGATGGAGGTTCTCCTGTCACTGTAGGTAATCCCCCTCTCTGAGACGCAGTGGCTAGGTTGATGGAAGAATTCTTTGGTTAACTAGTACCATCCACGCCATGGATTAGGTCACCTTAACTACGTTGCTCAGGGTGTGGATTTTTCACACCCCATGAGAGATGTAGCTGTGCTGATGTAACTTTTTAGTGTGGATCAGCCCTAAGCGTCTACACTACCGTGGTGGTGCAGAGCTGCAGCTGAAGCATTTCAAGTGTAGACAATCTTAAACTTCTAGGAAGAAACTTCTTTCCAACTGACTGAAGATGTAACCTAGCAGAGCCAGTAGCGTAGACAGATCAGTCCCGCAGAATAAGTGGGAACCGACAGTTACTTATCTGGAGTAGAAATCTATGCCCCACTCTCTCTCTTTCCTCCAGAAAATAAATGCACAGAAAGTCACTTTACATCAACTATCACATTTGCTAACATTTATCAATTATCAAAGACACACACTGCACCCACTAAAATCAGCGAGAGTCTTACTGCCAATGCCAACGGGAGCCAAGTTAGGCCAACACAAAGTGCTTTAGAAAACCCCTCCCTTGAGGCACTTGAGGGTCTTACAAAGACACAGCTCTCCTTGAAGTCACTGGAAGTCGCTGAATAAGGACTGTTGGATCAGGCCCAACAGTATAAATCTACCTCTGTGCTGAAGTTTACTGAACTGGTTGGTCCCAATTCAGTTTGCGTGTGCGCACATAAGATTAGAGGCACTGTAACAAGGTGGCACGCCCCTTAATGGCTGGAGAGCCTGGGGCTAATTGGCCCTGATTATACTAAAGAGGCACAAATCATTTGGATCAGGTCATTCCCTATAAAGGGCAGGAGGTGGCTGCAGTGAAGGGGGAAGTTCAGGAAGCTGTCACACAGGCTGCAGAGAGTGAGGAAAAGCCCGAGGGCTGCATCGGGTTTCGTAAATTGTATGGAGGGCCGGTTAGGGGAGGGGGTTGAGGGCCGGCCCCCACCTCCTATCTGCCCCCCGCCCCGGGACTCCTGCCCCATCCAACTACCCCTTTTCCCTGTCCCCTGACCACCCCCGGAACCCCTGCCCTGACTGCCCCCCGCCGCCCCATCCAACCCCCCCTCCTTCCTGATTGCCCTCCCGGGACCCCGCAACCCATTCAACTCCCTGTTCTGCCCCCTCCACCCCCCCCGCCCCCTATCCCCACCGCCTGCTCCCTGCCCCCTTACCGCACTGCCTGGAGCACTGGTGACTGGCGGCACTACAGCCGCGCCGCCCAGCTGGAGCCGGGCCACGCCACCACTACCACAGAGCTCAGAGCACCGGGTCAGGCTGGGCTCTGCAGCTGCGCTGCCCCAGGAGCTCACAGCCCCACCACCCAGAGCCTTGCGCCGGTGGCAGAGTGAGCGAGCGAGCTGAGGGGGAGGGGGGACAGCAGCCAGGAGCTCGGGGGCTGGGAAGAATGGTCCTGCGGGCTGGATGTGGCCCGGGGGCCATAGTTTGCCCATCTCTGTGCTACAGGGAGGACCTTGAGACCAGAGGAGTTGCCCCAGGCACAGAGGCCTGGGAAAGATCCCGTTCAAGCGGGAGAGAGACTGCAAAGGGCCCAGTCAGGAAGGCCCAGGAGGAAGAAGAGAAACCCTGCATTGTGTGGACCTATGAGTAGACTTTGTTTGGGATGATGAGTTTTGTTTGCGGTTTATTTTATACTAATAAAGCCAGTCTCCAAGGAGGGGTATTTTTGACCAAGAAAAAGCTTGAAGTGAAAGTTTTATTTGAACAGTCCAAGAGAGGAAACTGAGGCAGGCTGCCTGTAGCATGACCCCAAGCCCCGGGGGGCACACAGGAGGCAGCTGGCTCACTTCAGATAGATAGTAGCTATCCCCATATCAACGGAGAGATGATGCATCTCACGTGCAAACAATATTTGCATAAATCTTGACGGGTTAAAGCAAAACTGGACCCCAGCAGCACTCTTCATTGGCAAGCTCACAGGTAGGCTTCAAAATTGACAATCTTTTTAAGGGCTCAATGTTCAAAACTGGGTGTCTATAGCGAGGCCCCCACATCTCCTGCCTTACACAACCGCGGCCTGATATGCAAAGGTAGGGTTACCATATTTTGAGTGTCCAAAAAGAGGACACTCCACAGGGCCCCGGCCCCACCCCCGGCCCATGCCCCCACCCCAACTCCGCCCCCTCCCCTGCTTCCCGCGAACATTTGATTCGCGGGAAGCCTGAAGCAGGCAAGCGGGGGGGGGGGGGAGGAAGGAGGAGGCGCGGCCCAGTCTGGCCCCCCCCAACCAAGCGGCTCCCTCCGGCGGCCGACCCCAGCGTCTCCAGCCTAGCTCGGGTCCTGGGGTGCCGGCCCCGGCCCCCGGCCCAGCACCCCCGGCCCAGCACCCAGCGGTGCCGGCCCCTCCCTATTTTCCCGGACATGTTTGGCTTTTTGGGATTTCCCCCCGGACGGGGATTTGAGGCCCAAAAAGCCGGACATGTACGGGAAAATCCAGATGTATGGTAACCCTAGCAAAGGCATTGCACGACCACAACCCCACTGCAGTCAAATGGGAGTTATGCACAGTCAGCATCTCTGAAACGCGGGTCACTTCATTAGTGCCTAAATACGGCTTTGTGTCCTTAAGCTTAGGCGCCCAAGTCTGAAAATTGCGGGTCAAAGGTGGCTGAGGAAATTTTGCTGCTATTAATGATCACAAATACAATTATACATGCATATGACACCTTTTATTCTGGTGGCGCTGCAAGCGGTTTACATATTAGACAGTACCTGCTTGACCTACCGCTTAAGGGTGCCCACCTCTGGAACAGAACACAGCTGCGGTTCAGTACCACCGCAACAGCCTATGCCAGGAAGTTGAAAGTGGTGGGGTGGATTTACGTTGGCCTACTGTAATTACACCCAAAGGCACAGGAAGACAAGGCTCCTGCCCTAGATCGTTTAGTAACTATGCCGGATTCTGCTCTCCAGAATCTTATCTAGTTTGTCTTTCAACCACTTTGGTTGCCTAGGGTAGCACCAAAGATAACTGCAAATCTGTACAGTAGCTGCTCGTTCTAGTGTATTTATGCATGGGAGTGTAAATATAGCTATCACCCAGATGTTTGCAACCATTAATTAATTTCCGGTTTTGGTTAATGAGAGATGCTATCTCAGTTATACAGCAGCAGCCTTGACTCAGCACTTGGGTGAAGGGGAGAGAGATTGTGCTTATTAATTTTCTTCGAAGGTCAGTAAAGTGACACCCCGGAAACGTTCTGTGTTGTAACACCTAGCTCTGGTAAGCAAGGTACGGTGGCAACGAGCTGTCTCATCAAGAAGACTGCAAGGAGAGTACATTCGATAGTCACAAACTCCAAATGGGGATGCCTCGTATTAGCGAGCAAGCGTACAGAGAACCGAACGAAGCCATGCAATGAGCTTCAGGGTTAACACGCTCCATTTGAGAGACTGCATTCTGCAATCGGTGGAAAATACGAGGAGCATTTAAAATTGGTTTATTTTTTAAGCAATTACATATAATGTAGCCATTTAAAGAGAACATTCAGACTAGAGGGAAACCACAGTCTCTAATGCCTACAGCATAGGACTAGGAGTCAGGAGATCTGGATTCGAATCCCAGCTCTGGCATAAGCATCCTGTGTGACTTTAGGTAAGCCTTTTAATCTTTCCGTGCCTCAGTTTCTCCATTTATAAAACAGTGATAATAATTGCACACCTCGAAGGCTGCAAGGTTTAATTTATTAGTATCTTTGAAAGGCTCTGAGATCCTCAGATGAATATCTCTACAGAAGTATAAAATATTACTATGTTGAATTAAACTATTTGCTCCTTGAAAATAATTTCACACCTTTTATGTGGCAACTCAGGTGACAATTCCCACAGAGCTGTGATATTTACCTTAAACAGTTGAGTTCCCACCTTCCTTATCAGTAGAAGTTCAGTGATCAAAGAAACAGACTCCTAGTTCTAACTTCCAGTTCACCAACCTACAACTAAGCAGAATAACAAGTCTCTGATAACACTCTTTAAATAGCATGATTTGGGGGCAGGAAGAGTATTAATAAGGGTGTAAAGTCTGACTCATTTACTCCATGCAAGCTTTTGCCAATTTAAAAATCTGATAATTTGCATCTAGTTATCCATCAAGACACTGTAAAACCCCCTCCTTCCAGCCAAGCCTCACAAATGGAGATTTTCAGCCCACCTGCTGGGAGCAGATGTCACAAATAAGCCCCCCTGTATAAACTTTTCCATGCCCCTGTAATTGTGAAAGTGAAAAACAGCCTCCTTCTGTCTTTCCACCCTTGTGTTAATGGCACTCCCCCCTTTGGAGGGTGCTGGTTGAGTGCTCTTGAGATCTTGCTTTAGCAGAAACTAGGCCAGACACTAACCACTCAGTCCACAGGAAGGGGAAAAACCACAAGTGCTCCATCTTCTAGGTTGGAAGGGGCGGGTGTGGGGGGGGGGCAAAGAGGGAGAAGAGAGATTGGCATGACCTATTCCTCTAGTGTCCGGTGTTACAGCCATAAAAATGCCATTCAAACAGAGAATTTCCCCCATGCTGCCCGTTCAATGGGCCGTGGTTAGGTCTCAGACTTCAAAAATGCCACACATACTGCAGTACTGGGATCTGAGTGAGGCGACTTGATAAATA
This sequence comes from Trachemys scripta elegans, assembly GCF_013100865.1. Lineage (NCBI taxonomy): Eukaryota > Metazoa > Chordata > Testudines > Emydidae > Trachemys > Trachemys scripta. The sequence continues at coordinate 264,147,899 of NC_048299.1, read as the reverse complement.
ATATGAGAGAACCCCCATGTCTGCGGTGATTTATTTCAGTGACAGCATATTGCCCCATTCTCTGTGTCCCAGCAAAGACCCTGATTCCCAAAGGCTGAGCCTTTCTACTTTTAGTTAGTCTAATAAAAGGGTAAGATGATCTCCACGTTCAAATATGTGCCACTCACACGAACTGCACAGCAGGATCAACGTGGCTGAGGTCAAGACAGGACTCTGAATGGTGGTGCCTGGTTTTGCATCCCCTCCTCCTCAAATAGCCACAGTATTTCATTGCTATTAATAAAATAATAATAAATAATAATACTAATAAATAGTATTTCAAATACCCATCTTGTATCCAAAAATTCTTGGCTAACTTTGGCTGCATCCTGCCACCTAGATTCACAGAAGTAGGCCCACTGATGTCAAGGCTATTATCAAGAGTAAGAGGTGCAGGATCAGAACCTGTTGTACAGACACACAAATTCCAGAAGCGGTCCCCAAATTTTTCCCCACACGTCCCATAGCTATTTCTGTCACCACTGCGCAAGGGTATTTATCTGAGTATTCGGTTAGTTCTAATGGAACCTCTGCTTTACAAGACTAAACATTTCATTATTACAGGGTATTTCTCTTGGTGAGTGGAAACACACATGGAAAGTAAGCAGATGCATTGCCCTCAATTCATATTCTCCATCACCCATGATGTTATTTAGTTATTTTAAACAAAGCCTGCTTCTGATCTTAGTTATGGTGTTGTAAAGCTACTGGTGTAAATGCAGAGTAACTGAGACCAGAATATGCCCCAGAGTGTTTTGCCACCAGGAAAATGTTTGAAAGTTTAAGATGGTGAACAACATAAAAGCCACATATCATTCTGGCTCCAACACAAATAAACAGGGATGTTTTCTTTAGCAATTTTATTTTGGCGCTAGAGAGATATGTAGACCATTCCCTGTGTATTGTGAAAATAGTTACAGTAAGATAATAAAAATCAAAAGGATTTGTTAGCCATAACTGGCAGTTACCCTGATCACAGGCGGCTATTGTTCCCATGTTTAACCTCTGCACGTCAGTTTAAAAGCAAATCACCAGCAGGGCTTGAAAAAAGTGACACACACTAGCCAGTCCCCAACAAGATGCTTTCCCTGACCATCGGCAAAACGATTCATTGCTGTCTTCCTAAATCTACAGGCTGCTCCAGTGCCACCGATACAGCTCATAGGTTTGCCAGGCTGCAGAAGAGCAAAATTAACAAGACACTGCTCAGTTTCATGCTGCTAACTCGGAACACTTGGGGAAGCAACCCCAAGTTCTAACCATTCAAGAAGGCAGAAGCGCGTCTGCCTGGAGCAGTTTTTAGATCACTCAACTTTTTGAAACTTGTGAACCAACATTTTCCAATATGTCCCAAAGGCACGTTTGGTATGGAAGTCACTGTTTGACAGTCAGTAGTAAATGAGGGTATGTCTACCCAACAATTGGACGCCTGCAGCTGGCCCGTGACAGTTGACTCGGGCTCGCAGGGCTGTTTCACTGCCGTGTAGACCTCCGGGACCCTTCCACCTTGCGGAGTCCTAGAGCCCAGGCTCCAACCCAGGCCCGGAAGTCTACTCAACAATGAAGCAGCCCTAGCACAGAGGGCCCGTTTTGGCTGGCACGGGTGTCTAGTTACTGTGTAGACGTACCCTGAGAGATTATCTATGTGAGGACAGAATTGTAATTTTAAAGGATTTTTTTTAAATACTCACCTAACTCAAAAACTAAATTAAAATTAAGGGAAAACGTAAGCTAAATATCAGGAAACATTTCCTGAAAGGAAGATGCATGCGCCTGTGCAAAAGTCTCTCAAGGGAAAGTGGGGGAAGCTCTGTTGCTTGGAACTGTTAAAGTTCAGCTGACACAACATGAGGAAGACTGCATTGACTCATCCAACATGGACAGGAACCGGAATAAGAACACTGGCTGATCTAATGAGTCTTTTCCATCTCTAGCTTTTATGAGGAATGGCTCAACTGATGTTGTTGAAACTGTCAGACACACAAATAAACACCTTTGGACTGAGAATAAACAAGAAAATCTTTGGAGGAAGTTATGAGAAAGTGGAAGTCAAATCTGAATGCAATGTGCCCTGCTCATCCTACAGGATGTTTCTTTGGCAATGGGAACAAGGGAAATCTGCAATCTGGCAGGAAAAGTGACTCCCTCAAAGCTGGTTAATATTACAGCGCTGGTTACATTTTAAAACAGCAGCTTGACGCTTTGTGGCCTGTACTTTCAGAATCCTATAAACAGCTTTTGATTTTCAACAGTCTTGTTGAAGATCGCCCTTAAAAGGAGCTAACAACCCTTATTAAAAAATAGCGCAGTAATAGACCACAATATTACAGCAGCAAACATTACTAGAGAACCATGTGTATCTTTTTAAGACAGAGGTAGCAGGGAAAGGAACCAACCCACTGCACTGAATATGATGGAGGGCCCAAGTTAAAAATTAAATATTCTAAATTCATAGCTTACTTATTTCGCTCTACGTCACTGGAAGATTTAAAAAAAAAAAATCGCTCACACACAGAAAACAAATTGTCTATTTAAATGGGCGCTGAACAAACAGAGCAACAGACGCCAAGGAAAAACACAAGGAGAGATAAGCCACCAAATGTCACTTTCTTACACAATTACTTTTGACTCCATCTCTCATCTGCCACGCATATCTGTTTCCCGGGAGACCTGCAGTGCAGGGGATATGCCAAGGCAGGATTTCCATAGGTTCATGGACATTTGTATGTAATTTAGAATTATAAACAGATCCTTTCAAACGAAAAAACAAACCCGTAGTACTGCCTGACAAATGAATTGGGTGGAAGATATCAGACTGATGGCCCTGTTTATCCTGAAATAGCAACAGCTCAGAGATGAGAGAAAACTTCTCCATACTGCCCTGTGGCCTGCCTCAACCCAGCCCAGGAGCATCTACTCCAGAGGCAAAAAGGGAATTCAGTCTCCAGGCTCATCCACTCCTTTTTCTCTCTGCTGTGACTGACAAGGGGCAACCCATATTGCCAACTGACAGCAGCTGTGTTTTGCGGACACATCTCTGCTATTAAATGGACTAAGGCCACTAAGTTGCTTCACCTCGTTCAATGACAACCCAACAATGCAATGTTCAATCACAACCAGCAGGGCACAGAAAATCCAATAGCCCAGGGAGAGAAAAGGAGGCTTTCCTGAGCGAGAACCATCCACTTCCACAGAATTTAAACTTAGGCATAACCTGCCTTTGTGTTGCTAACTTACCCTTTCAGATGTGAAAACAACGTAGTGCTGTCTTCCCAAATCTACAAGCTGCTCCCGTGCCTCTGCTTCAGCTCACAGCTTTGCCAGGCTGCAGAAGAGAAAAATTGACATGCTGCTGCTCAGTTTCACGCTGCTACTCAGAACACTGAGGACATGTCAGTTTCACACTGCTGGAATCGGCAAAGATATGAGCAATAAATAGCACTGGAGCTATTCACTCAGGATGACGACTATCTGCCTCTGGGTACATTTTTCAAGCCTCGCCTCATAGACTGGATTCAAATCAGAGGGACCTGAAAGAGCAAAGCTTCATGTTCCGCTATCAACATCTGAGCCACCAGCATCTCCCAATGCCCCCTGGACAATGATTTTTGCAATCTTGTTCCCTTTCCACTGGTAGATGATTTATCATCCTAAAGTTTGATTTAGGGCAGTGAAGAAATGTCAGTCTGTGTTATTTACTTCTTCCCAGAGCCCAAAATGTCCGAAGCATCGCACATCACAGCTAAAACACCATGATCCCTACCAACAGAAGCTTACAAACTCCTTTCAGACATAAGCCAAAGGAAAAAGAAAGGACAGACTGGGGTGACATCTATAACATAATTCTTAAAGGGGGGGGGGGACACTCAGTCTTCCATCCAACAAGGGCAGCTTCTGCTGGCTTCATGCCCAGGCTACACAAACCCCTTAAACAATAGGTATTAAATTATCTACCTACCCAATACACCTTAGCTGCCCCTCTTACTAGACCCATATTTTTATCCTTCATTCTTCACAGATGTCCCATGATCATGTTTCAATCCCTGTAAATTATTTAGATCAGATATGAGGAATCTGAGACATCAGAGACAGAAAAGATGCACTAGCCCATCCCCTGGGGACCAGGGCTAGATGACTCCCTGAGTTACGGTGTCAAACACTTGGTTCAGTCTAGCTATGAGTCCCAGGAAACTTCACTTCTACATCTTTCTTTAGGAGACTATTTCATAGTAATAGCTTTCCCCATTAACAAGTTCCCTCTGTTATTTCACTTAAGTTTTGCTTGTTTTATTTTCATCCCATTACTCCTGTTTATACTTCTTGGGCCATATTCCATTGTGTCCTTGGAAGTGATATACTATCATCAGTATATGATATATATGATATATATCATCAGTCAAACATCTGGGGCAAGATTTTCAAAGATGACTAGCAATTTGGGGTGCTATCCTGGAGACACCTTAAAGGGGGGCCTGGTTTTCAGAGAATGGGTGCTCATCACTTTCTGAAAAGTGGCCACCCAAAATAGGGGCATGCAAAACCACCAGTCACTTTTGAATGTCTCAACCCTTAAAGTAAAGTTTTGTCACTAACTGCCTCCTTTCTTTCCCCACCCTGAAGCCTGGTCAAGTGAGGCATTCAGCAAATGAGTATCTAGGAACAGTCAGGCCACCAGCTGCTGCTTTTCCATCAGCATTACAGAACCAGAAGAAAGAACTGAACTGCATAAGACACTCAGACAGATGCAGTTCATCGGATTGGATGGCACTGAACCGCCCACATATCCAGTGACGTTGGGAAGACACAAAACGAAAGTCCATCCGTAGCACCATAACTGAAGAGGCTGCATCTGCAAACCTACCGCGAGCTGCATCTTGCCCCAGTAACGAAGATACGCCATCCACAGAACTTTTCATGCTTCCACACTGCACAGAATCCACCTTCTTGCATCCCCCTTGTGAGATTAGACCTGGGAGTCGCCAAAACTTCCTTCCATTACGCACAGCTTCAGGCAGACGTCAAACGGTTACCGTCATTAGACTTTACAGTTCCTTCGGAGATCTACTGAACGTATGCAATTTTGGTTTAAGGCTAACGTTCAAAAGAGCATCCCTATTCAGGAACGCACTTAAGGCACATGCTTAACTTTAAGCATTTGCTTAAACCCCATTGAAGTCAATGGGACTTAAGTACATGTTCGGAGTTAAGCACGTGCTTAAGTAATTACAGCAAAATCCTCATTCTAAAAAATAAGCGGCTCCACTGTAAGTAACATGATAAGACATCAAGTAGCCTAATTAAAAATAAAACTGTAGTTGGCTAATAATTCATGCTGGTAACTAAGCACTAACGACTGAGGTGCAAGAAATTTTAAGGCAACAGATGTGATAGGCCTAGGGATCAACAAGGTTTTAGGGGCCAACCACCAGAGAACACCTAGCACTCAGCTAGTTATTGGTTTTTATAAGATGAGCATGGAAAATGGACTGTGCGTTTTCAATGGGAGCTGGATGAGAAATGGGGAACATTTCCCTGTGTTTTCCTTTTCACTGAAGATTTGCTTTGATAGACATTGTCTAAGAGGCTTAAAACAGGAAAAACTGATGCAAGGGACAGATGGAAAGGATATGGGAGTGGACGCCCCATGGAAACATCACTGGGGTACTGGTACCATCCTAGGGAGCAGCCTAAAGCCTTCTCAACTGTGGTTATTTGCCCAATTCCTGCCATCAGGGTAGCTGCACCACTGCAATCCCCTAGCATAGAGAAGGTAAGCCAGTACTGGTGTACTCTGCTCGAAATGGGTAAACTGCACTGTGGGCTGCTGTGGCCTGCAAAGGTGTTTCAATGACCCTACCGTTGCCCAGTGGCTCAGAACTTTTGAGCCACAGGGATTCTCACCCCATCATACTCTAGGAGCAAGGACTTAAGGTGGGATAGCATGGAGTGAAAACATCCTGTATGTTATCTAGAACGGCTTTAATCATCTCATCATATGAATGTGCTGGTGTCTCTAAACATCTGACTGCCAGAAGAGGGGACTGGACAATAGGGGATAAGTCACACTCTGTTGCTGTTCATTTCCTCTGAAGCATCTAGCACTGGCCACCGTTGGAAGACAGGATACTGGGCTAGATGGACCATTGATCCGACCCAGTATGGCCATTCTTATGTGCTGTTCTGCTTCACAAAGTGACTCTAAATAAGATGCTGTGGGTTGCATGTTTACTGTGCCTCAGTGCATATCACTGAGAATATCAACCATAAAATGATGTTTTTTCTAACGGCCAGTCCTGCAAACTAAATCTGGGAACTGAGAGTTAAGCAGTGATCTTTTCTGCTCACGCACCACCACCAAAAACCTACTCTCAACTGAAGTGAATTACAGGCAAAGGCCACTAACGTATCAGTAATACTCAACTGAATACTTACTACTGGTGCTGATTCAGAAGCCACAGAGAATTTACTTGTCTTTCAAGATCAGAGAGTGCACGGTTGGCAGTTAAAGGGAAAACACATTTTTTTTTTTGATAAATTGAGCAAATTTGATCTTGAAATACAACAACGACCAGATCTTCAACTGGTGTAACTTGGCATGAGCCCACTGAAATTAACGAAACGACACCACTTTACACCAGCTGAGGATCTAAGCCCTAATCATGCAACTTCACAGTGCCCATATTCTAAGGTACAACTTCACTTTATATAAGTGACAAGTAATTTCCGAGTGATAAGACAGTGGTTACGCAAAGGGCCTGTCCTCAAAGAGCACCAGGCTGTGTGGCTGTGGATGGAGGGACAGCACCATCTCTCCTAGTGAAAGAAGCTGCAATCTGATTGTGATTGATCACAAGCGTATGACTAGTCTGAACCCAGACTATGGAATTAGGCCTAAGAACAAAGGGCATTCAGAGCCTCTCATATGGATGCTCACTAATCCTCTGTCAGAACATTACCTCAGGGGATAAACACTTGGCTGTGCTGCAGCTATTGCTCAAGAAGTGGAAGGCAGCCAGGCTCTGGCCGAATGACTGGGGCTCAGCACATTTTGGTATCACTGGGCCCAGAGGTTGTAGTGAGTCAGTGTTGCCCTATGAGGTAACGCTGAGTGAAGAAACTCTGCAGCGGGGTTCACAGCCTGGGGGCTGCAAACAGGTGGTCGCGAGCACTCTGCCCGTGCCATATTGCTAAATGGGAAGGGGACCCCAGCTGCTTGCCGAGAGGAGGGTTGTGGGGGCAGAAGGATTCCTGGTATGGAAAAGGCTGGGAACTGAGAAGGCTGTGTCGGTTTCTCAGAAGGGGCAGGCTACAGGTTCCCAGCTGGAAGTCAGGGGAGATTCTGGGGTGATATCTAACCAAGACCTCCCACCAAGGGAGGATTTCCTGACTCTTCAAGGGTTTGAGTAGCTGTTGCTTTAGGACAATTTACCTACCAGATGCTTTGTCCTTCTGACACCAGGAATGATTTTATCCAGCAGCCAAGAAAAAGGAACAGGGTGAAGAATATCAGGGCACTGACCATGGCAATAGAGCAGGGCCTTTTGGCAGTCAGACAGTTTTGGCCTGCAGCCATACCACCGAGGGCTGTGATCTTGTCAGATCTCACCAGGTGCTGCAGGAAGCAGTCTTGTTGATTTAACAGGTAGTACTTTTCCCTTTGACTTAGGCCTAGTCTACACTTACCGGCTGGTCCGGAGGCACGCCATCGATGTTCTGGGATCGATCCCGGAAGTGCTCACAATCGACGCCGGTACTCCAGCTCGCCGAGAGGAGTACGCGGCGTCGACGGGGGGAGACTTCCGGCCGCGTCTGGACCGCGGTAAGTCCGGACTAAGGTACTTCGAATTCAGCTACGTTATTAACGTAGCTGAATTTGCGTACCTTAGTCCGAAGTCCGGACTAAGTGTAGACCAGCCCTTAGAAGTGAATCAGGCCCCAGCATGGTGCCAGGGGGCGCTATACTATGGGAAGTGCAGCCTTTCAGAGGAGACGTAAAGCTAAGGGCCTGCTCACACATGATCGTTACATAACCGATGGGAGCTTCTGAAAGAATAGGGCTTCTAACCATGCTATCCCTGATCAAATTCTCTTTGGCTTGAAAAGGTAACAGAAGACTAAAGGGACTACAATAAGAAAGGGTGAATCCACGTGTCCCCATAATGCTGTGCCCATCGTGAGCTTTGGAAAGAGGCATTGAGGTCTTTGCTGTGGACCTGAGATTGCCCTACCACTAGGCTTGACAGGATTAGATTTTTACTGGTAGATACTGGTCAACATTGATTTCACTGTCCGCACACGCACACACACACACCGGAAAACAGATATTTCCATCAATTATAATTGAAATTTATACATACAAAGTAAAAAACCGGTTCCTTGAAAACAGAGTCCCACCTTAATATGTATACAACGTACTATAATGAATCTGCAGAAAGCATGCATTAGCAACTCTTCTAAACCAGCCAGCTTTAACTTTTCGAATCTCGAAATCTACTGTCCTTAAATAATTATTGTATGAGCCCCATCCATAATTTCCCTCAACTGTGAAAACTGAAATTGGTGAAAACAGGATAAATCCTTAATACCCATAATGTCGCACACCTGTGAATATTTAAATCGATACAAATTGAAACAAAATGAATCACAACAAACATAGCTATCAAAAACATACAAAAAAACAAAAAAAGAAAAAGAGAAATCTAATTCTGCCAAGCCCACTTAGAAGGAACATGTTTACCACTACTTTCCTTCCTTGTTTACACTTCCCTCCCCCATCGCCCACAACAGCTGATGCAAAACCTTGACTCACACGTTCTATTGACCTACACTCCTTGTTCCACGCCAGCGCTGTCCCACACAGCAACTTTATGCAAGGAAGAACAATGCCTCTGAGCTGGGTGACAAGGCCTCTCTCTGATTCAGTAAAGCCCTTGATAAGAAATGTCATCCCTTCACCGAGTAATTTTAGCCAGTCAGATAAGAATCTCTATCAGGCTTAAACATATGGCTAACTGCAGAGCACACAGCAAACGAGCAGGGTAATTTATTTGCTTTGTGTTAAGGGCACCCCCGGACCAAGAAAAGCTGATTCAATGAAATAAGAAGCTCTAAATTACACTCCATTCTTATTTGGAGGCCTGGTATATGCTCATGCTGGCAGTGATACAAGCTTGTCTCGATGGCTAAACAGAATCCCCTGTCCTGTACCTCCTCTCCTCTGAGCATAAAGCTACTAAAGAGACAATGGTAACCATATGAATAATAAAACATAGTGCCTTAATGGTGTTATACACATTCCTGCCCTAGTTAGCAAATAAGTAATACTTACAACTTGTAAAGCTCTGTTCACCCAAAGCTCTCACAGCTCTTTATAAAAAGGTGGGTAAGTTTTATCTTCATTTACAAAAGGGGCCAACTGAGAGGTTAAGTGACAAGGTCACACAGTGAGTCAGTAGCAGAGCCAGGAAGAGCTCTCCTGCTTTGTGAGACCAGAACCACACTTTAAAATTAAAGTTTTATAGCACCACGGGCGCAGGATCCTTAAACATTTTCAGTGCCACGTATAACTTAGTACCCATTACTTTGGTGTACTGGGCCATAACACGGGGCCAGATGCTGTCCTTTCAACAAGGCTACTCACAGAGTAAGGTGCTACTCAGTATAAGGTGGCAGCATCTGACCCACGATGGCCACACAAGCACATTCATAAGAAGCACTTAAAGTTCTTATTCTCGCTCTTTTTAACAGACATGCCTATCATTTAAGAAGTCCGAATGCTTTTGTTCTTTAAACATGGGGCAGTTCATTCCCAGCCTGAGAGCTGGCATGCCGAGTCTCATTCTGAAATTGACTTTTACAGCTGAGTCATAAACCACTGAAACTGGGTTTACAAGGAAGTGGATTGATCTGGCGTTTGGAAATGGGAGACTGAGCCTTTCATCTCTTGGATTCAAACCCAGTCCAGGAGAGAAAGAAGCATGTTTGTTTTTTAAACTATTTGCCGGCTATTCATTGATGTACGTGAAATGAGTATGTGGTATCAAGGAATGTGAGGAAGTCTGTGGCAAAGCAGGGAACTGAGCAGAGGTCTCCCAAGCCCTAGTCTGGTGCCCTACCCACTTGAAGGTATGTCTACACTGCAATTAAACACCCCCAGCTGACCCCGCCAGCTGGATCGAGCTCAGGGCCTGTTTAATTATGGTTTCAGAGTAGCAGCCGTGTTAGTCTGTATCCGCAAAAAGAAGAACATTTTAAGAGGAAAAAAAAAACTTCTGAAGTGATAATCAAGCTAGCCCAGTACAGACAGTTTGAGAAGAAGTGTGAGAATACTTACAAGGGGAGATAGATTCAATGTTTGTAATGGCTCAGCCATTCCCAGTCCTTATTCAAACCGGAGTTAATTGTGTCTAGTTTGCATATCAATTCTAGCTCAGCGGTCTCTCGTTGAAGTCTGTTTTTGAAGTTTTTCTGTTGTAATATAGCCACCCGCAGGTCTGTCACTGAATGACCAGACAGGTTAAAATGTTCTCCCACTGGTTTTTGAGTATTTTGATTCCTGATGTCAGATTTGTGTCCATTAATTCTTTTGCGTAGAGACTGTCCGGTTTGGCCAATGTACATGGCAGAGTGGCATTGCTGGCACATAATTGTAGCTGTTCAGGCTCACGCTGCAGCCCAAGCTCTGGGACCCTCCTGCCTCGCCCTCGAGCTCGGCCTTGGCATTTTTCTAGCATGTTGAGGGGCCTCAGAAAGAAAAAAGGTTGAGAATCCCTGCATTAGATTATAAAAAGTGACAATTAATCCTCTAATGTAGTTTGTTCTATTGGTGTTTTTTTTCTTGCATTTCTTCTCTCACAGCTTTGGACAATGTGATGGATTACTCAGTTTCACTTTTGTTATTCTAGTTGCTTTGAAAATTGCATTAGCACAAGGCTGCAGTGTTTTGGGTGCAAATAATGCCGGGGAATATTTGAGGGACATTCCCTCCTCTCCAAAAAATATTATTTCTACTGGAATCAAATAAAATCATGGACTCTGTTCTGTTTGTGAAAAACTTACTTTTACCAGATTTAACTACATGGACCCATTGGACTGGATGATTTTTACAGAAACGCCGCTACCGTCGCTGCTGGCCCATGGCAATTTCCAGATTTACCTTGTGCAGGTGGGTACATCCAACCGGAAGGAGAGCAGCCAGAAAAGGGAGTGCAACAGAGATTGTAGGAAGCTGGGGAAATCACTCAGGTAAAAAGCAAGCATTTGTACACGGCATCATTTACCTCTTTTGATGCCTCGGTTTTGTTTTGTTTTTTACCTGCAGATCCTCATGTAATGTGTCACCCACATCCTCAGGAGGCCTCTTTGCAACATAACTAGCAAGTTTTCCACCTGCAATGTCGTTCCTGCAGCATTCCATTTCTCTTGGTATGTTCCATCTCTCCTAAGGTTAGAGATATATTCCAGTCTCTTCCTCCTTTTGATTGCTCCCAACAGCAGCAAGCACTCCATTTGGTATTGCCAAGTACCCAAGATCATCTTTTCTTCATCTGTGATTATCCTTGGGATATAGAATTAAAAACCACCCGCCTTCCAAAAGCCTATTTGTTTGTGCCTTGAGAGTCCAGAATAGCTTCACAGCCAACGATGAAACAAGCCAATTCAGAGCAAGCACCAACTTCGCCATCACCGTCACTGACAACCTGTGAAGAAGAGAGGATAATTTTAGGGTTTAATTTGGACAGATTGCCCCATCTTTTGGCCTCTACGTGTCATCATTAGTAATAAATAAAATAAATAATAGTACCTAACTCTTTATATAGCGCTTTTCATCAGGAGTTCTCAAAGTGATCTCACAATCCTTAACATATTTGTCCTCACAACACCCTGGGAGGAAGGGCAGTGCTATTATCCCCATGCTACAAATGGGGAACTAAGGCACGGGGAGACTCAGCCCTGGTCTACACTACACAGTTAGCGTGACAGAAGACAGCTTATGTCGACCTATGTCAGTGTACACACTACAGCCCTGCTCCTGCTGATGTAAGGGCCCTACTACACTGACATCATAACTCCACCTCCATGAGAGGTGTAGGGCTTATATCGATGCAGTTAGGGCCACATAGTGTCAATGTAGACACTGCGTTACTTACATCCGCTGTTGGCTGTCTTGGGCTACTGTTGGATGTCCACTCCAAGCCCTGCTGCCCTCCAGGGTCCCAGCTCCCTGTTCAGAGGCCAGCTGCCCCCCTGGGTTCTTGGTTCCCCGCCGGGAACATGGCAGCTGATTGAACTCCGGGTGACTCCCCTTGCTCCCAGGTGGGAGCAGGAAAGCTGGAAGCCGGGGGGAGGGGGTTTCCATTGGGGAGCTGTGCGGAGCTGAGAGCCCAGGTTCTCAGACCCCCACACTGCCCCTCTTCAGTGGGTGGAAGTGCTCCCGGGGAGGACACGCACCACCGACAGAAGAAAGGTAGTACAGACATCAGGTCAACTTAAGATTGCAATGTAGACATGCCCTAACTGAATTACCCAAGAATGTGAGGAAGTCTGTGGCAGAGCAGGGAACGGAACCCAGATCTCCCAAGCCCTAGTCCGGTGCCCTAACCACTTGAAGGTATGTCTACACTGCAATTAAACACCCCCGGCTGACCCCTGCCAGCTGGATCGGGCTCAGGAGCTGTTTAATTGTGGTGTAGATGTTCAGGCTCGGGCTGCAGCCCAAGCTCTGGGACCCTCCTGCCTCCCAGAGTCCCAGACCCTGGGCTTCAGCCCAAGCCCGAACAGCTACATTTCAACTGAACAGCTCCTGACCCTGATCCAGCTGGCAGGGGTCAGCCAGGGGCGTTTAATTGCAGTATAGACATACCCTTGATCTAACCATCCTTCTGAAATCATCTTCTTCCCCAGAGAGAATGAGAACAGAATTGCCTTTACAGAACCAACAGAAGGAAAATCTTGTTCTTGTCCATAAAGCCAGCAGACAAAAGATATAACTCAGGAAGTCAGAACGTTGAGTAGGGAGGTATTTAGTTACTTGAAATGGCTTTGGTACACAGAAAAGAACATAGCTTTCTATACAAGTTGTATCCCAAAAGGCTTTCCTGAGTTGAACAGTTGACCATGCATGGTATACATTTCAGACAGTAGTGGTGTAAACACAGTGGGCTGAATCCTGTGCTGATTTACAGAGTGATTGCCCAGGGTCAGTGCAGATGTTGGCCTTACTGTTTGCAGAAGTTTGATCCAATACAGAGACAGGAACAACTGCAAAATTGAGTCTGGATTTGAATCCAAATTTTCCCAAACCTGGGAGGTGTTCGCACCTGGAGTGTCTGCTTCAACCTGTCTCCTGATCTTGCTCGGCACGGAGGCCTACTTCAATGGGAGTGAAAGGTTCTCAGAACCTCCAGGAGCGACTTGTTGAATCAAGCCTATGGCAACTGAACTGAACCACTTCATCATACTGCTCATAACAAAGGGAAACCAGGAGGTACAGATGAATGAGCAAAGCTTTGTTCACAGATGATATTTTAAAGGGCTGGAGAGTCAACCAAGTGGAGAGGCACAAGAAGGCTGCTCCAGGTGGCACAAGCTGCAGAGGAGGCACTCTCACTAGAAATGGACAGAGAGGAAGCCACTGTCAAATAACCAAAGAGAACTGGGAGGGGAGGAGAGAAAGAAATGGTCTGGGAGGCAGGCTTGGGCAAGTCCACGCACATGGCAAAAATAAGGAGAGATTCTGATTTTGGTGGCAGCCAGCAGAGGGGTTGGATGATGGGCACAAAGTGATGTGTTTGTCTGTGTGTCCGAGTAGGTGGAAAGCAGCACACAGTAGGGTCTGGACTTAAACTGAATCTCTCAACTACAGTACTAGCTCAAGCTTCAGTGTCACTTGATCTTCAACCTGTCCCGCTCCCCTGATTGGCTAGTTATCTTAAGTTTAAAACCCCACTGAACTCAAGCTAGAGAACTGAGAGTATGGACGAGAGTCAGGTGAGGGGCACCAATTGAGTTCCACCTCGTTCTAACACTGCAGGGAAGACATACCCTTGGGAGACCTCAGCTGGGCAACTGGGATCCCTGACAATCCTCTGAATGAGAGGATGAGCAGTGATATCGATGCAGTGGGGTTTCAGGGTGGTATCAGCACAATATAAACCAACCCAAGGAAGAAAAAGTCTGAAGCCATTTCTGTCAGGCTTGCCTGACACCGACAGCTGCCGCTGGGTTTTCCACAAAGGGAGCCCGATTTCTAAGCCATTCATCTCTACGACACGAGGGCAAGGCTTCCCAAGCAGAACTGCAATGTACGCAACATGTACCGTGGCCACGCTGGGCCTGGTTTCAGGTTAACTCTCCACACTCTCGCTCTGCACACTCGCAGTGCAAGCCCTACCAAAAGCTGCTCTCGCCTGGCCGCTGGGTTTCATTCCCTTCTGCAGCTAGCTTAAGAAAATACTTCTTCCTCTGGTGGCAACCTGAAATTGTATCACCTTGATTGGGTAGAAGAGCTATGATCCTCGCATACTTCTCAGACTCAAGATGATGATATTTTGAAAAAGCAATTCTCTGCTGTCACGTTACACACAGCATGGGGCAGGGATCACTAGCAGGAGGGTCTCAGCCGATTGAAGTCACTAAAACACAGGATTGGGGACTTCAACGGCAGAGTCCAGGGAAGGGTCTTGCGGCCTGCAGCATGCAGGGGGTCAGACCAGATGATCATAATGGTCCCTTCTGACCTTAAAGTCTATGAGTCTATGAGTCTATGAGGTAGCAGAAAGGTGCAAGTTTCTATTCTCTCACTCCCCCTCTCCCCCCGCCCCAAATCATAGAAATGTAGGGCTGGAAGGGACCTCGAGAATTCATCTAGTAGAGCCCCCTGCACTGAGGCAGGACCAAGTAAATCTAGACAGTCCCTGACAGGTGTTTGTCACACCTGTTTTCAAAAACTTGCACAACCTCCCTTGGAAGCCTATTCCAGAGCTCAACTACCTTGATAGTTAGAAAGATTTTCCTAATATCTAATCTATGTCTTCCTTGCTATTGATTGAGCCCACTACTTCTTGTCCCATCTTCTGTGGACACGGAGAACAACTGATCACTGTCCTCTTGATAACAGCCCTTAACACATTAGAAGGCTTATCAGGTCCCCCCACAGCCTGCTTTTCTCAAGACTAAATGTCAAAAAAAAAAAAAAAAATTAACTTTTCCTCAGAGGTCTAAACCTTTTATCATTTTTGTTGCTCTCCTCTGGACTCTCTCTAATTTGTCCATGTCTTTCCTAAAGTGTAGCGCCCAGAACTGGACATAGTCCTCCGGCTGAGGCCTCACTAGTGCTGAGTAAAATGTGTAAAATGGGACTCCCATGACTTACATGACACTCCTGTTAATACATCCCAGAATGCCATTAGGCTTTTCTGCAGTTGCATCACATTGTTGACTCTTACTCAATTTATCCACCACTATAACCCCGATCCTGTTCAGCAGTAGGACCACCTAGCCAGTTATTACCCATTTTGTTGTGCACTTGATTCTTCCTTCCTAAGAGAAGTATATTGCACTTGATTTTTATTGTATTTCATCTTGTTGATTACAGACCAATTCTCCAATTTGTCAAGATTGTTTTGAATTCTAATCCTGTCCTCCAAAGTGCTTGCAACCCCTCCCAGTTTGGTGTCCTCTACAGAATTATAAGCATTACACTCCATTCAATTATCCAAGTCATTAATGAAAATGCTGGCCTCTTACTATTTCTCCTATCTTTTCTTTGCATCAGGATAGCATGCAGTTGTGCCTTTAATGTTGTTTCCTTGAGAAACTGCTAGCTCTCCTGAACTCCTTTTTCCCTTATGTTTTCTTTACCTGCCAATTCTCTGAGTTTCTCAAAGTCTGTTTTTTGAAGTCCATTGTCCTCATTCTTTTGCTCCCATTCCTTCCTTACCTTAGAACCATGAAATCTATCATTTCATGATCACTTTTACCCAATCTGCCTTCCACCTTCAGATTCGTTACCAATTTTTCCCTGTTCATCAGAATCAAGTCTAAAATGGCTGTCCCGCTGGTTACTTCCTCCACTTTCTGGAACAAAAAGTTGTCCGCAGTACATTCCAAGAACTTACTGGAAATCTTGTGTTTTGCCATATTACTTTTCCATTGGATGTCTGGGCAGTTAAAGCCCGCATTACTACCAGGTCTTGTTTTTCGGATATTTCTGTTATTTGCTCTAGAGATACCTCACCCCACCTTCTCTTCCCCATTTGGTGATCTGTAGTAGACCCCTACCATGATGTCGCCCCTATTTTTTACCCCTTTTATCTTTATACAGATACTCTCAACTGGTCTGCCTTCCACCTCCTCCTGAACCTCAAAACAAGTGTATATATTCTTGACATATAATGTAATACCTCCTCCTTTATTACCTAGCCTGTCCTTCCTGAGCAAGCTATACCCCTCTATTCAAATATTCCAGTCATGAGACTTATGCCATCAAGTCTCTATGATGCCAAATAATTCATAATTTAGCTTACATACGAATACTTCCAGTTCTTCCGGTTTATTCCCCATACTCCTTGCATCTATGTAGACACCTAAGATGATGAGCAGATTTCCCCACTGATTACCCTTCTGTTGCTCCAATGACCCTATTGCACTCTGCCGTACCCCCCAACATACAACATTCTATTAAAGTTGCCCCTTTTTAATACTTATTCCCTCAGCACATGGAGTTGCTGAGGGGAACTTTGTAATGAAGGAACATGATTATAACCCACTAAATGGGAAGATGTTTCCTTTCCTGTAATTTTGGTTTCTATATTTCAGGTACCTCAATCCATGAAGTGCCAGGCCAGCAGTTGAGGCTGAAGGGACAATCTTTACCATCTAGAAAAGACTTTCCCTTGAGCCCCAAATGATGATGGAAAGGTACAAAACCTTCAATTCTTAGACATATTTTACCAAACTGCTATGACTAGCCAGGCTTGCGAGACATGGGATCACCTCATCATCAATCTCAGTCGAAGCAAGACCATAGTCGGGTGGGCTGGAACAAAGTCTTTTCCAGAGTTTTGAGGGTTAAACGTTTTTTTACAAAAATCTTTGCTAGAGCAGGGTTGTTCAAGATGATGCAGTGACAGTGCTCAGAAACCACGATGCTGCGGAGTGCAGCGTAAGTGCCTTGACAGATAGGAACCATAAGGGGTGCCCAAGCTTTTGTGGGGGTACACAACAGCACGGCGAGGGACCCTTCTGCCCACCTTACAGATCTTTATGCACATATCTCTATCCCCACAAACTACATCTCTCTCTCTCTCACACACACACACACACACAAATCATCCCACCCCCAAACGTTTTGCAGCTTTGTGACATGGTGCTTGCTCCCTCCCTACACACACAGACACACACACCCAACACCTCATCTTTGGAAAGCACAAACTGTACAAGTCACAAAAGAGTCTCCCCTCCCCTGTGTAACATGAAACAATGGCAATATAGGAGGCTGAACCAGAGCAGTGCAAGCCCACAGACCTCTCTCTCTGACTTTACTGGGAAGGATGGGTGATCAGCAGCTCTCCGGACCGGTCTCTCCATTTTATTACTACCTGTTAGACTTCAGTAGGCTGCAGACAGAGCTCCTGAGGTGAATCTGACTTGGAGACTGGCTGTTCCTGCTTGTCAAAAATTAGTGGTGATCCTCGACACCATTAGAAGTCCTTGAGGCAGAGAGAGGTAAACAGAGCGCTGCTTTTCTATGGTGAGCAGAGCTCTGCCACACACACAGGACTTATTTAAAACAGATACAAATGTCAAGCAAGGGTTTGTAGTGTGTGTCCACAAGTGGACTGGAGAACTCTGGACCTTCTGATCAGCAGCATCTTTCAAGCATCCTTAGGCTGCCTGGGCCATTCTGCTTAATAACCACTCTCGCTCGACTCTCAACGAGTAACTATGGTTCCATTGCAGATGCGAACACAGCGACAACCAGAGAGAAAACTCCAGCACTTTTAGTAATACCAAACCTGGCACCAGGGATCTGAGCTCTGCTGAAACTGGCTTTCCCCTATAAGAACATCACATTCTGACAACCCCAGTGAGGTGATCTTACAGTACGAAACCCTGACACATGATGGAGAGTACAACAGCTTCCCAGGAGTAGGTGGAAGAACCTGAATACTTTTTTCACACCTCCATGTCTGCAGTGGTGGAACTCACACAGGTCTCAAGCTGAATTAAACTCTATTGGTGCAAACAGAGGAATTATCCCTCTACACTAAGGGTTTGCACCAGTGCAGCTACACTAAGGGCTGTAATAGAGACAAATCCACAGGGTGGACAAGACTTGCACTGAGTGAGTATTAACGTACGTTTAAAAATCTGGTCAGAATGATCAAGCCAAGGAGAATTCGGCTTAAGGTTGGATGTACATCAGGCCTGGATTCAACCCTGCCTATGGGTCCAACTGAATGACACCCCTCCTAGTTCAGGTTAAATTAAACCCTATCCATCATCCACATTCATTAATAAGCCAAGCAGAAGTACATCCAGGTAGAGAACCCCAGGTATGGTCAGTCATTTGAATGACTTCAAGAGAGAACTGTAGCTGGTACAGTTGGGGAGAGGCAGCAAACGGCAATGTATGTCATCGGAGATTCACATGATCTACCTCCCTCCCCCATCATTATGTACATAATGAAACGTATTGTGAAATGGACGAAGGTGACGGACATGAAATCATTAAAATTAGAAATGTAGACAGCGCTCTTTGCCTAAAGTCTATTTAAACAGAAAGAAAGAAACAGGCAAAGCTGAGACAAAATCCTAGAATCTCTTAAAAAAACAAACCAAAAAAACCCATGCTAGCAGAAAACAGCCATTTAGGAAGACTTGAAAAACAACAACAGGATTTGTGGAAAGGTTTCAAATGCAGGAGAGCTATGGGACTGCACTACCCTAAAAGGGGCGGAAGGCCTGTCAGTAGCGCTGACCAACAGCCATTTCCAGTGGCTCTACAGCTGCTCAACACCCCCATCAAATCAGGCCACACACTTTGTTTCTTGAGCAACAGGATATGGGGCCAGATCCTCAGTTGGTGCGGATCAGTGCACCTCCATTAAAGTCAAGAGAGCCAGGCTGATTTATATCAGCTGAGGGTCTCACCCACCATCTTGGAGCAAAGGAAATGCTTGTGCAAGACTTAGCACAAGGGGGTCCTGGTCAGTCCCTATGGCTTCTTGGACTATAGCGATATAAATAATAATTTAGTATGGCAGAATGCATAGCATGGTAAAAAAAAAAAACATGTCAACTTCTTCCACATTTTTCCATGGGAAAGGGGGTTGTTGGGGTGTGGATATTGGAGAAAAAAAATGTACTACATAGATGGAAGATATCCTGTGGAATTGTTGGTAAGTACCTTCCTGGTTGGTAAGTAAATTGATATTTGGAGGGGGGGGCAGGTGGAGCTCTAGGAGAAAATTTTTGAGGGCTATCCCTTTAAATGTCTTTCTAACATCTCTGATTTGGAGCATGAGGCTTTATTTTAGACATCCTGAGGTAACTCACAGGTGCAGAAAATCTAAATAAAATAGAAATTCCTCCTGTCCCCCCCAGTTACTTGTCATGTAAGTGCCAAACGCAGGGAACAACCCTGCAGTTCTGCTGGGACTGAAGGAAAAACACTCTGTAAAGCTGCATGCTGCAACATGAAAGTATAGGGACGTTTGTTAGATCACTCTCATGGCGTAACATTGCAAAACACCAGTTAAAATTAGTCTCCACTGCCTCGGTCATTGTTGCTTAATTCCACTCTTTCAAGATTTCCATTGGTTGTTTTTAATTTTTTAGGACAGGCTGTGTTTTTAAATGTTCGTTTTGTTTTAATAGTTTTGGCGTCAGCCATTGTTTTGTTCCAATGTGGCGTACTCATAACTGCAGAGGGGCAGTATGGTCGAATGGTCAAAGCACCTGACGAAGTCGGAAGACCTGGATTCTGCTCCTGGCTCTGCCACAGTCTGGCTATCGGCCTTATACAAGTCACTTAATCTACTCTGTGCCTGAGTTCTCCATTTGTGAAATAGGGACAGTACTTTTCTACTTCACAGGGGAGGGGAGAATTGACGATAAAAATCGATTAATGATTGTGAGGTATTTAGGCACTCTAGTAATCAAAGCCACATAAGTACTTAAAGAGAGAGCAGCTGGCACAGTTGATTCTCCCTCACTTGAAATCTTTAACTCAAGACTGGATGTCTTTCTAACAGATATACGCTAGCCCAAATGCAGGAATGACTGGGTGAAATTCTATAACCTATGTGATGCAGGGGGTCAGACTAGATGATCATAGTTGTCCCTTCTGGTCCAAAAAAATCTCTAGTTACTGGTGATTCCTTAACCAACTCCGCTCTCCATTCCACACATATACATCAGTAGAAACTGCAGTGATGTCAAAAGATTAACAACGCTATCGAGTGTGATCAGAACCAGGCTCCGTGTGTTTGGAACTGCAGATGCTGAAAGAAAACCCATGAATTCCTGCTGATCCACACTCTTCAAAGATAATTTGACATTAAATTAATATTGGTGTTTTGAAGTCACTAAGCTTAAATGATCCACGTCCCTCAGGATTTGCAGAATCATTTTGCTGGCACCGGGCCTTAGAAAGGCTCTAAATATTTCAATTAGGAGGATTACTTCCGACCATGCTTGGCCTTAATGGCTTCAAAAAGGGGCAGGGTTAAGGAAGAAAAGGTGGAAGTGAGGGTGCTAATTAACTTGCGCAAGAAATGGAGCGAGACCAAAACTCTCTCGCCAATAGCAACAACAACAAACAATCATTGACCCAAGTGAAACAAACACAGTCACAGTTGATGTTATAAGTTATGACTTTAAAACCATCCACAGGATTCCACGGTGGCAGGAACTCACATGGGCTGGTCTCTGACTTAAGCAGGTGGATGAGCACCAACATTTTACTGTGTCAGCTCAACGTGTAAAATATAGAAATGGAAAGTCACAAAACTACATCACACACAAATACATATACACCGCATACAAATATTTAGAGAGAGAGTGAGTGAGTACGTACATATATAAAAATATGGCTGCATTGAGTGGAGAGAACAATAAATTCACTTTAGGCAAGTTTAATGGCAGCACACAAAATTGTATGAACTGAGAAAGCTGGTGCAAGTGTCCCTTCATGGATAAGGCTTGTGCAGTGCCTGCCCACTGGCATATCAAGGTTTCTCATGTAGATGTAATGAGACCTGCAAAAAGACTCATCTTCCGAGCAAGTCACTAACATCCACCTCCTGATCAATGGCTCTTCAAACAGATCATACAAATACATGTTCAACTGCATGCAATTAGCAAAAAACACTGCTTGCCTTTCAACTTTCTGCTCCGTTGCTGTTCACCCAATGGCTAACTACACCATCCCCATCAGCTTCTCTCCCGAACAGTGCTGGGAGCCAAGGAGCCTAGAACTGATCAGGAAGTCATGGGCCCACTGAATAACAGGTTTTCTTGTGTGGTACCATCCAAACAAACCCTAGGAAATAAGGGTGCGTGCTTTGTGCTCAGAGGTGAATGCAGTCTGCTCTCAAGGTCATCTTCCCCTCACACAGAATACTACACGGCTCTTTGCATCTTTATGTTCTGATGCTAGCAATAAGGCAATTCTAGGGTGAGCAGTTATAATGGGATAATCAGACGCCTGGTGGAGACAGGAAGCATTGATCTGTGCCTGTTGCCATACAGTGCATCAAATGGTATCATTTTCTCATGATTGCTTTCTTTTCCTCCCCTACCACTTAAATACATTTAGTGCACTACTGGGAGAAATTCATCAAAGACTTTAAAAAAAATCTGAAGGGACAAAACATAGCATCCTTGACTACTAGGTCCCGAATAGCCTAGCTCTTGTGTTCTCTTCCGCTATCTCTCTCTAGCCTTCCCTGACTAGTATCCCATTCCAAGCTTATTCCCATGACGACTTCACACACACACACACACACACACACACACACACTCTCTCTCTCTCTCTCTCCCCCCCCGCCCTCGGGCATATGCCCCTGCCCAGGTCACCCCCGCTCAGCTTACATTCAAGCATGCATCCTTAACTCAGATACTAACATGGTTAAGAGATCTTACCAACCGACATACCTGTAGTATAAAAGCCTATGTGAGCTGTTGTTGCTACCTAAGAAACTAGGAGGTTAGAGCTGAGATTGGGTTGATCAGTGGGACAGTGAGAAACTGGATATGCACAGGAACTAAATGAGAGCTTGTGGTGGAAGTGATAAGTCGAAGTAGATCATGTCTGGGTGGTCAGGCATGCAAACTGATTCAGAGATTTTAAGGCCAGATGGGACGATCAGATTTTGATTCCTGTATAACAGACCACAGAATTTCACCCAGTTACCCCTGTACTGAGCCCAATAATTTGTCTGACTAAACCACATCTTCCGGGAAGCCATTTAAGTCTTGATATGAAGACATCAAGAGAGGCAGAATCCACCACTTCCCTTGCAGTTTGTTTCCAACGTTAATCACCCTCACCGTTAAAAAAAAAACAAAAAACAAAAAAAAACCCATAAGTGCCTTATTTGAATTTGTCTGGCTCCCCAGTCATTGGTTCTTGTTATGTAACTGATGGACACTTGTGATGCCTTAACTGGTGATGCCTTGGTTGCGAATGACTACATTGATAGGAAATGCCCGTGAGCATCCTGAACACTTCGTTGTGAGGGAATTTTCCCTTCTTGTCTTTTTTTTTTTTAAATAAAAACTAGAAACAATCATGAGGCCCATCATGGCATCACTCCTCTCATCCTGACTTGGGGTGTCTGGGGATGAAGTTACAACTGCATGGGGGGGGGGGAGGAAATAGACAGTGAAAATGGTTATTGGATTAGATAAAAATAGGAAAGAACACTTCCCCATGTCATGCCCTTCTCTGTTTCATGTCTAATCCCTTCATCCACACACTCTGGCTCTCCCAGTCTTCCAAATACCTCCCGCTCCCGTCTCCAGAAGTCAGCCGCACCTGTACTGTACATCTCCTTGACCTCTGCATGAGCTTCATTGCCCAGTCTTTTGCAGCCCAGAAGCCCTCCTCCCTTGATCTCTTACTAAAAATAATTCTCTGTATTATTAAATATTCTAGTGCACAAACACACTGCAAGAGGTATTTGCAGCTGGCCACCTGTGAGCAGGATGTATCTGCTGAGCACTGAGAAACTGGCCCTCAGAGAATTGCTCAAGGTCACACAACTTGATTGCAGTAGAGCTGGGAACTGAACCCAGGTATCCTGAGTCCTGTGCCAAAGCCTTAAGCATAAGGCTAGTCCCTCCTTTCAGTGCCCTCATTGCACAGCCCCCCACCCCACTTTTAAAGGTTTGCATTCTGGAGTATTTATACAGCCAATCATGTCATAATGATCTCTGTGTTGTCAAATGAAATAAGAGTTGGGGGATTTTTTAATTTTTTTTTAAGTTGCTTAGATCTTCTTTGGGGCCACAATCCTAGCGCTCTCAATAGAGTGAAGGTAGAGTAAGTTTCGGTTTATGGAAGAGTGTGAATCTGTCTGTCTGTGTCTCTTGAGCAATTTGGAATCTGAAAAGACACACGCGCAGGAGCCGGTTATAAATAGTGAAATATCAGGGTAAAGGCTTGGAACTGAAGGTTCAAATGACTAATGTGTTTGTTTTTCCTGCTTTAGTACTTTCCCGCAGTTATCACTGTACAAATAAGTTCGCTCATACTCATTATCCTGATGTCAGTTTCCTAGGAACTGGAATGTAAGTAGAGCCCTAAATGGACCCCTCCCAATTTTAAAATGAATGAACACCACAGAAGCCAAATCACCCTCCAATTTCTTTCCTCGCTACAAATCCATTATTATTAATGTGGGCATCCTTGTAACTTAGAAGCGTTGAAGGGTTTGGACAAAATGTGACTGTAAACCATTCACCTTATCTACAAGCCCAGAGAGAGCAAAAAATAACCCCTGGTAGGGGCAGTGTGTAGAATTTCAATGTCTCTCTCTTTTCCGGGTGGATTAAATCGCTGGTTTCACTTAAGCAAACTATAACAGATAATCACTGTATGTACAGATTATAAATCAAAATTATTTATATTACAATAGCACCAAGATCAGTGTCCCCTAGCGCTAGGTGCTGTACATACATGTACCAAGAGACCGTCCCTACCCGTAAGGGACAAAGGTATGGAAGGGAAACAGCAGCGAAATGATCTGCTTTAAGTCACACAGCAGGTCACTGGCAGAGCTGGGAACAGAGCCCAGGTGCCCCAAGTCCCAGTCTAGTGGCCTATCCCCTGAAGCAGAATCTCTCAAAACAGGCACACACAAATTTACATGTATGGGTGAGCTACACTGAAGAGCCACCTAAACAATGCCTGGGGTTTTGTACTTGGTATTTATATAACCATGGATTTGCGCTGCAACGCAATAAAGCTTATTAGAATAAAGACGACAAAAAGACAAACCTGTTGCTCACGTTATATCCAGAGAAGCACTCAGTTCCTGGATAACCTTTCAGGTAATATCCAAGCTGCCAGTTGACTTGGATAACTGTCTCTCCTTTGCCAGGCAAAATCAGCTACTCACATGGGCTCTTTCAACCTTTGTTTTTGATTTACTGGGTTATCATTCCTTTGAGTAAAAAGGGTTAAGCAACCTTTCCAATCCTCACCAGAAGCAACTCAATGCACAACAAGAAAGCCTCCACCTCGATGAAAACAGCGTCAACACAGGTCAATAACCCAGCCAGGGACTCAGGCACTGGGTCATGAAATCCCTGCTCAGAATTATCAGTCTCTCTCTCTGACACACATGCTATGCATGCACTTGCTGAAAATCATCACACATCAGAATGAACGGTCACTGGGGTGCAGTGAAAACACCTTTCTGTGATCAAGTAGCTGTTATCATACACAGATCAGAGCTGTGGAGTGGCTGGTGACACAAAGGGCCCACGTTGACATGGGAGCATGACAGGGAGCATTCAAAAATCAATGCACCTTTCAAAACCGTAATAGAGGTTGCAGCAGCAACCGTTAATTAATTTTCAGCTCCTGCGGGCAGCAGCCCAGAGACACCGAACAAGGGAATGGTGCTTTGAATCTGCACACACGCACACCATATTACAAGCCAGATTCAAAGCAATTTGGCCAGTGCCAAGGCAGTACGCTATTCTGTTAGCAGCCCAGGATCAAAGAACAGAACAGGTATGGTATTTCCATATCCTCTGCCCGGGGAAATGGTATGCCTCAGAGGTACCATGCGCCGGATGGAGGAGATAGAGCAAAGGACATCCTCCTCTTGTGAAAGTACCTCCTACATGCTGGTTAAGAAACACCTGGACGCCTTAAGCTGCAGAGGGGTCGGTTTCCCAGTTCCTTTCCTGTAGGGATGGTGCTGGCAAGCAACCAGCTCTTGGGAGAACACACACTATCAGCCAGCATAACTTTTAACATGCAGCCTCTGATGCCATAACAGTTGGTCCAGCACATTTATAAACAAGTCTGGAGACCACAGACCAGCAGTACGACCCATGCAAAAATAACTTCATGGGTTACTGAGAATCAGATCTTGGCAAATCACAGACAGTGGGGTCAAAAAAGGCCAGGTGTGTCATATAGTTTGACCGATGGCATTTTGCTGAGCTACTCCCTACAGCATTCCTAGCGAGGTCTTTTCTAACCTGCTCTGGAATGGTGTGGATACAGGACATGACAACAGAGTATGAACAAGGGAAATAATGGAAAGTGCTTCCAACCTTCACATTTTTGTCTTAACTATCATCCCTGTTAACTTTGAAAAAGCTGGACAGAGTCACAAGGAAAAAAAACCCTATGGACAGGCTCCTGGGTTCAGGGCCTTCTTCATTTACTACTAAAAATTAAACTAAAGAGTGACAAAAAACAATAACGAAGGCATTCAAAGTTCACCTGGAACTCCTCTGGTTTTGGCCTGGGTAATGCTGGCTACTGAAATTCATTGCATTAAGTGAATGACAGACTCTGAGATTAAACAGATACAATCATGCCCCTTCCTGTAAGTAGTCTGAATAGGAGCCGATGCCAACAAGTATTTTAGGTGATGCTGTTAAGAAGGCAGCTAAGGTTTATTGCATTACGCTTTCAGTGTCGCAAGGGTTGTTAAGAGTCTGATTCGGTAAAGCTGCTTGTTGTCATGCCTTTATTTTTAGTGACTAATCTTATTTAATAATGCTTTCCAAAGTCGCGTTGAATTCTGCTCCACAAATAAGTCATCGTTTTTTCTTTTAATGTTAGTTATGACAATCTTGTTTTTCTTCAGATTTTGGTGGTGAGGAGAGGAGGAGTCAAATTATAACTACCTATATTACTGGACTGTTCTAGAGCGTAAGAGACACAAGAGGCAAATTCAAGTAAACAGAGAGTAAAACAAATAGCTGTGCTGTAGTATACTAGGGACGAAGTATCTAGGAGCTGGCATGTTCTCAAGTGCAGGAACAAAAAAGAAATCTAACACTGACGATTGTTGTATTAACATGTCTGACCAGTAAGCAACGAAAGAGTAATGGGACTCCCGATCCCTTCAAGCCCAGCTTCTCTTACACAGCCTTACTCATCTGGGACAGATGTGTGTATTTATTTTATGATTTGCTGAGAGAATTTATGCTATGTCCCAAAAATGCGAACTTGCCCTTCCGTATCCAGAAGGGAACTTCCTGTGGAAGAATGGAAAAAAGTGTGCTTCACATATGAATCTGACTGAATCACTGAAACTGATACCACTTCACTAGCAAAGAATGTGAGCACATGAAGCAGTTTTGCCAGTGAAATAAGTCATCGGTCTAAATCAGGAGCGTCCCTTTAAAGACCTCTGCATGCACACTGGTACAAAGGGCTCTCCTGCTGATGGGGTAGAAAGGAAACTAAACGTAGAACACCTGGATTTTTATTAAATAAGACTAAAAGACACTTACATTAGACTGACACGGTTCTGAAAGGCGAAAGCCGCTTTCACTCAGGGACACATTGCTGCCAAGCCTTTCTTGGTTTATTTTTGTGTTTGTGTGTTGTCTCACCCCCCCCCCCCCCATCCCATTATGCCCCAATCATGTAGCTACAATTGCAGCCCTTGACTTTCCCTGTGGGGCTGGTATCTCTGCTAACCGCTCCATTTCCCCACCAGCCAACAGGGAGTTGACCAGCTGTGGAAGGGAATGCACTGTGCAGTCTCCTATAGGGTGATACAGTAGCTCTGCTTCCTGGGTGTTTCAGTAGGCTTTGGGCCTCCCAGAGACACAATGGCTTTGGGAGCTCCCCCTACTCAGACCTGTGCCATATTAGCACAATCTGGCCCATAAAGATGAGCTTCTGTGGGGGGCCAGCAAGGGCAGCTGCTTCCCACCCTCTGTTTAGCAATATATACTCTGACCCTCAATGAAAGTGGAGCTGCTCCAAACTCTTAGCCATGACAGTAGGGTCTGGGGCAACCCCCAGTACTGTACGAGTTGGGGCATGGCCCAGATGAACAGACGGTGGTGAGTGCCAGCTGATACGGCCACAGTTTTAATATGAAAAATTGGTCCAATAACCCTAAAAGGTTGGGAATCACTAAATTAATTTTTTTTTAAATTAATGAAGGAGATATCCCATATCCTAGAACTGGAAGGGACCTTGAAAGGTCTTCAAGTTCAGCCCCCTGCCTTCACTAGCAGGACCAAGTACTGATTTTGCCCCAGATCCCCAAGTGGCCCCCTCAACGATTGAACTCACAACCCTGGGTTTAGCAGGCCAATGCTCAAAGCACTGAGCTATCCTTCCCCCCTGGGATATGGGCTCCTTCTAGCAGCTCCCAATAGCTCCTGCAGCTTTGCGTTCTCTCCAGCTTCCATGGGCGAGAACAGCTCCGTCTCTCATCGACTTCAACAGCTGTGGAGGATACGCCGCAATGCTGAAAACAATCAGACCTCCTTTTACGTGCGTGCCTCCTTTTACTTAGGGGGGATTATGGGCCTACCTCAAAGCATCCAGGTTTGAAAAATTTGCCCTGAGTGACCGGCTCAGGGTCATACAGCAGATCAATGACAGAAATGGGAGCAGACCCCAGGAGTCTTAACGCCTGCCCTGTGCTTTAAGCATCCACGACATCTTCCACAAAAAACTGGCTCAAGTGGCTCTACATTAGGACAGCAGGGGAGGAAAGATGGCCTAGTGGCAGGGCACAACTTGGATTCGGAAGACCTGGGTCCAATTCCCAGCTCAGTCCCAGGCTCCTTGTGCGACCTCACGCAAGTCACTCCAACTGCGCTGGGCCTCAGTTTCCCACCTGTAAAAAGAGGGATAAAATTCCCTGCCTCCCAGAGGTGCCACGGGCATAAGGGTCATAAGTGACTGTGAGGTGCTCGGACACTGCGGTGGCGAGGGCCATTTCACTGCCTAGATAGTGGAAGTGCCAGATAGTGCCATAGGGTGCTGTAGCAGCAGTCTTTAAAATGCCAAACCACCCACAACGTCACCAGGAAGCAATGGAGGAATTAGGCTGAACCCCTCCTCCAAGTCATTGAGAAGTCCCAATACAGAGCTATCCCAGTCTAATCCGAATAACCAACCATGCTAACAAGAGGCTTGTCTATATAGGAGAATGCCATCAGTTTAGAACATGTGTTAACTATAATGGGGTTAATCCTGATTTAGCACTCAGCATAAACCAGGGCTGTCAGCCAGTCAGGGTTCATGGCAGGGAGGACAAGCCCAAAGGAAGAAAACTCTGCCATAGGTTTTTATTGCATGTCTGCTACACTGGTAGTTAGAAGAGCTGCTGTAGCTGTGTCAGTCTGAGGATATTAGAGAAACAAGGTGGGTGAGGTCATATCTTTTATTGGACCAACTTCTGTTGGGGAGAGAGAGACGCTTCTGAGCTCCACAGAGCTCTGTGTAAGCTCGAAAGTGTCAGAACTCACCCACTCTTGGGCATACGCCCTTCTAATTTAAAGTTCTCCCCATCACCTGGAGCTAAACTCACGAATATAGGCCGAGCACCCATACTAAGGGAGAACAAATTAAGGATCCGTGAAGCTTAGAAGAAACATAGAAGTGAATTAATTATTTGCATTTGTCCTTCCAATGCCTCCCCCCTCTGCAGTCGAAACTGCTTCCAGCCATGCAGTCTGTGAGAGCACGGTTCCTACTTGTGACTGTGTATTCTAGCGAATCTAACCTCCCTCCCCTCTCCCCACCTGCAACCGGTAACACCAACCCCCTGAAAAAGCCATCAGCATGGAGGAACAGCCTTCTGTCCAGCATTTCTCCTCTTCCCCAATGCACATGGAGAAAGAGAGAGATCTGAGCTCATCCAGCACAAGAAAGCTCACAAGCTAAATAAAAAAAGATCTACGCAAAATGCTGCCAAACTGCAGAGTCATCATAGCAGCTGTCTGAAAGTTCAGATGCGTGCCTCTGGCTGAGTATAACTGGGCTCCTCTCCGTAAGAGAACGGCCTAGTCTAGGCCAGTAACAAATGGTACATATTTGGCTTTGGTACAGCACTCTGTGGCAGTTACAACAACTGACTCAAGAGCACTCTTACTAAAGGATCAGATCAGGTGATCATGTGCCATCTTGTCAGCACTAAAATATCTAGAGTGAAAAAATAAAGCTTCTGATTCTTTCGCCCCCCACCTCCTGCCGCCAATTCAATGGGTTTTGTACTTCGTTCACCCCAACTGTTAAATCACAATCCAGAGAACAACGACGCTTCTCCTGGCAAATGGCCTCAAATTGTTTCTTTCTTGGCAAGCTCCTCCTTCAACTGAGGCGTTGCATAAAAGGACGGTTGTTCTGAAGGGTTACTTGGGTGCATGAATTATTGCAAAAGTAAACAAGAGACTCATGCACAGACAACCAAAATTACTATTAAATGATCTGTTTGGGGCTGGGCGCTATATGTACAAAGCAAGACAGTCCCTGGCCCTGAAGAAGACACAATCCAACACAATACTGTATTATTCTTATTACTTCTATTATGCTAATGTGCAAAGACCCCAGTCAGAATCAGGGTCCTGACAAATAGGCATGGAGATTATAATGCACGACTAAACACAGAGGAGAGGGGAATCAAAAAAATGTCTCTGATTCAAAGAATACCTTAATAACACCATCTCACCCCTACACAGCAGTTTTCATCTGTAGCTCACAAAGCACTTTACAGAGTAGGTCAGTATCATTTTACTATGGGAAAAATGAGGCACAAGGAGATGAAGTGACTTGCCCCAGGTCATCCAGCAAATCAGTGGCAGAGCCAAGCACAGACCCCAGATCTCAGGGGTACAGTCCAATGCTCTATCTACTAGAAGACACAGCCTCCCATGGTGCAACTAATAGGTCTTACAAGCTATGGACATGCATATGAAGGCAGTAGGGGGTAGTATGTCCCAAACGGTGGGGTGCTCCCCACTCAGGCATGAAGGACCAGCTAGGCCATGGAATTGCGGCTGTTCTAATTCAGTGATTCTCAACCTTTCCAGACTACTGTTCCCCTTTCAGGAGTCTGACTTGTCTTGCCTACCTCCAAGCGTCACCTCACTTAAAAACTATTTGCTTACACAATCAGACATGAAAATACAGGAGTGTCACAGCACACTATTACTGAAAAAGTGCTTACTTTTATTTTTTACAATAATTATAAAATCAACTGGAATTTAAATATTGTGCTGATATTTCAGTGTATAGTACATAGAGCAGTATAAACAAGTCATTATCCGTATGAAATTTAGTTTGTACTGACTTCGCTAGTGCTTTTTCTGTAGCCTGTTGTAAAACTAGGCAAATCTCTAGATGAGTTGATGTACCCTCCGGAAGATCTCTGTGCACCCCCAGGGGTACACGTATCCCTGATGGAGAACCACTGGTCCAGTTTCCCTACATGCTAACATGGTGGGGCTGAAGAGGGCACAATCAGGTTTAATATAGTGGGCTCAACTTTCTAAATTTGGGGAACACTGCCTAATTGGATAGAGTAGGAATCAGAATATCCGAGTTTTACTCTGTGCCTTCTTGGGTGCTCTGTGCCTCAGTTTCCCTATCTGTAAAACAGGGATAACATTTACATATCTTTGTACAGCACTTTCAAAAACACCACATAATGTGCCAAGTATTTTTACTGTTACCATGGCCGTGATCCAAGGCAGAGCTCCTGCTGCTTGTTCCCCCTCATGGAACAATGCTAGCACTAATGAAGTCCTGAGCTTAAGCAAATCAAATCTCACGTCTCAGGGCATATGCTGATTGTGTCAGCGGGTCTTCATCAAACACCCAGTCTACTAAGGACTGCTGCCCAGCCAGAGTGCGCACAGTTGATGGCACTATCACGGATCCACAGGACTGGTGCTATGGCCCCAGCTTTGGAACAGTCTCTAGTAGGAACCCCTTCAGCATGCCAGACCCCTTAGGGATCTCACTTTTCCTCCAGGGTAAGCCAGGTGGCTTCACTGCCTCTTTAGACTGGTCCTCTGGGCCTGCAGCCCCCGTTTCATTGCGTGAGCTCTGTTCAGCGAGTCCAACTGAGAGAGACTCCTGACAGACTTGTACACTCTTCAGGGATTAATGTACCTTGCCAAGCATTTGCAGTGACACTCACATAGCGCTGTCAAAACAGTAGGGTTAATTCTTTAACTGGAACACAGCATAGGAAGTCCCTAGGTTAGTCTAGAGAAAAGAAGGTTAAAGTGTAGCCTGTTCTGGTTAACACAGAGCCTACCCTTGGTTCAAGCTCTGTCTGTCTGACCTTCTTGGTCAGAGTCCAGGTGAGAGCCCTAACTCCTCCCGGAAGCCAATTCTTATCCCCCACCTCACACCTTTGTAGCCCTTTGTTCTCAAGCTGGGGAAATCCTGTTCATCCTCCCCAAGGAGAGGTGGGGATGTCCATATTCCTCTGGGTCATTGGTTGCTAGGTGAGAATATTCAGGCAAATGGATTTGCCATTGTCTTCTCATGGGGCTTAAGGCCCAGACAGCTAGGTGCCATTCACACCTGTGTCTTAACCTGCCCCAAGAGCAAACAGTCCTTTTCTGCCCATTAGGTAACAATATAGCATATTGGGGAAACTGAGGCACAAACAGGACTCAGAAAAATATTCCCACTTTGTCACAGGTATCACACCAGGTATCGCGTAGTGAAGTTCCCAGATTTGGCTCAATCCCGCAAACCCACAAATCTCTGGGGCAGTCCTGGGGGCAGTGCCAGGTAGGGTGAGGCCATGCACTGCCTTGCACATCGATGCAGAGTCTGAGAGCATGGCATGTTGGGGTGTCTTCGTTCATCCTGGGGATGTGGCTGGAGAGCATGCACCTCTGCTTCTGAATATAATGAGCCACTGAAGCAAGGCCAGATCTCTGTGAGATGGTAACATTTTGCACAAAGACAAACCATTTAATGCTCAGGAATGGGCACTGATAGCGCATATGGACTGCATCTAGCCACTCCAAGTCAGCCCGTAAGAGGGTCCAGCATATGGGTTCTGACCCATACAGCAGTACAGGCCGTACCCAGTTTTGATAGATCCTGAACTGTGTCTCAGCAAAAAGACATGTGTGTGTCCATGGGCAAGACAGGGCTCAAGAAGGAACAATTCCCTTCCCTGCACTGTGCACAGTATTACAGAACTGGCTAGGTGAATTACTGGGGGAGGAGGGCTGTCTTCCACGGAAGTGTCAGGGGTTGGCACTGCCAGTTGCAAAATGCCAGACTAGATGGACTGATCATCTGAACTGGACAGGTAAATCCCATGGCTCTTTCATAAAGTGGGGATCTTATTGCCATTAGTTGGCTGACTCCTCCCCAAACTAAAAGATCCCACTCACTACCATCAAGTCTTAAACACCTTGAGTCAAAAGGGGACCCACATATGTAGGGCCCTACTAAATTCACGGGCTATTTTGGTCAATTTCACAGTCACAGGATTTTAAAAATCGTAAATTTCATTATTTCAGCTATTTAAATCTGAAATGTCACAGTGTTGTAATTATTGGGGTCCTGACTCAAAAAGGAGTTGGAGGAGGCAGGGTCACAAGGTTATTGTTCGGGGGTTTGCAATACTGCTACCCTTACTTCGGTGCTGCTGTTGGCGCTGCTTTCAGAGCTGGGTAGCTGGAGAGTGGCGGCTGCTGGCCGGAATCCCAGCTCTGAAGGCAGAGCTGCTGCCAGCAGCAGCGCAGAAGTAAGAATGGCCTGGTATGGTATTGCCACCCTTACCTCTGCGCGGCTGCCTGCAGAGCTGGGCCCACAGGCAGTAGCCGCCACTCTCCGGCCGCCCAGCTCTGAAAGCAGCGCAGAAGTAAGAGTGGCGATGCTGTGACCCCCCCCTAAAATCTTGTGACCTCCCTGCAACTCCCTTTTGGGTCAGGACCCCCAATTTGAGAAACGCTGTCTCCTCTGTGAAATCTATATAGTACAGGGTAAAAGCACACAAAAGACCAGATTTCACGGGGGGAGACCAGATTTCATGGTCCCCAACGTGTTTTTCATGGCTGTGAATTTGGTAGGGCCCTTCACAAAAATGATCTGCATAAACTGAGCAAACACCCTTAATGGAACTAATGGGAGGGTATACACTGAGAAACAGCAGACACTATGGGCTCGATACACCCATCTGTACAAAATTCCTGTTTAAGTCAATGCACGTCTCTGCTGCCTGAGGATTGCCAAGTCAGGCCCTCTACGGCAGGGGTTCTCGACCTTTATTTTTTTTCCTGAGGCCACCCCCCAACATGCTATAAACACTCCACAGCCCACCTGTACCACAACAACTGTTTTTTTTCCATACAACAGTCAGGACCGGCGTTAAGAGGTAGGAAGCAGCGCAATTGCCCGAGGCCCCACGTCACAAGGGGAACTGCGAAGCTAAGTTGCTCAGGCTGTGGCTTCAGCCCCAGGTGGTGGGGCTCAGGGCCCAGGCTGCCAGTGGCACTGGAACAGTTTTTGGAGGGGCTGGCAGCCGGGACCTCGCATGAGGGGCTGGCAGCCGGGACCTCGCATGAAGGGCTGGCAGCCGGGACCCCGGGCCCAGCAGTGGAGCCCCTGGGGCCCTGGGAGCCAGGCGGGAGCCCAGGCCAGCGGCCAGGACCCCAGGGCCGGCAGGACCCTGGGGCCGGCAGCAGAGCCCCCAGGCAGCAGCAGGGCTGGTGGCTGGGACCCTGGGCAGCAGCAGCGCAGGGCCAGTGGCCACGACACCTGGCGCAAAACACTGGGGGTGCTGCAGCACCCCCCCCGCACCCCTACTTCCCTGCGACGCGGGACTTCAGCTTTCTGCCTTGGGCCCTAGCGAGTCTAACGCCGGCCATGCTTGGCAGCCCCCCTAAAACCTGCTCGCAGCCCCCCAGGGGGCCCCGAGCCCCTGATTGAGAGTCCACTGCTCTATGGAAAGGCTGATATGGAAATAGCTGCACTGTAGTGGTCACTGCTGAGCAGCCAGAGGCACAGATAATTGAGACCACACCAGGGCCAGATCCTTAGCCGGTGTAAATCAACAACTGCATTGGAAAGCTGGTGTAAGCTGACCTAGCTTCTTTGACTTCAGTGGAGCGGTGTCGATTTACAGGAGTTGCAGGCCGGATCTTTGGAAACTCTGTATCCTACCAGTCAGATGCCAAACAGCCAAACAGATGGAAAATTTACACCAGCCATGCACTGGGTTTCCCAAAACAATTAAAAAAATACATCACACTACACAGTGCATTTAGCCCTCTCATGCTCTGAATGGGGCAAACAGGCTTCCTGCTCATTTCACCACGTAATTCCCTATCCGAATCCACCCACTGTTCTCCCACATGGCAAAGGAAGGACAGAGAAGAGGAAACCCGAACCTGATCTCTAGAAGAAAGGGAAAAGATAACCAGCAGAACAGAGTGTCACCAATGTACCCCATGGTGATTACAGAACATAAAACCAGAGATAGGCCAAAGCTACACACTGCAGGGGTGTGTGGGGGTGTCGATCTGGCTCTAAACTTTCCCCCAGCTTCTAGGGTTTTCAGATTCAGGCCCCTCGCTGAATAAAAAGCAGGAAAACATTATGGAGGAGGAGGATGCAAATATCAGAAGTAGGAGTAGGCTGTTGGTGATGGGAGACGTGAGGGAGGGGAAGAGATGGAGGGGGGTTAGATATTTAGAAACAGAGTGAAATGAGAAAAGGAACCTCTAGACTGAATATCAGAGATATCTCCTAATGGTGAGTACTGCCAGGCTTTGGAGAACTACCCTGCCGCCGTACTCTCAGCCCGTGCATCTCGCTCCCCTGAACTTTACTGGTCTGGGCTGAGTTTGATCATTGGCTCCTTGAGGCAGTGATTGTATCTACCTCTAAGTTTGCACTGCAGCTCGCTGCACACTACCAACCAGGCTCTCTTATAACATCTGCTCAAGGCTACTGGTGTAACGGAAGCTCTATCACTTAAGGCCAGGCAGCACAGGGCCCTGGAGAATATACAGCAAGGAACTGGCTGAGGGATCAATGCTAAAATAAGTACATTTCCTTTTTGCGATAGGTCTGTCTCATCCAGCGTATCAAGGAACGTCTTCTCTATTTGAGAGCACTACCACCATCATATGACGACTGTAGCTAGAGTAGAATCCTTAGCAATATATGCAGCCATCATCACGCTCATCATTTTATTCAGCAATGGAGAGTTCACAGGTCCTGAGCCCATGAAGCCAGCCATTGCCCTTTGCCCTAGGTGTACAGCATGTCTACTGCATAGCGTGTTAAAAGAGCTAGAAATGGAGCTGGTTAGCTAGCGGTACACAATACATAGCACTGATCATATCACTTTGAATGCTGGGTCTCTGCCATAAGAACTCCTTTTGGAAGAATGCTGAAATTAACATTTCACTATCAAACGCAAACAGAATTTCACATAAGCAAATGAGGAATGAAATTATTTTCTGTGAAACTGACTAGTGATCATGTGCCCAAAGGAAACATTTTCCCACACTTCAGTATAGAGAGCCCCACCAACCCCAAGTGGAAAAAACTGAAGGGGATTTACATTTATATGGCTTCTGTCACTGTAGTATCAGAGCACTGCCTCACAATCTTCTAAGGATCTTTCACCCATGAAAAATAGAGCTGCGCTATTACCCCATTTTACAGATGAGGGACGGAGGCTAAGTGACTTTGCCCAAGGTCCCACAGGAAGTCTGGGTCAAAGCCGGGATTTAACCCAGTTCTCCCATGTCCCACACCAGCAAACAAACCACTCTCTCATGTGGCTACTTTAACGTACCCCCACGGTTTTCAGTACAGTTTTGTTCAACCTTTATTAATAGGCCATCTCTACACAGGGATGGATGATTTTTACTGGTATCCTGGTTAATCACCTAGATTTCATGGTCTACATCAGGGATCTCAAACTCAAATCATCATGAGGGCCACATGAGGACTAGTACATTGGCCTGAGGGCCGCATCACTGACACCTTTTCATATAAAGGTACAAAAGCTCCCCCCCTGCCCTCATCCCACCCCTTCCATGAGGCCCCGCCCCTGTCCCGTCTCTTCCCACCTTCCCCGCTTCCCCTTCCCCAAAGTCCCCACCCCAACTCCGCCCCCTCCCTACCCCTATTCCAACCCCTTCCCCAAATCCCCGCCCCTGCCCCCACCTCCTCCGAGCGCACAGCTCCCCGCTCCTCCCCCGTCCCTCCTGGAAAGCGCTAAGCACTGTCAAACAGCTGTTTGGCGGCAGGAAGTGCCTGGAGGTAGGCAGAGGAGCGGGGACGCAGTGCGCTGGGGGGAGGGGGAGCAGTGGGTGAGGGGAGCTTGCCGGCCACAGGAAATAACTCCGCAGGGCCATGTGTTTGCGACCCCCTGTCTATGTGCAGCCAATAGTGAAAGCTGGGAGTTCTTCTCAGTGCGTCTAATTAAAGCACATCACACAAAACCTTTTCCTTCATCAGTTCATCACAGGATCAATGTCAGTAGAAAGCTGAATGTTCCACCCTTTTCCCTACCCAGTGTCAGTCTTGTCTAGCAGAATATAAGCTCTTGGGGGCAGGGATGGTCTACTATGTGTTTGTACAGTACCTAGCACAATAGGGCTTGTTGGTCCCTAGGTATTACTGTACTAAACACGATTAATCATAACAATAAAGCATATTTTTACATCAGGATCATGAACCCTGGAAAACAGAATCCTTAAATGGAAACCATGACACCAACTTAAATGAAGAATCATAAATAGCTGCCTGGCTAGGATATTCAACTGTACCAGCTTCTTCTCAAAATGTTTACAGTGCTAAGAGTAGGAGGTGTCGCTAACTAGCTAATTTATATTGGCACAATCTCTAGCATACAGCTCTGTGTACACACAGTTAATACATAACATCCTCATCAATCATATTACAGACCTTGTGATACCAGTTTCCCCAACTTCCCAGGCCCTTTCACTTTATGCAAAACTTAAGTCGTGGAAACCAAGCAGCCTGATGGCATAAAACATTACATTCCTCTCCTCGGAATGTACAGTAGGAACCACCTAAACGCTGATTTTGTTGCAGTGTTCAAATTCTTAACAAGCCAACAACAACAAAATCTGGCTTTTTTTATTTTGAAAGAGACAAGGCTATTTAAAATCAACTTAAAGTTGTAGGAATAGCAATATTGTTACATATGACCGGGATGGTTAATCACAGCCACTAAAGGAGCACACCAATACTAGGATATATCCAGACCCCATCAGACGCAGCGTGGCAGATAGCCCTGGTCGTGATCATACTGACACTGCTACAGTGGTGAGGGGTTCCTGGCAAGAGACGAGAATTCAGTAGCTCTAAATCTGGTCTCTACCAAGAAGGTGGAACTCCTACAAACATGTAACTCAGCTGAGGCAGTGAGTTCTGAGAGGAGGGCATTTGTGGTGAGAGGGGTTGAGTGGGAGGTGGTACAATGATATTCTCCCTCCCTCCTTTCCCGGAAGGGTAGTTCCGGGAATAGCACCTAAAGGTTTTTTGGAGACAGCTGCACA
Organism: Trachemys scripta elegans; assembly: GCF_013100865.1. Classification (NCBI taxonomy): domain Eukaryota; kingdom Metazoa; phylum Chordata; order Testudines; family Emydidae; genus Trachemys; species Trachemys scripta. The sequence goes on along the minus strand of NC_048299.1, from coordinate 264,109,832 downwards.
TCCTGTACTCCCAGGGGCAGAGAAAGCCTGGGAACCTGGGTGTGTCTGCAGGTGGGGCTTTAGTTGGTTGCTTTCCAAGGCGAGGACGGAGAAAGAAGAGCTCCGCCCCAACAGCCTCAGCTTTTCCACTGCATTGCAGGCTCCAGCTTTCCTTCCCAGCCCTCTGTCACACACATCTGCACAGCAAGGGCAGGCTGCGATCCAAGCGAACAAGTCTAGATGTGTAATTATCATTAAAGATAAGCAGGCTCGAACAGGGGCAGAGAAGAGATGCCTCATGATGAGATGAATATGCTGAATGGTGCTCACATTCCTGCATTCCTTCGCTGCCATGCAGCAAACAAATCCTGACAAATGCTAAAACTGAGGTTTTGGTTAAGCTGAGTGTGTGTTTTGTAACCATACACTTTTGCAGACAGAATCCCAGAACGTCTGTTATCTAGCAGTTGAGATTTTCCAAAGTTAGGTATGTGCAACTGTGCAAAGATGTTTGGGCACACATCTCCCCAGCACATGGGTGCAAAGATGTATTTGCGAGCACACACGGTCAGGACATAATCCAGTACCTGACCAGAGTGTGCACATGTGCGCTCTCTCTCTCTCTCTCTCTCACACACACACACACACACACACACACACACACATTTGTGTGTATAAGTTAGGCATACTCAAATGTATGTAAAAAGCGACAAAGAGTCCTGTGGCATCTTATAGCCTAACAGAAGTATTGGAGCTCCAAAACTTCTGTTAGTCTATAAGGTGCCACAGGACTCTTTGTCGCTTTTTACAGATCCCGACTAACATGGCTACCCCTCTGATACTCAAATGTATGTGTGCGCTTAACTGAAAAACAATTTTAAAATTATACAGCTGCATATATTGTTTCTCTCTATTATACACACCCAGATATATAGATTTATATACATGCACAGCCATTTCTGTACACACAGAGTATGTCTCCACAAGGATAAAACCCACGGTTGGCCTGGGTCAGTTGACTCAGGCTCTTGGGCCTCAGGTCAGGGGACGAAAAATCATTTTGTAAATGTTCAGGCTGGGGCTCAAGCTCTTGGACCCTGAGTGGGGGTAGGGTCCCAGAGTTCAGGCTCCAGCCCCAGTCCAAACATCTACACAGCAATTTTTAAACCTACCGCCTGAGCCCTGTGAGCCTGAGTCAGCTGACTCGGGCCAGCTGCAGCCCTGCCGCAGGGCTTTTATCCCTGCATAGATGTACCTGGAATTTCTGGGACAGCTTTCTTTTCTGTATCACCTGAGTACGCCATACGAAAAACTTTTTCCAGCAAAGAATCAGTGCCAAACAAGTGCTTGACCAAAGACTAGATGCACTGCACTGTGCTCTGAAGGTCTGCAAACTGGGCCTCAGAGCAAGCCTCCCAGCCCAGGTAAACAACCAACCAACCACCCACGCACCCAAACAACCGAACACACACTCTGCTCCAGCTAATGTGCTAAAAATAGTAGTGTGGATGTTGCAGCATGGGCAAGGGGCACAAGCTAGCCACCCAACCACAAGCCCCCCTAACCCTCAGACCCAAGATTGGGTGGCTAGTTCAAGCTGCCGCCTGTGCCTGGGTGGCCACACTGCTATTTTTAGCAGACTAACTCGAGCAGAGCTCCTGCGAGTTACTACCCAGGCTGAGAGGCATGCTCCTAGCTGCAGTGTAGACACACCCTGACAAAGCACTGGGTAGAGGAAATCCCAGGCATGAACTCTCTATTGAGACTGCCTCATTTCAATCCTCCAGGGGGCATGTGTAGGGATTGTCCACAGTAGCACCCCGGGTATCTCAGCCATCACCATGGCACACATATTAGTGCATCTGGATAACAGAGGTGGTGGTCCGATTATGAACCTGGGCTTGCCCAAAATCTGTGCAGCTCAGAACAGATGTGCCTCTGTTACACCCCCTCCCTTCACTCGAAGAGGAAACAACTTAACAGTTTCTTCAGATTACTCTACCAGCCTGTGCTAAACAAGCACTGATTGCTCCCACCAAAACAGGTGTTATGAGGAGGGGTGTGCTGTGTGGGTCTACACTTAAACCTGAGATCGACCGAGCTATGTCGCTAGTGGGTGTGAAAAATTCACACCCCCTGAGTACCAAAGTTAAACTGATCTAACCCCCAGTGTGGATGCAAGAAGGTAGATTGGAAGACTTCTTCCATTGACCGAGCTACTGCCACTTGGAGAGATGGATTAACCACAGTAACAGAAAACCCTTTCTGTGGCGGTGAGAAGCATCTATGCTACAGCACTACAGCAGCATCGCCCGTAGTGTAGACAAGGCTTGTCTCTAACACCATAGCAAGGTACTGGGGATGGTTCTAGACAGAAGCCCTGCAGTGAAGCAAAGAGAGTAACAGAGGCAGCTTTAGCGATAATATTGTTTTCGTTATTCTAATAAAGTTCCTTGTTCAGGGGGTCATGACTCATTCCAAAACACTGGGAAACTGGAACAGACCTGCAGTCCCTTCAGTCCAGTATCCTATGTCTGACTGTGGCCAGCACCAGCTACTTCAGAGGAAGTTGCATGAAATCTACTAATCCCAAGTACAGTAGTTGGTTTACCCTCTGAAGCACAAGTTTTTTCATCTCTCTTCCAAAATCCATGAATTTATCCATGAGTGTTTAACATTTTTACATGAGATATTTCTTCTCCACAGAACAAGACAGACTGGGAGAGGGAGTCAACACACAGGTCTTCTCTATACAACCCATTCTAAAACTGATTTCAATTAATCCAGTTTAGAGCGTCCACAACTATTTCTTTTTCAAACCACAACATTAAGGCAGGCCGAGGCAAGTAGACTTGGTTGCAGTATTCCTCCCAGAGATGGTCACAAGAGCTGATGTTGGGTATGAGCTCACGCTCCTCTGTCTTCTTCCCTTCACAATACGAGCTTGCTTTATTCTCTCCCATCTTGCTTGACCTCATTTTCCTCTTCAGCTATTGCCTTATCTCCCTTATCCTGCATTTCTAAGCTCACTGGCATGCTGTTTACAACCACTGTCTGGAGTGTCTCTCCTCCAATTCCATACTAGACCTTTTCCAATCCAGCTTCCACCCCTTGCGCTCCAAGAAAACTGCTCTTCCCAAAATCTCCGAAGACCTCTCCCTACCTAAAGCTCAGAACCTGTACTCCCATCTCCATCCTCCGTGACCTGTCAGCCACCTCTGACATGGTCAACCATGCTCTTCTTTATGAAATTTTGTCATCCCCTTAGCTTCCATGACTCTGTCCTCACCTGGTTCTCCTCCTAGCTCTATAATTGCTCCTTCAGTATTTTCATCTAAGGATCCTCCTCATCACCCTCCTTCTGTGATGGCTCCACTGGGCTCTGTCCTGGGTCCCTTTCTCTTCTTTGTCTACACCTCTTCTTTGGGTAATCTCATCCACAAACAAATTCCACTTCCATCTCTATGCTGATGACTCAGAGATCTATTTCACTACTCCAGACCTGTGTCCTTCTGTCCAAAGCAAAATCTCTCTGACATCTCTGCGTGGATGTCTAGGTATCAGCTCAAGTTTATCATGGCTAAAGCTCTCTGAGCCAAAAGCCATCTGTTTGTTCTGTGTTTGCACAGCGCCTAACATACTGGGGTCCTACTCTATGACTGGGGCTCTTAGGTGCTGTGCTACTACAATTAATAAACAATAAAACATTTATCCAGATTTGCATACTGACAGCCATACTGCAGTATCTGACTACCTGGGTTAGAATCCCCAAGACAGTACAAGCCAACTAGTCAACGGGATAATGCTACACTGAACTGTTGCCACTGGAACACAAGTTATATAAAGACAGGTTTCAGAGTAGCAGCCGTGGTAGTCTGTATCCGTAAAAAGAACAGGAGTACTTGTGGCACTTTAGAGACTAACAAATTTCTCTCTTCCCATAAAAGCAACCCCATACGTTCCACCTGTATCAGCTCCGGACGTTTTGGCTGTCTCACTGAATGATAAGCCAACAGCCCCACGAGACCAGCATGTTTCAACACCAAAGGAGATGCATACACAGCAATTTTTCCTTAGGCCCCTCCATCCTTCATTTGAACTTGGTCTGAACTGATGGAGCATTGGGGAGAAACCAGGCGTGAGCCATAGTTTTCTAATTAAACCTCCGACATAAGTGTAGGTCTTTTTAGAGCCTCTTTCCTCTTCCCCTGGCCCAGCCCCCATATTTGTGGATTCAATATTGATCTGTTCCAGGCTGAGTCCCGCTGCCCTGTGGTTTTGCTGCAGTAAGTGAAAGAACTCTGCCTAGTCAGAAGTGGATATGAAACTTGACAATAGTGCGGAGTGAGAGAAGTCCTGAACATTCTCCCCAAGTCCCACCCCCCCCCCCACACACACACAAACCACCTCTTGGGTAAGGGCCAGGGATTATCCCATGCGAAATTAAGGTAAACTTCCTCCGGCCCCTTCGATCAAGCCTTCTCTGAAGAGTACAAGAATGAAAGCACCATCCTGTCAAGACAGCCTGATTCTGCTTGGTTTAACACAAACAACCCTCTCTATTTTAAAGTAACAATATCACCCTTCAGAGCCAAGTTCAAAATCATGTTGATTCACAACTACCATCCACACCACCTGCAGATAAATCCAATATCACAATAACTCCTTTGAGACTCCAGTTAAAAGCTGCATGACATTAAAAACGAGTGTCCTGGATATTTCAAAGAGCTGAACACGCACTGCTCACTGAAACCGAAATCCAAAAGATATTACTGACTAGCTCTCCCAGCACATATGTAATGGCCGCACAAGCCTGGAAAGACACAAAAACGCAGAGGATTCTCTGACCATTGTAACTTTTAGAAAATATGAACTAATGAAAATTAACAAATGACAGCACCTTACATTTACATCTTTCTGCTAGAAGAACCAGCTGCAAGGTGTGTTACAGATTATCACCAATGAAACGCAGCCATCTCTAGGGTGGAATAGGATGATAGATGTTTAAAACGACTTGCTATAGAAGTTTGTAAGGAATAAGTTATCTAACAGAAATTGAAAGGAAATTGTTCAGAGGGAAGAAGGTAACTGAACTGAAACTTGGCTAGGACATTACTGACACTTGTGCAAGAATTGGCATAAGACCCTTAAAGGACCAGGAACTCAGAAGGCAACTGCAACTCCAATGGCATAATCTCTCCTCACACTTATGTGATGCTTATCTCAAGAGGGCCTATAAGAAAGAGAGAAACCCACTGAAACACTAACACCCATTCATAAAGACAGTGCATGATATTGCCTGAGGTGTCTACCATCCAAGAAGCAACCATGCTCAGCCTGAATGCAGAGAATGCAGCCTGAATGGCTTAGTAAATAGACAGGTAAGTAGAACTGTCCCATTTACTAAAAGAAGAAAGCATATTTCTATATGTAATTGTAACCCACACACCTTCTGGGTGTGGTGTTCTGTCCCATCTAGTGCCACCGAGACCACAGAAAGAAAGAAAGAAAGAAAGAAAGAAAGAAAGATTAATGAGTTGGGGAGTAATTATTGATACAGTGGCCCTTTCTGGGAGCAGAAGTTTTTAAGGGGCCTTCACAAAAATCAAAATTGCTTTCTCATCTTATTTGTTTTATTAAGCGGTTGTAACAGTCAAGACAAGAGAGATTAAATCTAATCAACTCCTTGTCACTTTTACCAGCGTCAAGTGGTAAGCAAAATAATAGGGGGAAACACAACATTTGCATAATAAGCTTGTTTTGCTTTCAAAACACTGATTATCCTTTTAACCCCAAATCAGATGCAAATGTTCACAACTGAAAAAAATGATTTTGGTTTTGTTTGACTGGCTGCTAACATCCAATCCTAATGTAAATATTCACTTTAATTGCTCTAAGGACTCTAATCTATTTCAAACGACAAGTTAAAACTAACAACAAGGAGTCTGGTGGCACCTTAAAGACTAACAGATTTATTTGGGCATAAGCTTTCGTGGGTAAAATCCTCACTTCGAAGTGAGGTTTTTACCCATGAAAGCTTATGCCCAAATAGATCTGTTAGTCTTTAAGGTGCCACCAGACTCCTTGTTGTTTTTGTAGATACAGACTAACACGGCTACCCCCTGATACTTGACACCATGCAAGTTAAAACTAGTCTCTGGTACTACAAATGCCCCTGAATTCCCCTATCGTTTCTCATTTTTCAAACACGTTTTCTTATTTTAAAACATTTTTCTATTCCGTTTCTGAGAGAAAGGCTCACAAAAGACCAAGGGAAGCTCACTGACTAAATAACCCAGGAAACATCTGAAACTAAGAATGCAGAAGACATTATAAAAATGCACCAAGTAAACAAAATGGAAAGAGAAAAAACTCTTTTCTTCCTTCTAGTCACTTTCATTCCCAGGTCTGACAATGGCGTTCTGGGTGACCTTGGGCAAGTCACTTCCATCTCGGTGCCTCAGTTTCCCCCTGGGGATAATGACAATGACCTCCTTTGCAAAGCACTTTGAGATCTACTAATGAAAACTGCTATAACACACCTAAGTATTAAATTATACTAATTGCATAATCAGCTAGGTACACTGCAAGGGTGCCTTCCACTGAAGCATCAAATACTGCTCACTCTTTCAAGGCACATACAATGCAATTAAGTTCTACTGTAGAGTCCTGCAACCCTTATTGACATCATAGCATCCACTGAAGACAGTGGGAGTACTCTAATGAGTAAGGGGAAGGGCTGCAGGATCATAATGTGCATGAAAGATGCTCTGCAGGATAGCTCAACCTCTTTTAGAGAGTTAAGTAATAAAAGAAGAGAAGACACTATTGCACTGGACACACAAAACAAAAGTGAAGTGCAGGGTTGATTCAAAGCCCATTGAAGTCAACAGAAATACTCCAATTGATTTCAACGGGTACTGAATCAGGCCCAAAATCATAAGTACAGAGAAATTTCCAGCCACAGCCAGGGTACAGAGGCAGCTGAGCAGAGAAAAATCAAGGCAGAGACACAGCCAAGCAATGCTACAGAAACTTTATTCAGATTTTTGCCACAAGAAGGGGTCACAGTCAAGGTTTAGGCAAAGGTTTACAGATAGTGGAGACTACGGGAAGTCCAAGTCAGGGAGAGCAGCATAGCAGATGAAGCAACATTTCAGAAAGTTCCTCTTGACCAAAAGGAAGCACTTCTGACTGTGTGATATTTAGCTGAAGAAAAGAAGACAAGTTTATTTGGCAAGGATGGACAGAGAAAGTGGGCATAGGGATGAGTCACTGGAGATGCTGGAAGATGCATACAGTTGAGTATCACAAGCATAAAAATGGAAGCTAACGCTGGAGGTGTTAATTCTATATAGTACTACAGAGGTGTGCGTGGTGCTATAGAAAGAGAAAGGTCATTATTTGTATGGGAGTAGTACCCAAAAAGTTCTGGGTGCTTCTCCAACACAAAGGAAATGATAGTTCCTGCTTCTACCACTGGGCTGGGAGGCAGGAACAGAGTAAAGGTCCTTGTCCCCTGGACCTTCTGACTTGGCCAATACTGACCAAGGGAAGATAAAGGATTCAGGGACAGGGTATGGGAAGATGAGAGGTGTGCAAGATCAGAACACTGGTTTCTTGTTCTAAGCAGATCATGTTAGTGCCTCTTCTTAAAATAATATATTAATTTATATTACTGTTATATTAATATCTGGGGATGGCTGAGGATAGCAATGGAAGGCTGGCCAACTACAGCGAGTTCTGGAAGATGGAGCTAGAGCAGATGGACAAGAATTAAAATATGTGGAATTCTCTAGAGGAGTCTTGTTGCAGAGTGGGACTGAGTCCATGTCTACACTTAAAATACTACAGCAGCATAGCTGCAGCCATGTTGCTGCAACCCTTCAGGGTGGACACTTACTACAGCGATGGGAAGAGTTCTCCCATCATTGTAGTAAATGCACTTCCCCAGGAGGCAGCAGCTAGTCTGACAGAAGAATTCTTCTGTCAACCTAGCGCTGTCTGCACAGGAACTCAGGTTGGTTTAATTGGGCCTCTCCCTCACGGGGTGTGGGTTAATCTATTTTGCTAGTAGACCGGCCCTCAGAAAGAGTGGCAGGTAAGTACTGAAGGAGCAGACCAAGGCAGGTTGGACTACATTGACCAATGTTCTGAACTGGTATGGAAATTCTTAAGTACACAACACAGTAAAATCCTGCTTTTTAAGCTTGTGTAATTTTGCATACAATAAAATGGTTAGTTATCATTGCGCAAGGGAATAAACACAAAATCTGAGACGAAAAGGGAAGAGAAAATACTAGAACACCACAATAATTCCCACTTTCTATGTGAACCTACTTTCAAATGAGGAATGAGAAAAACAGCAGCTATTACAGTTAGTTTACAGTCCAGGACAGTGGGAAATGGTGAGTGCAAAGGAATTACAGAGGCTACAATTCTGTGGCTTTCTGCTGTTTTTTGCATAATCCCGGTTTGCATATCTATATTTCTAATACCTTTTGTTCCAAAGAAAGACTGTTCCCAACATAACCCATGCACTACCTCACTGCTAGCCCCACCTTGCGGAAAAATGCATTCAGCAGCAAAAATGCTAACTCCACCTCCCATTTGCTCTTTACAATCCAACAAGATGCTAACTTCAAAGGCTGGCAATAATAGCATTTGGATGCTAATATTATTAAGCAATGGCAATCTAACACATACACACTCTACTGAAGCCAAAGTGCTTACCTGGCCCATTCCATCCATATCTTGTCCTCCCTTCAATCATGTATTTCCTCCTCTTTTGCCCCATTCTCCAAAGAATGACTCTGTCTAGTTTGTGACACAGGTCTTTAAACCTCCCCATTTCTTTCTTTCCCACTTGCATCCTGGTAGCGACTGCACTCAGGTTGGCACCTCACCGCTAGATTGGGAAATTGCCAAACATTTCTAAGTTTGATTTACCATTAAAAAAAAAAAAAAAAAAGATTTTCTTAACAATGTCACGGCAGCCCTGTGCTGCACTCACAACAAAGGGCATGGGGGTACTAGAGAATGAACATAGTCTGCAACTTATCAGGCTCCATGGATACCTTTGAAGGGCTTAGTCTGTTCTATGCATAGGCAATGGTACGAGCACTAGCCTAGGACCTGGTTGCCCAAGGTTCAGGTCCCTGTTCCTCCAGACTCCCTGTGTGACCCTGGACAAGTCACTCAGCCTCTCTGTGCCTCAGTTTCCCAACTGTAAAATGCAGATAATAGCACTGCCCTACCTCATGGGTGTTGGGAGGATAACTACATTAATGACTGTGAGGAGCATACGTTGGGGATGGGGGCCATATAAATATCTAAGATAGATATTGAATTTATCTCCCCATGTAAGTACTTTCACACTTCTTATCAACCTGTCTGTACTGGGCTACCTTGATTATCACTTCAAACGTTTTTTTTTCCCCTCTTACTTACTTGGCTTCTCAGAGTTGGTAAGACAACTCCCACCTGTTCATGCTCTCGGTATGTGTGTATATATATCTCCTCAATATATGTTCCATTCTATACGCAGCCGAAGAAGTGGGCTGTAGCCCATGAAAGCTTATGCTCTAATAAATTTGTTAGTCTCTAAGGTGCAACAAGTACTCCTGTTCTTTTTGCGGATAGAGACTAACACGGCTGCTACTCTGAAACCTAAGGCCTTGGCTACACTTGCGAGTTACAGCACTGTAAAGCCGCCCCCAGCGCTGTAACTCACTCCCCGTCCACACTGGCAAGGCATTTGCAGCGCTGTATCTCCGTGGTTGCAGCACTGCATGTACTCCACCTCCCCGAAAGGAATAGCGAATATTGCGCTGCCACTGCAGCGCTGCGGCACCAGTGTGGCCGCCCAATGCGCTGTGACTGGCCTCCAGAATTATTCGGCAGTATCCCACAATGCCTGTTCTAGCCACTCTGGTCATCAGTTCAAACTCTACTGCCCTGGCCTCAGGTAACCAACCATGTGACCCACCCTTTACATTCCCCGGGAATTTTAAAAATCCCCTTCCTGTTTGCTCAGCCCGGCGTGGCGTGGAGTGGAGTGCTATCAGCGAACCTTTCCAGGTGACCATGCCTCCACGCGCCAAGCGAGCCCCAGCATGGAGCAATGGCGAGTTGCTGGACCGCATCAGTGTTTGGGGGGAGGAAGCTGTCCAGTCCCAGCTGCGCTCCAGCCGTAGGAATTACGATACCTCAGGAAGGTATCAAAGCACATGATGGAAAGGGGCCATGACCGGGACGCCCTGCAGTGCAGGATTAAAGTGAAGGAGCTGTGGAGTGCCTACCGCACAGCCCGTAACGTAAACGGCCACTCAGGTGTTCCCCCCGCGACCTGTCGATTCTATAAAGAGCTGGATGCGATACTTGGGGTTAACCCCACCTCCACTCCGAGCACCAATATGGACACTTCAGAGTCGGTGTGGGGGGAGGAAGAGGAAAAAACAGGAGTGATGGTGGTGGGCCAGATGGAGACACCCCAGAATCCCTGGAGCCATGCAGCCAGGAACTCTTCTCGAGCCAGGAGGAAGGTAGCCAGTCGCAGTGGCCGGTATTTGGTGGAGGACAAACAGAAGAGCAGGTTCCCAGTAAGCGTTTTTTTTTTTCCGGGAAGGAATATTTTCGGTGCGGGCTCTTTAGGAGAGGAGGGTTAGGCATGCATGCCTAGATGCGGAATAGTGCATTGATGTGGTTTATCACATCGCGGTAATCAGCCTCGGTAATCTCCTCGAATGTCTCATCCAGAACGTGTGCAATGTGCTTGCGCAGGTTTATCGGGAGAGCCACCGTGATCCTTGTCCCAGCCAGGCTAATGTGTCCGCGCCACTGTGCCGTGAAGGGACCATTGCTGCACACAGGCAAGCTGCATATTGGGCGAGGGCGGAAGCCGCATTGCAGTAGAAGACCCTCCCTTGCTTCCCAGATCACCCTCAGCAGCGAGATATCGTCCAGGATGAACGCCTGTGGAAAATGTTGGGACAGTGTTCAGTGTAGGTGCCCCCTGAAGCTGCTGGCTCTCCCCAAGGCACAGAAACCCAGAGGACAGTGCAGCCCTGAAACAATCAGTCCCCCTTACTCACCATTCTGAAGCTCCCATGGGATATGTGTGCTCTGTTTCGGATGGGAAAATTATGCTATTGTGTAGACCCTGTGTGTTTTCTACTCCTTAAGTGCGGGGGGGAATCATTACTCTGTCTGGTATAAACAATGCTGCCTCTGTTAAATGTTGCATTTTGCCTATACAGCTGCATCAACCTTGAGACCTCAGCCGTCCCTTTATCGCCTGCTCAGAGACTGCAAAGACTCAGGAAGAGACCACGAAAAAGCAAAGAAGACATGCTGCAAGAAGTGATACGGCAATCTATTAAAGAGAATGAGAAAGCACAGGACTGGAGGGAGAGAGAAAGCAGGATCCGCAAGGAAAACGCAGCACCCTAGCGGCTTAGCACCGCGCACAGGCAGCAAAGCACTGATAGGCTCATAAGCATCCTGGAGCGCCAAGCAGATACTATCCAGGAGCTGGTAGCCATGCAGAAAGAGGAGCAGTACCGCAAACGCCACCCCCACCTACAGCCCTTGTCCCAAAACTCTTTCCGTTGTGCCCCACTGTCACCTCCAACCCACTTTCCCCAACTTCCGTGTTCTTCACGCCACCCGCTGCCTCCAACACCAGTATCTTCACCACCCAGCCCTGAAAACCACAACGCTTACCCTCTGCACTCAACTCCCATCACCATGCAGTATAGCTGTCCTGAAGTGCAGCACTCACTGCACAGCATACCAGACAGGACATACGCGAATCTGTGATTGTACTGTTCCCCACTCCAGCCCCTTGTTTCTTTTCAATAAATACAATTTTTTTTCTTTTCAATAAATGGATTCTTTGGCTTTGAAAACATTCTTTATTATTGCATAAAGTAAAAGACTCTTTAGACCAGGAAATAAACAGGCACTGCAAGTCTGCTAGTCTGCTAAGCAGACATTGATTCCTAAAGATTGGAACTACTGCACTTCACTCCCGTGCAGGGCACCAGATATTACTGCTGGTTTTCAGCCTCAAATTGCTCCCTCAAGGCATCCCTAATCCTTGCAGCCCCATGCTGGGCCCCTGTAATAGCCCTGCTCTCTGGCTGTGCAAATTCAGCCTCCAGGTGTTGAACCTCGGAGGTCCATGCCTGAGTGAAGCTTTCACCCTTCCCTTCACAAATATTATGGAGGGCACAGCACGCGGATATAGCCGCGGGGATGCTGTTTTCGTCCAAGTCCAGCTTCCCATACAAATATCACCAGCGGCCCTTTAAACGGCCAAAGGCACACTCCACACTCATTCGGCACCGGCTCAGCCTGTAGTTGAACCGTTCCTTGAGCCACGGCATTAACGGGTAAGCGGGATCTCCAAGGATCACAATGGGCATTTCAACTTCCCTTACCATGATCTTCCGCTCTGGGAAAAAAGTCCGGCCTGCATCTTCCTGAACAGCCAAGTGTTCCGAAAGATGCGTGCGTCATGCACCTTTCTGGGCCAGCCTGTGTTAACGTCAATGAAACACCCACGGTGATCCACAAGCGCCTGGAGAACCATAGAGAAATACCCCTTCCGATTAATGTACTCGGATCCTAGGTGGGGTGGTGCCAAAATAGGAATGTGCGTCCCATCTATCACCCCTCCACAGTTAGGGAACCCCATTTGTGCATAGCCATCCGCTATTTCCTGCACGTTACCCAGAGTCACGGTTCTTCTGAGTAGGATGCGATTAATGGCCTTGCAAACTTGCATCAACACAATTCCAACGGTCAACTTTCCCCACTCCAAACTGGTTTGCGACTGACCCGTAGCTGTCTGGAGTTGCCAGCTTCCAGATTGCAATAGCCACCCGCTTCTCTACTGGCAGGGCAGCTCTCAATCTCGTGTCCTTGCGCCACAGGGTGGGGGCGAGCTCCTCACACAGTCCCATGAAAGTGGCTTTTCTCATCCGAAAGTTCTGCAGCCACTGCTCGTCATCCCAGACTTCCATGATGATGTGATCCCACCACTCGGTGCTTGTTTCCCGAGCCCAAAAGCGGCGTTCCACGGTGCTGAGCATGTCCGTGAATGCCACAAGCAATTTCATGTCGTACGCGTTACGCGGCTCGAGAGCATCGTCGGACTCGTCACTCTCACTTTGGATCTTAAGGAATAGTTCAACAACCAAATGTGACGTGCTGGCGAGATAAGTCAGCATATGCCTCAGCAGTTCGGGCTCCATTTCCCACAGACAGATTGCGCTGCACAGAAACCATTGAAAGATGGCGCCAAATGTGAACAGAAACAAAGGGATTTCTGGGATGTGAAGCGATTCATCGTGGGGCGTTGGGACAGGACTCAGAATGCCCCGCACCCACGCCCCCTTCCCACAACCCACAGCGCCAGAATGGGAAAAGGTGTTCTGTGGGATAACTGCCCATAATGCACCGCTCCCAATAGCGCTGCAATTGCCACAAATGTGGCCATGACAGTGCACTGGGCAGCTGTCAGTGTGGACAGACTGCAGCGCTTTCCCTACTCACCTGCATGTAGGGAAGTCAGCGCTGTACATCTGCAAGTGTAGACAAGGCCTCAGATAGATAGAGAACCTCAAACCTTCCAACTGGCTAAAGATTGATCTTTGGAATTATTGGATACATGGGTACGTAGTATTGTGGTAATAATAATAATAATAATAATAATAATATACTTTGCGCTTCTACTGCATCTTCCATCAATAGATCTCAGAGCACTTTGCAAACAGTAAAGGTCTCAGCCTTGCACACCCTCCATGAGGTAGGGAGCTGCCAGTGTTTCAACTTTATAGATAAGGAAACTGAATCGCAGAGAGGTGAAGCCCTAGGGTCTCAGAAAGCACATGGAACAGATGAGACTAGAACCCAACGTGTGGATCCTCAGCTGGTGTAAACTATCCTGACTCCACTGACCTCAGTGGAGGTTAGACAATTCACACCAGCTGAGGATCCGCTCCCCAGATCTCTAGTGTCCGTTCCGGTGCCTAATACCATACCTCTACCTCAAGATTTTACTGGAACTGTAGTCCTAACCATGTGCAGACTAGGAAAACAGGTCATGTTTAAAAACCTTTTAGCCAACACGTTTTAAACCAAGACAATTTGAAAAAAAGACTTTGCATCTAGTGTAGCCAGGACAAGTCACGTATATGAAAAAAAAATGTTTATCTGGTCGCAACCAAACTTCATTTGCAAATTCACCTTCAAGACAGGCTGAAAAGTGGCTCACTCCATAATGGCTGTGTTGCAGAGATCCACAGTTTTCTCCCTACCTGCAGTACAAGGCCGTCCTTATCCATACGCAAAGTACGCAGCTGCGTAGGGATTTCCTGGTGCTCTGCGCAGCTGCGTGCTGCTCCAGCCCCTGCTCCGCCTCTTCCCGCCCCTGTTCTGCCCCATCCCTGTCCCCAACTCCACCCCTTCCCGAAAGCCTCCCCCGCCCCCCCGCCCCCAATCCCCTAAGGACTGCAGCAGGGCTGGGCCAGCACTCACCAGTGGCGGGAAGTGCAGCGGCCCGGCCCCAGCCACACCGCTGGTGAGTTCTGGGGGGTGGTTCCCCCGTCCCACAAGCCAGCCCTCCCCTCCCCCCGCAGAGGCCTGGGACTAGTCCCCCATCCCCAGAGGCCTGGGGCCCCACACAGACCCTCGTGGGGGGACTGCATAGGGCCCCAGAATAGCTAGGGACGGCCCTGCTGCAGTACATTTTTGAAAACCTTTGTCCAAGCAGTTTGTTTGGAGGAGGGATTTGATTGAAGAGAAGTGTGAATGTTTGGCACTTATTAAGGGGGAGAATGATCAGACATGCCAGCGATGAGCATTGAACATACACCTAAATACAAGAGATCCAAGTATACAGGTGGCAGATCAAGGTAAGAGTGGGAGAAAGATACTGAGCCCCAAATCCTTGTGGAAGTCAATGGGGTGTGTGGGAGTGCAGCAACACATCTGCACAGAGCCTCACTGACTTCTACATGGGTCACTCAGATTGGAAGTTGGGGTAAAATACAAAGCGAGCCAGCCTCGCATCTCCAAATTGCTGCATTCCTGTCCTCTGGCTGGCTGCAGAGATAGCGGTTAGCCTCTCCTGCTGAGGGCGAGCAACGAAACAAGATCCGGTGAAATTTCATCCGGAACATCACAGCAATCACTGCAGTCACACGTGGGGGCAGGAGCTGGGAGAACACTGCTCACATCTGTCATGGCCCTAACCATGAAGGGGGAAGCCAACGCTCCATTTAAAGCTCCAGTTTTGACCCATTCACCTCCTCGGTGCCCTGGCTGAATGCGAACACACATTCTCCCCACTTTATGCCCGGAGCAAAAATAATACAAGTAATACTTTGGACTTAAATGGCACCTCCTAAGGAAGGTGCTCAAAGAACTTTTAACGAAGGTGGGAAGCATTATTACACCTATCCTCTCTTTACAAAGCAGGAGACTCAGGCAGCTATTTTCAGGGTGTCTTCACTGCAGAGTTAAGTCCAGGCATTGTCCCAACCAAGCCACCATTCACGTACAAAAACCTCTGAAATTAGTGGTACTTTCAACCTGAGCTAGCTGGCCCATCCTGCCCTATAGGATTTCGCTTGGGCTGGTAACTCACCCACTCTGCCATGAGGATGTGACTGAACTATCTGCATGCTGACAGTCCTGCAGTGCTTTTCCGTAACTCCCCTCGTGTGCCCAGCAGGACAGACACATTCACTGGGAAAGAATCAGAGTGGCTCAGCTTACTACAGCACGGGGAACCATGGGATGTGCCCTCAAGTCCTAGCACAGGAGTGCAATCAGTGAAGAGACAGTAACTCAGGCACGGCTTTGCAGCGTGTCTGCTTATACCCAAACTAGGCTAGCCCCGGTGACTCAGACCCTGGTGTCAATCACCCAAGTTAACTCTGCAGCAAGCAGTGGCTTGCCCAATGTCAAACAGCAAGGGTGAGTGAAGAAGAGCCAGATCTCCTGCCCCAAGTCCTGTCTAGCCAATAGACAGGCCTGGATCCCACAAATGGAAGTTGTATTGGAGGTTTGGAGATAGGCTTAGTAATCTTCCATCTTTTGCAAATAGGATATTTTAATAAAAAGCTTCTACAGAAGGAAACGTAAACCCTTGGTAAAACTTTGATATATTTTTGCAGAAGTCTTGCAAAGTTCCACTCACCACAGGAGAACAAATCCAACTTAAGTCTGGAAATACATTCAACATCAGCACCATATCTATTGACCTTTTTGGAAAGCGCAACTGTAATCACCATGATCTTGGTCACCATCAGGGATAAAACCCAGGACCTAAGCTAAGAACATGAGCCTCTACACAGCCTAAGCTTAAAGTCTTAAATCCCCTGGCTAGTGGTTGTAGTAGACGAGCGTCCTCTGTGGATAAGCTTCACAGGAGGAGAGAAGTAATACACGCTCAACAGTACACAATACCAGCTTGTTTATGTTATGATGAGTATGCCGAAATTGAGGGGGGAATTCCTTTTAAAAAATAAACCAAACAAATATGATGCTGACCAAAGGGGAGCTCTGGGAAGGATGAGGCAAACTACTCATTCAGAAAGTGTTGAAATCCTGGGTCCATCATGCAGAAGGTGAGATAACATTGTAACATGAACCTGGTAATTTCAGCCCTTTGTAGATAATTGACCAGATAAATCCTGCCCCAGCTATCCTGTTAACACCATTGTGTGCTTTTCAGCTGCGACATGTTACCAAGGCAGCACCATGCCATAAGCTAATAGTGACTTAGAGCAGTCATCAAAAGGCAAGCATGCGACATGTCTGCCCCTTCACTGACAATCCATGCACGGTCCATGCACCCAGACGTTTTGGACAGGCGGTTTGCATTCTGTACTCCGGAGAGCCTGAGCTAGGGCTGGCAGATCCCAGACTAGAACTTTCCCAGAGTGTGGCAGTTTGGATGCAATGCTCTGGTTCATACACCATGGAGATAGACCTAACTTCTACACAGTTCAGATTCAAGGGGATTTTCAGATCCAGGGTTTGGGCCGTAGTCTGCACAGCTAAGTTGGGCTCCAGAACCAACATTTCCGCCAAGCACAAGGATGTTGTGGTCCTGGACCCTCCCTAGCCTTCACAAAGAAGTTAAAACCAAACCGTACCCACTTTGCTGCTCATCCCAGATGTCTGAAATGCCCAACTACTAATGCCAAGATATCAAAATCCTGCTTCTGGAGTTTGCTCATGCTGAGAGGAACTTATCTGTGGAAAGTGCATAGGGCTGGGCTAACAACTGTGGGGAAGTGTTTCCCTCTCCCTCTCAATCATGAGACATAAATGGGAGCAGGATTATATTTCAGATAGATGACAAAATAGCTGTCTCTGTTTAGTAATCAAAATCTCCCAAGGGCTATGATCAGAGTTCAAGGAAGGGGAAGCACATGGGTGGCAGGTACCATTGGCTGGGGGAGGGTGTGCCTCCCCAAACAGCCAGGTGTGGCCCCGCCCATCCTCCACCCCAATCCCCACACACACACACTTCCTGCTCTGTGGTGTGATTCCAGTACCCCTCGGTGGTGGCCCCGGCTTGGACCATGCCGCCCTCCCTCCAAGTGCTCAGGGGTTGGGGGGGGCTAGCCTGGGACAGGGACCAGTGGCCGCAGTGGGGGGGCCTCTAGTCTGGGCTCCGGTGGGGGGCATGGAAGGGGCGGGGCCTCGGGCGGAAGGGGCGGGGCTGGGCTAGCCTCCCCAAGCCAGCGGTTCATGAACCGCCCATGGGGAAGCACATCTCCCCTTCCCTGCTAAGGGCACAGAGAGTATGTGCCCCTCCCTCTGCAGCGCAACTAGGTGAACTCAGCTCCCCCCACATCCCTCCGCCTTGGCTGATTAAGGGAGAGCTCATCAGGCAGGGGGATCTGAAGTGTGGTTAGCAAAAGGAACTGGAGACGGACTGGGTAGCTTCTGGGGCTCCCAGCTTTGCAATCCGTAGGTGGTGCAGCAGCATCTGATGGGAGAAGATCCCCTACTGGGAATCCTACAACCACTCCTCTAAAGGAATAGCTCTCCCCCACCCTTTGCTTCCACACAGATAAATAAATGCATAAAACATTAAAACATTGCATAAAATCCCTCTTCTGAAATGTCTTTAAATCTTCTAAAGGGCAGGAAATTGCATCAGGCATTTCAACATCTGGGGGTAAAAATCCCCAGAACTTCTATTTTTGCTCCTAGGTTCTCCACCCTGATCAAGTCTAAACGGCATTGTTTATATATGCTGCACACCCGTATATGTTGTCCGCACTGAGCCTACTGATTAGGGACACAAGTTTCTTTTGGACACCATTCTCCTCCTGTTCGTCTAAATGCTCAGACACTACAGTGATAGCAGTGTTATAGAAACCATAAAGGGTCCCCAGGTCCTTCCCCTTCCTGTATCCTATCATCACTAACATAGAATCTTGTGACAACAGCCACCAAACTGCCGAAAACTGCCACTCCTATTTCAATCTACTTTACCCACGGATTGGGGAAAAGTTGCACAATGATTTTCAATGCAGAAATTCACACTATCAGAAACATGGGACATTTTGCCAACCAGCATTCAGTTTACTACATATTTCTGGAGGGCTAATTCAATGGGAACAGCCAACATTACTAATAAAAGTTGTCCTCAGTTCGAGGAGGGGCCTCGCACATATTCCAAGGGGAAAAAAAGTTCTCTTCAAGCAGTTCCACTGAAACGGTGTCCACTGTTTGCAGAGAAATTTGCAAACTGACTTTGGTTTAAAATGATTATAGTCTGGTGATGAAGATCCTCCAGATTCTAAAATACTGGTGGTTTTTTTACATGCCACCACCCAGCTAATCAAGAAGTGTATAGAAACGCCACCAAAAACTGTTAATCCATTATAGCATGACTCATAATACAGCGTGTAAGTCCCTCTTGTCACACTGCAGCAGCACCTAATGAAACCCTGGCCCCAGAACTGTGGATGCTTCTTGCTCACATCATGACGCAATTACGCAGAAAAAGAAGCCAACCAAAAGGAAACCATGCTGGATACTGGAGAACCAGAAAACTGCAAAATGCAAAGGGTGGCCACTGGAAAGTGTGAGAAGCAAGAACCAACTTCAAAGGAGATTTGGCAAGCCAGGGACTTGTCTACACTCAAACTGTACCAGTATAACCTCCTCTCTCCCCCTTCAAACACAGACACCCCCCCCACCCCAGCTAGTATAGGTGCAATTACACCAGTATAGCTTATTCGTGTATGGGATGGGGAATAAACTATGCGGTATATGGCGTCTGGGCTGTACCAATATAACTAAAATCAAATCAAATCAAATCACACCCTAACCAACATAAAAGGGAAGTTGCAAAATGTCCCTTTCAGAATTCTTTATTTGGACATTCCCCAAATTAGCAGTGGACAAAGACAAACATCCTGCCATAAGAAAATCAGGGGTTAAGAACATTTTCACCTTTGCTGAATTCTTTCAGGAGCAAAATCTCTTACCTGATGGAAAGCTCCAGGGTCAGTGTACCTGGCTGACTGTGAAACAGCCCAGGAAGGAATCCAACACAGTAGCTCAGCAACTTTCATTTTCTTTTGTTTCTCTTTGGCTGAAATCTTTTGCAGAAAGACTGTGAAATGCATGAACCTGGAGACAGAAACAAAATTATGAAGAGACCACACAAAGCAATAAATTACACATTTTAAAGTGAAGCTGATCTTCTTTATTTGTAGGATTTTCTAAGGCTAGACTTATGACCAAAAACTTTTGCTGGGACAGCAATGTTGGTGAGGGGTGAGAGTTTTTGCAGAAGTCCTAATGTACATGTGGTTATACTGACATAAAAGTGTTTTTAATGGTGTCGCTTATTTAGTGCAGGAAACCAGTATAGACTACACCAGAAAAAGCACTTTTTTGCCAGTACAAGCTGTCTCTACACTACATGGATTTGCTTGTACAGATACACTGGAACCCCTTTCAAATGCAGACCTGACCCAAGTGACTGTTAAACTCACAAGCCTGATTCTTGTCTCACTCACACCAATTTTACACTGGTGCAATCCCTCTAACTTCGGTGGAGTATGCCTGAATTACAATGGTGTAAGTGAGAGAAGTTTTAACTAGGGCTGTCAAGCGATTAAAAAAATTAACCACGATTAACCGTGCTGCTAAACAATAATAGAATACTATTCATATAAATTTTTTTGGATATTTTCCACATTTTCAAATATATTGATTTCAATTACAACACAGAATACAAGGTGTACAGTGCTTGCTTTATATTTATTTTTTATTACAAATATTTGCACTGTAAAAAAAATCAAATAGTATTTTTCAATTCACTTAATACAAGTATTGTACTGTAACCTCTATCATGAAAGTTGAACTTACAAAGGTAGAATTAGGTACAAAAATAAAACTTGCATTCAAAAAATAAAACAATGTAAAATTTTAGAACCTGCAAGTCCACTCAGTCCTACTTCTTGTTCAGACAATCACTCAGACAAACAAATTTGTTTACATTTGCAGGAGATAATACTGCTTGCTTTTTGTTTACAATTTCAGCTGAAAGCAAGAACAGATGTTCACATGGCACTGTTGTAGCTGGCGTTGCAAGATATTTACGTGCCAGATATGCTAAACATTCATATGTCACATTCCAGAGGACGTGTTCATGCTGATGATGGGGTCTGCTCAATAACAATGCAAAGCAGTGCAGACCAATACATGTTCATTTTCATCATCATGAGTCAGATGCCACCAGCAGAAGGTTGATTTTCTTTTTTGGTGGTTCGAGTTCTGTAGTTTCTGCATCAGTGTGTTGCTCTTTTAAGACTTCTGAAAGTATGCTCCACACCTCATCCCTCTCAGATTTTGGAAGGCACTTCAGATTCTTAAATCTTGGGTCGAGTGCTATAGCTATCGTTAGAAAACTCACATTGGTACCCCTTTTGTGTTTTGTCAAATCTGCAGTGAAAGTGTTCTTAAAACGAACAACATGCTGGGTCATCATCCAAGACTGCTATAACATGAAATATATGGCAGAATACAGGTAAAACACAGAGCAGGAGACATACAATTCTCCCCCTAGGCATTCAGTCACAAATTTAATTAACGCATTATTTTTTAACAAGTGTCAGCAGCATGGAAGCATGTCCTCTGGAATGGTGACTGAAGCATAAAGGGGCACACAAATGTTTAGCATATCTGGCACGTAAATACCTTGCAGTGCCGGCTACAAAAGTGCCATGCAAACGTCTGTTCTCACTTTCCGGTGACATTGTAATTAAGAAGGGGGCAGTGTTACCTCCCTTAACGGTAAACAAACTGGTTTCTCTTAGTGATTGGCTGAACAAGAAATAGGACTTAGTGGACTTGTAGGCACTAAAGTTTTAGGGCAAGTCTACACTGGCAACGCTAAAACACTGCCGCAGCAGTGCTTTAACATGACTTATGTGGTCGCGGCACAGCGACCCAGCTCAAGGACGGGCATAGCTCCCAGCGCTGGGGCACTGTTTACACTAGTGCTTTACAGCACTGCAACTTGCTGCGCTCAGGGGGGTGTTTTTTCCACATCCCTGAGCGAAAAAGTTGCAGCGCTGTTAATTGCCAGTGTAGACAAACCCTTACATTGTTTTGTTTTTGAGTGCAGTTATGTAACAATAAATAAATAAATAAAGAAATCTACATTTGTAAATTGTGCTTTCACGATAAGGAGATTTCACTATGGTACTTGTATGAGGTGAATTGAAAAAACCCAATTTCTTTGTTTGTTTGTTTTTCCATTTGTACAGTGCAAATATTTGTAATAAAAACAAGTGAACACTGTACACTTCATATTCTGTGTTGTAATTGAAATCAATGTATTTGAAAATGTAGAAAAACATCCAAAAATATTTAAGAAATGTCAATTGGTCTTCTATTGTTTAACAATGTGATTAAAATTGTGATTAATTGTGATGAACTTTTTAAATCATGATTCATTTTTTTTTTTTTTAGTTAATCGCGTGAGTTAACGGTGATTCAATCGACAGCCCTAGTTTTAACGTTTTAATCCACCAACCGGTGTACGAGAGTAAAGAGTCGGTCTGCCTTTGCATGGGAGGAGTGTAATGTGTGTATATCAAAATCAATAATACGATACACGTAGAGGGTCTGAGCACCCACAGCACCCATTACAATCACTGGGCAGTGCATGTGCTCAGCACAGATTTAAGCCAGGCCTTTGTTTTTTTCTGAATGTCAAGCCAGTATTGGATGAGGCTGGAATCCAGTTTAGTCTCTGGTGCTAGGCACCCATGCTGCTAGGATCTTGAGTGATATTGCTTTAAAAACAAACAAAAACAAAACAAACAAAAAAGGCAATCTCCAGTACTGGCCTTGGAAATGGTTATTCCTAATTAGAGAGTCACGTGAACTGGGTATGGGGGAAAAAATTTTCAGCATGAAAAATAAATTGGGCAATTTTCGCAGCAATACTCAACACAGTTACCCCGAGAAGGAAAGCAGCCTTAGCAACAGGGGAAAGATGAATTAAAGCCACCTTTAAGTATTTGATTTTGGCTTGAGAACAAAGGTACATCTCAGGTTTTTAAACCACAATTTTCAAAGTTGTCTCTGAGGAGGGGTAATCACCAGGTTGATAGCTGACTCCAGAGCAGATGCTTGTACAGAACAGCACATTTACACTGAACTTGGACTGGCTTAGCAACGTCCCTGTGACCTGTAGTGTGGGAAAGCCAGCTTTGGGAATGACCGCTGGTCTTCTGCTCTCACAGCCCAGCTACTGGACCTTAGGTGCATGGTCGATGTGACACCCTGGGACTTTAGCATGAAGGTTACACACAAACCTTCTCAATGATTCATACAATGACAATGACTTCTGCCTCAGAGGAGTCTGTACATCTTCTCTGTGGGTTTGAGGAAGAGTGCTCTAAGGCAGTGGTTCTCAACCTATTTACCATTGTGGGCCACATATGCAGCCCACAATGTGTTATGTGGTCCACATCTGATACTAGCTGTATGGCTCTGAGGAGGTCACATGGGCCGCAGCTGTGTGCTGATTGGGCCTCAGGTTGAGAAACACTGGACAAAGGGCTTGTACACACCAACGCTTACTTGGGTATAACTCAAATCACTCAGGGATGTGGAAAAGCCACTTCTTCCCCCCATCCCCTGCCCCCCTGGGTGATGTGAATTACACCGACCTACATGCTGGTGTGGACAGCGCTATGTCGGTGGGAGAAGCTCTCCTATCCACACAGTTGCCAACACTCGGGGAGGTAGAGTAATTATGCCAATGGGAGAACTCTCTCCCATCAGCACAGAGCTTCTGCATTAGCAGCGCTACAGCCGCACAGCTACGTCAGTACAGCTATGCTGAGGTAGCAATTGTAGTGTAGACGAGCCCTCAGGCTCTCAGAAAAACAGAGGAGGATTTACAGTGGATGAACTCTAGGCTCCCTCTGGGTTAGGAAGGATCCCTATTATGACAGCACACAGCTATCACCATTTCACAACACCCTTCTTCAGCTAAGGATGTCCAAGAACCATTAATGCTGACTAAGGGCTTGTCTACATGAGGATATTTACCATGGTAGTTACAGCACTATAACTCTCCATGTGGACACACTTATTGTAAATTACCTAAATTAAACTGGAAAATGACTTGCTCAAGGTCCTGGCTCCCACCCCTGTTCCTAAACCACACCTCTTTCTCAGACAGAGACAAATCAACCCCAGTCACCATTCCAGAATCCGTTCTTGACTTTTTTTGAGTAACATATTTACCCAAAATGTGTGTAGGTACTCAGTACAGGAATGCAGGACTCTAGTTTCTTCCTTGTCTGCACATAACTTAGCCATACTGGCCTGCTAGAATGCAGGGGAGACGGGGTTTAGCGTGAATAAAGGACAGAAGTAACTTGTACAAGTAGTAGTGGGCCACATTCTCATCTACACTGAAGCCCCTTTACACCACTCAGACTTTGATCTATATATTACTTTGATTAAAAAAAAAAGTTGGTGAATGCTCTTTTACCTCCCATTTCTCCCTCAGCAACAAGCCTGCCTATTGACACACTGCCAGACTCATCCTTACCTTGACCCAGTGCCTGGTGAAACTTCTATTCACCCATTCAGCACCTCACGTTTGGATCACTGCGAAATTCCTCTCATTTACGGTCTCCTCAAGAACCTCCCACTTACATAAATATCAGCACCCCCACCCCATCCTACCTCCCACCAGCAATGTGAGCTTGGGGAAGAAAGTAACTGCTGAGAAAGTTCGCCAAGAGTCCAGCCCATAAGAGCAGCAACAAGCAGCTCCAGCAGTGACCGTCGGACACGGATAGGGGTATTCGTGCCCAATGGCTTTTTTCGTGATATACCCTGGACATTCTCTCTCCTGTGCTGATTGGCTACTTGCACCAACTCCCTCCCATCTCCTGACTCACACTATCTTAACTTCAGCCTCACTCCATGCTCTCCCCTTCCCCCCCCAACCCCTCTGACCACTCCCTTGTTCTGTCTTTCCATTTATCCCTATTCCCTCTCAACTAAACCCCACCCCAAACAAGTCAAGAAACCAACAAAAATATAGAACCAACGTGATGTTTCTGAACCCTCTCATTGTTCACACTGCTTGTGTGTTATGTCCCCCGCCTCACCTCTGTCCTGTCTATCTAGATCAGTGGTGGGCAACCTGCAGCCCGTCAGGGTAATCCGCTGGCCAGCCGTGAGACAGTGTTTACATTGACCATCCGCAGGCATGGCCACCCGCAGCTCCCATTGGCTGGGAACGGCGAACCGTGGCCACTGGGAGCTGTCTCGCGGCCCACCAGCGGATTACCCTGACAGGATGCATGCGGCCCGCAGGCTGCCCACCACTGATCTAAATTGTAAGCTCGTTGGGGCAGGGACTCTCACTGTACAGTGTCTAGCACAACGGGGACTGGCTTTGTTTGGGGTCCTTAGGTATTACCAGAATACAAATGAATAATGAGATCTGTAATTTTTCTGCAAGGAAACACCACAACAGGGTCCCTACTAATACCCAACCCCACTTCCAATTCAAAGTTTCCCTCTTGGGTTTCCATTTAGTTGTTTCCATCCTGCCTTTTCCTAAACCTCACATCAACTTACTCTCCCCCATCTGTACCATCCTTCTCCAGTCCCATCCGATTCCACAGCCAGGAGTCCCCCCACATCCACCCGAATCTCTCTCACTGAGCCACCAATGCAGTCACTCTTATCTTTCCTGACTGAAAGAGGTGGAAGTAAACCCTCTAACACTTCACCATGGTCTCATGCTGCCCAAGCAGGTGCCCTACAAAGAAGCTTGCCTCTGAAGCATCTGGCAGTAGCCTGGTTGGGTATGACTTACATTCTTAGACTTTGGCCAAGAGTCATCCTTACGATCAAAATGACAGCAAGGTCCAAAGCGACAGCGTAAACAAGAATTGGTGGTGTTTTATATAGATAAAAATATGGGGAAGGGTTGGGGGGGGAGGGGGGAGAAGTCAGGGGAGGATAAAAAAGAAATTAGAGAAGGTTACCAAATCTAATTATGAGATCATGGAACGTTATTTCCAGTTCTAAGTATCATATTTCAAAATGTGGATGTGCTTGGCCTGAAGCCACACATACCACTTGGACAGTGATCTAGTCAGACCCGTAAGCTAAGGTCAGGCCTCATCTGCACTTTCGTGGGAGACCTTCAAGGAAAACACAGGGGCTACAGATATTAGGGTTCAGTAGAGGGTATTCCTCCCCTTGCATCACTACTATAGCTCTGTCCTAGTATGGTGTTAAGGGGCATTGTTCCGCTGGAGGAACTATTTTTCAGATAAGATGTAAGCTATGGACCTGGTATCAAAATCCTTAAAGAGCCTTGATCCATTTAGCAAGAGGTAAGGCTGTAGTCCCAGGATCTTGGTCAAATTCTTACAGGGACAATTCCTTTTTACTTACATGAAAACACTGTTGGCATGGAATGGTGTTGTTCCCCAGAGAAAACATATACACACACTGTATGTACAAAAGCTGTAAAGCACTTCAGGAGCCTTCTGGGAAAACAGAACTAAAATACTAGACAATATTTATTATTTCTATATGGCCAACAGTATACTGGGCACTTTACAGATAGGATCACTGCACCCAAAAGCTTATAATTTACATCGACAAGAGAACAGATAACCCTGAAACGTAAACTGAGCTCCAAGAGCAATCTTCTCAGCTTGGATTACAGCATAAAGTTTTCGTAACTTTCCCATCCCTTTTGCTCTCGTTTTCCTGGATTATTTAGTAACCGTCACAATGGATGAATTACACACACAATTTAACTCAACACCACTATCCCCAAGAGGAGCTTAACTGGTAGCTCCAAGCCAGGTGCTGACCTTGGTTATTTTAGCCCCTTGATTCCCCAAAAAAGAAACCACAACAAAAACCTCAAGTGAAACTGGCCTAATCTCTCCTGGATTTCGATTTCAAGCCTACCTGGGTGCTATTTGAAGCTCCATGAAAGGAACATCTTAAATAAAAAGGTTTGCAGTGGAGCATGGCAGTAAAATTGGTTTCAAAGCCTCATCATAAATGCATTAACCCTTGGAAAACTACCGGTAGCATTTCCCATGGTGCCAGCCAAAGCAAGGATCAGCAATACCTAAGAAACAGAAGAATGGCCATACTAGGTCCATCCAGCCCTGTATCCTGTCTTCCGACAGTGGCCATTGTCAGATGCATCAGGGGGAATGAACAGGGTGTTCATCCCCTGACGTCCATTCCCAGCATCTGGCTGTGTACTATGTACTGCACTATGTGGCCCCCATAACTGTACTATCTGAGTGTCTCACAGTCTGACATCTGTATCTTACCTCACAGGAGTGTTGTGAAGAAAATGTTCAATCCCCATTTCACAGGTGGGGAAATGAGGCTCAGAGACAGAGTCAAATTTCCAAAAGCATTTAAGTGATTTAGGGGCCGCAACTCCAATTAAAGTCACCCTACTGACAAAATTATGCCACAACAACATTTTAGGAACAAACCGGCCCTAGGGGTCCTAAGTCAGTTAGATGCTTCTGAAAATTTCATTCTATGTGCGTACGGTCACACAGGAAGTTTGCAGCAGAGCTGGGAAGTAAACCCATGGCTCTCAAGCTCTAGGCGGATGCCCTAACCACAGAGATATCTCTGAGATATCCTCTCTGAGCACTAGATGCTTATAAAGCTCACAGGATTGTGTGCAAACCTCTCTCAGCTTTGATCCAAGTGGACTCCCACTTAGCAAAATTTGAAGTTTGAATGAACCCAAGTAGGAAAAAACGAAAACAAAAATAATCCACCTTATTTTTTTTTTCTGGGAGAAGAGAGCCACTTTCCATCTTTTTTATATATAAAGAAACAAGAAAGGGCAGAAACTCAATTTTAAAAAAATCCTTTTCATGTCACCATTAAAAGTATTCCATGAGTTTCCAGTATAATTTGGATCCCTTCCCACCTACTGTTTGCTTGATAGAAACAAGATGCAACAAGTTAGTGTAAGTGAAATTTTAAGCTCTTTGGAGCAGAGACTATGGACAAGATTGTCAGGAGTGATTAGTGATTTTGCATGCCTCCCTCTTGGGTGTCCAACTTGACACACCTTAAAGGGTCTTGAATTCCAGAGATTGGGTGTTGCTCACTGTTTTCTGAAAATCAGTCCCGTTTTAGGTGTCTTAAATTGGACTCTCAGAGATCAAGATATGCAAAAAATCACTAGTCACTCTTGACAACTGTGGCCTATTTCTTCTCAACTATTTTTATGGCCTTCAGCTCCATGGACCCAGACTTTGATCAGGATCTTTGAGAGCTATTACAACAGAAATATCAAAGATCAACAAGACAACCTTGACAATTTTTCCTCGCTCTCTCTCATCTCTATGTGTGAAAGAGGACCTTTACTGGCTACCTGAGGAGGCGAGCAATTTCTAGGGCGTGGAATCTGAGCAGAATCTATTTTGCCATAATCCCTGTAGTGTTGTACTCAGCCATTAGCCTGCTCTTTCAGGGCTGAGGAAATCAATAGTAGGAAGACACACAAAGGGCAAGATCTTTGGGAAAAGGACTATGTCTTTAGTCTAACACACTTTCCAGGCACTTGGGAATAACATGCAATAAATCTCAAACTTGAGCCATCATCTGATGTGCTATGTGTAACTGAACAGGTGTTTTTGGATATGACCTCCATGGGGCAAAGGCCAATTGTAAAGCATCAGCCCCATTGTAGGTGCTCAGTGAATTATTAATCATCATCATAATTATCCAGAGGGTAAATTGAATGCCTTCTGCAGCAGGGCAACACTCTATTAAATACTAATTATTGGTGTATTGTTAATGATGACGATATAAAACTGCAGCAACCTCAGCAGGTCAACAGAAAAGACAAGACAGGAAGTCATCTTTAATTTATGTAGCTTCAGTTCAACAATTCTTTTGTGCTTGCTTGGAGCAATAAACCACATGCTGAAAGAGGAGCAAATGACACTGATTGCCTTCCTTCAGAGCTGAACCCCATCGATATCCGGCTAAGCAGTAAAACAAAAGAGCTGATAGGTCCTTGTGGTCTTTGGGGAGAGAATTGACAGAGGCTGAGAAGCAGACACACTTGAATAGAAGAGAAAATGCTTGGCCACTTGACACTTCTTCTGGTTAATGTACTTTCCCATCCATCTCTCTCTCTATTTTTACCCTCCCTCCACCAAGACATATTGTGCCTCAGTGGCTTTGCTATTAGATATCTACGTGCTAGCCTCTTCACGTGGAATCTTCACATCTCCTGCTTAAAATGAGCACGTCACTTTCCTCAGTGGTACTGATCCGCTTGCGATACCATGGGCAGTTATTACACCGGGTTCTGATTAAGACATATTATCCCCAACCCAATCCTATAACAAATAGACTACACCCAGTTTTACCATCCAACCCCTCTCTAATTTCACCTTCTTCATTTTAGTTCAGCAAAAGGACAGACTTGGACCTCTATGGTATGGCTGGGCAGCACGCTCCCAGTTGCAGCCTAAACACACCCTATGAGAAGGGTGTAAGAAGGTTCGGTGATGTTACCCTATCCAAGGTGTAACAGACCAGCCAGTATTTCTGAGGGTTTGGAGGATGATATCTCCATGTGACATACTGGAGATGCACTCTCTCCCCTGCTTGTTCCCCCATAGGTGATATGTCAGAACAAATGTCCTCTCCCTGTTTCATCCCCCATCCTCCCAAAACCCTCCTGGCTGAGGCCACATGTTTTCCCTATGCTCCCCCAACAACCATCATGCTCCCCCCATCCCCACTCTCCTGCACCTACAGTCCCATGATCTGTTCCAACCTTGCTGCTCTCAGATTCCCATCCAGACATCCTTTGTCCCCACCCACCACCTTGCAGCCTACAATCACCCATCCCCTGCATCCATTCATCATTCAACGTATTCTGTAGGGAAGCGAGGGCATGGCAAGGATGGGGGGATAATGTTGAAGAGTTGTGAGAAGCATTGGGGCAATCCAGGCCTGGGCATGAACAGGCTCCTACAGGAAGATATGGGGGAGAAACACAGCAGTGTGGATGTCCAGGAGATGAGGGCTCAGTAGAACATATAGGAGATAACACATATCACCGCCAACAGCCATCCACATAAATAATCATCAATATTAACAGACATTTGATTTAAAAAGCTGGAAAATTCCCACACACAAAATCTTTGTTAACTTTGAGATAAGGTGGGTGGCCTGCATGTCCCACTTACACAAATCCTAAAAAGCAAGGAGATAAATGGCTCAGTTATTGAATACTCATACATCACTTTCCCCTTTCAACCTCAGCTACTTTCCTCTTCCTTTACCCACAGCCCTCACATCTTTACCCTCCTCCTGAAAAACGAGATGACCATAATAAGCCTTAACTCTGACCATAAACAAAACCCACCAACACAGAGAGATTCCAATTCTCTACCTTTTACCTAAAGGTGACCTCCAGCTAAAAGCACTGGTCACCCAATTCACATAACTAAAAAATCTCTCTCACAGCCACAGCTCACAATCTGCCCACAAGCCTCACATGCCCAGATTCAAAAACCCATACAGAGCTAAATACGGAGTAACTTACAAAAGCCACACTACCCTACATTAGACAGCAGACCACATGAACATTTAATCAACAAACATGGCTGGTTGTTGGCTGTTCCGGAGAAGAGCAGAGAAATGGAGACTGTGGGTGGCAGATGGAAGGTAACTGAGATTGAGGAGAGGAACCAAGAGTGGGAGTGTAGATGGGGGAGCTGAATGACATGGCCATTTATTTCCTTGCTTTCTGGGGTTTATGTTGATGGGATTGGACATCTAGCAATCTTAGCTCCGAAGTTGAAGCCTTTTAGTGCAGGAAACCACCCCACCCCCCACATACACTGGACAGGCATCTATGGCCTGTGATATGCGAGAGATCAGAACACATGATCTAATGGTCCTTTGTGGCCATCAGAGCCATGAATCTCCATATGAATGTTTGTGTGCATTCACACATGTGTTTAATGTGTGTATTCACATCGTGTGTATATGTACACACACATGGGAGAGGGATAGCTCAGTGGTTTGAGCATTGGCCTGCTACACCCAGGGTTGTGAGTTCAATCCTTGAGGGGGCCATTTAGGGATCTGGGGCAAAAATCTGTCTGGGGATTGGTCCTGCTTTGAGCAGGGGGTTGGGCTAGATGATCTCCTGAGGTCCCTTCCAACCCTGATATTCTATGATATGCAGGTTTGTATGTTTACAAACACGAAACCAGAACTCTGCTTAATAACGGGATGCATATATGAAATAGTGGGCACTTCAAAGAACTTTTATCATTACACACTTCATGCCTGTGTGTGTATAAAATAAAATTAGAAGGACAAAACTGCTGGCCTATAAAACAATTGAAATAAAAATCAAACCCACTCAACAAGGAGACCATTTTCCTACAGGGATCGCTGCAGAAACATTCTTTGTAACAAA
Organism: Trachemys scripta elegans; assembly: GCF_013100865.1. Classification (NCBI taxonomy): domain Eukaryota; kingdom Metazoa; phylum Chordata; order Testudines; family Emydidae; genus Trachemys; species Trachemys scripta. Next base: position 264,078,802 of record NC_048299.1, on the reverse strand, counting down.
CCAACAACTTCAATAGCTACCTAAACCTAACAAACATCAATGAAACAACACAGGGTTTAGGGTAATCATGGAAGTGTGGTCATAAAACAGCAGCAGGGCGGGCGAGTACATCATTTGTGGTCCAAGTGCTAGACTTATCTGCTTTGCAAGGAACATGTGCATGCGTAAACCACAGTTAAAAATTAACTTCATTTAGCACACAGGCAATGATTGGTATGTGTAGCTGTAAAATTAGGCTGCAGCAGAATCAAGGGAACACGTGAGGAATTCAAGCTCGGCTAGTCTCAATCCCTCATTCCACTTGACCTAGCACTATTTGCATTTCAGCTACATTCTCCCACTCCTTTTGGGAATGGCTGAGAACACTTTTCAGAGTAGCAGCCGTTTTAGTCTGGATCCACAAAAAGAACAGAAGTACTTGTGGCACCTTAGAGACTAACACACTTATTAGAGCATAAGCTTTCGTGGAAGAAGTGGGCTGTAGCCCACGAAAGCTTATGCTCTAATAAATTTGTTAGTCTCTAAGGTGCCACAAGTACTCCTGTTCTTTTTGAGAACACTTGTTTTCATCCTTCTTCATTTACCCTTCCCATAGTCCTCACTTCATATAAATCTTCCTTCCAGCCAAAACAGAGTGGTCTGGTAGGTCTATCCAAATCTAGGGCTCACATACACACCCCTATGCACCCACCCACCTTAGTGTGGGCACAAGGATAAACTGTTTATACAACAGTTTCACTTGCACTGATATCAACAATTTTAAGCCAGTGTAAGGGCTTGTCTACATTGTCTGCATGGATTTAACTTAATTGGCTTTTAAAAAAAAAAAAAAAAGATTCTTAAGCAATGACATCACCAGGTGTCAGGTAGTTAGGTTCCACTCAGACTTACAATGCTGCCCAACCCCCAGGGTCTGTGTCCCTATTTTCATAGCAATCCCAGTCCTTTATCAACATAGGGACCAGATTCCGGTCCACCTCTCTTTTTATTTGTTTAGGAAACACCAGGCATGTATCACTTGAAAACTCATGCCTATTTGCAACTGGTTTTGCCTTCTGGGTTTAGCCCTTTTTGTCTCCACATGAAATCTTGTGGCTTGAAAGAGGTTGCTTTTTATATCAGATTCAACCATCTTTTTTCTCAGAAGTTACAGAATGATCAATTTACAAGATGCAAATTACTATTGGGTGGGAGGTAAATTTATTAAACGGCAGAAAAGAGTATTCAGACAGTCTGTTTTGTGCCTCATAGGTAGATTTGCATACTTATTCTCTGCCTTGGGGTGACTCCCATTCGAAAGGGCAACTGCTCAGCTGTTGGAAACAAATGAAAAACTTCCTGCCCCACCCGTCACAACCCACAGGCCACTTCCAATTTTTAAACAATCCAGCCTTGCAAATTTCTACTCGGCCATTCACTTGAGGAAAGCAATTCATTTTAATAATCATCATTATAATTAACATAGATAAGTAGATCTTGTACCTGGGCTAGTAAATTGCTTTGGTGATTGTGCAAACTGTTACAAAACCAGTGCTAGACTGCAGCACAGAGGGTCTGGAGACAAATTCTTGATCCTCCTGATCGAAATAATGCCAAAATAGAGCTGGAAATGTTAAATACAAATTTTCATTTCAAAATCTCAAAGTGCCTTATGAACATTAATCAGCCCTTCCAACAGGTTTGTGAGCAACTGACAATATGTCAGATGTGTTATACACTCTTCTTGCACATCAAAAAAATGAAAGCATAGAGGGATAACTGACTTGGCCCAAAATCTGAAAGATCTAGTTGGCAAGCTGGTGGGAGGTGGGAGTCCCATCTCCTAGTTCCTGGTTGCAGTCCCCACTCTGTATTTATTATGCATCCCCACATGTACATGCCTTTAAATCTAAAGGAGTAGATAGGAAGAAAAGCATGGAAAGGAAACCCTGCTGTAGTCATGGACAAGCATCATCTCAAAGAACAAGCTGGGTTGATCGTGGCCAAATAATACCTGGCTCTTATCTGGCTCTTTTCACCGATAGATCTCAAATATGCCTGCTCATTGAGTACCACTGACTTAAGACGAAGGATGATCTGATGCTTAAGGCACTGACTGGATAGAACCTGGGGGATATTGTTTTCATTATATAGCTTTCATATAAAGGTCTGTACCATTGTCTCCATTTTACAGATGGGAAAACTGAGGCAAAGAGGGAATGTGACTTGAAGGTCACCCAGTAGGCCATTGGCAGAGATGAGAACAGACCCAGATCTCATGATTCCCACTGCAGTATTCTATCTACTAAGCTACACTGCCTCCCATGTGGGTTTAATCACAGCTCAGCCAGAATCACTAGTCAGCGAGTCATGTAACCTCTCTGTACTTCAATATCCCTATCTGTAAAAGAAAAATAATTATTATAGTCCTCCCCAGGCTGTGGTGAAGACACTGCAATGCCCAGTCCAAAGAAAAGCCAACAAATAACATCTCTTTTGGGGAAAAAAAATTAAAAAACCCCACACATTCATCCCTCTCCTCTGTCCCCCTGAAACTAAAACAAGGGTGACAAGCAAGTGGCAACATTTGTCAGCGATCACACATGCCCACGGACACATTCACCAAACCAAGTGACAACCACAAAGGCGGATCACCATCATCAAACCCTTGACACACAAAGAACTAAGGGTCACATCCCCAGTGGCTCCCAGGCCAGTGTCAGAAACCGAACATTTTTCAGTGAGTTTCTATCGGGTGCCCCTGCTATTTTGCTGTTAGACAGCAGCAGGTGCACAGACTTTTGGTTCCGTAATTCTCAAATTTGCTTTGCACTAGCTCTTCATAGGCCTAGTTCTCACCTGCCACTACTCTAGTACAGACACTGCAGCAAAAAAGACTAGGAGGGGGGAGCCAGGTCTTTTCTCCTAAAAACTCAATGCTGACTTTAACGGTCAAGGCCTTAAGATCCAAAAATTCAGCTCTTTGTAAAACCAAAGTGAAACCTAAAACGTTCACATTTAAATTCCTATGACAATATTACTAATTTTATGCATTGCTGTATTCAGGAGCCACACACTCTCTCCACCTCACATTCCTATAGGGCAAGGGCAAGGCTATAGGTTTAGTGCACTTGCCTTTCTAGCCCAGGTACTGGACTTCTCATTTTAAGCAGCAGAGGGAGGGACTGGGACTTGTTATTTGGATCACTGTGATTTCTCTATTACTCATTTGTTCTGCAGTTAGGGTCTAGGGACCCCAAACATGAATCAGGACCTTCCTGGGCCAGGCACTGAACAAACTCACACTAAGATGGTCCCTGCCCCAAAGAGAGCTTACAATACTAGTACTGCATATTATCGACTCCCCTGTGGGCACAGTGAGAAGGGATCTGAATGAGGAAGCGGAGCGGTTTGATGGACCACAAACTGGGGGGAACTCCCTGCCCAGGCATGGCATTTAAGAAGGCACAGAGACCCTGGTAGGAGAAGCCAATCCAGGGCATTGAGATACAAGACTGTAGATTCACAAAAGAAAACTGGTATCTGCAGAGCATTAAGCCACACCTCCCGCTGCCCTTTCCACAGCACAGATGCCCCCTCATTCAGAGGACGCTTGAAATGCATGTGGTTAAAAGGGTAAACACTAGCAATCTGTATTCAGACTATGAATTATGCAACAAAAAGGATCCACCAAAATCAGCACAGGCATGCATGCACAGTTGAAGCTCATCATGCGTCCCGTTTGCCAGTAGAACCCAGGTCAGGTTTGGGTTTCCCTCCTTCCCCCATTTCACAATTAGCAGAGAAACCCCATGTTGTCCCAGTAGGGTTTAAACGGAGCTGTTGATAAATCAAATCTGTAACATGAACAAACTTATTTCCATGACTCTTCAGGACAGCACTGCCATGTAAAGTAATTATAGAAAGTGATTTCTCCAGGCCCCAGGCGGTGCCATTCCAATCGCAGTTAGCCAGCTCAGAGCAAAGAGGCAGTCAGTGGAAATCCCCTAGCTAAATTAATTTAATTGCACAGATGGCATTACCTGTCGGGGGAGGGGGAGGCACAGAGGGAGGAAACACCCCAGCTAGATTCTAGAAAACGGAGCCATCTGTTCACAGACTAGACAGTTCACAATCTCTCTGAGTCCTTCTCATTGCTATGACCTCCCCAGTGACAAATGCACTTAATAATCCAGCAACAGGGGAGCAAAATGAATCACTCAGCTGATGAGATACCCCTGAGATGTTTACAGTTCGCTACACAGGAACCATCAAACATTCCTGTAGCTGAACAGGCCTTTATAAGCAGAGCGTGGGTAACAAGCTATTACATATGATAAATGCAAGGACTGCATGCAGCATGCTAAAATAATAAGACCCAGTTGTGCCTTCCGATACACCTGTGCTAGCCCCATTGAAGTCCACAGAGTTGCACAGGCATGTACGGAGCAGAACTGCCTCCCCCCGATAAAGCCCCGTAAAAACAGACAGTTAATGAAGATCAAAGATCCACTTTTTTTTAAACCAGGAAATAGCATCTGGGTAGGTAAAGTCTGTGGTACAGGACGGCTGCAATACTGAGAGTGCAAACCGGCATCTGCAGCACAGCTGCCTCTCGGGATGGCCTGCTGCAACTTGTCGAGTCTGAAGAAACTGACCCACAGTTTCCCAGTAAAAGCACTGGAGGGGGAACTCAAGCCTCAATTTCTATTCCACTGTCAAGGAAAACATGACACCTCTGTGCAGTGTTGCCAACTCATGTGTTTATCAGGACACGTGGTGATTATTTTTAAAGCCCCAACTCCTGGAAGAAAGTGATTATGCAAGAATCCCACTTAGATTCATTTATGAAGTTTCTGTCCCTCATGATTGTGGAGAAAAGCTTGTAGACATGAACCCTTGAGTCTCTCACCAAAAAGATCCCCTTTTTTTTTTTTTTAATCTCGTGATTTTTTTTTTAGTCAGTCTCGTGATTTTGGGGGGGATGACTCATGGTTTTAGCACTCTAGGGGTTAGTAATACTGCTGTCGCTCAGAACTGCCTAAACTTTGTGACACTTGACAAGGAAGCCAACTTGCCAAAAGCATGAAGGACTCCTTTAATTCACATATAAATGTACCTGTACCTACAAGTGAGAGAGAGTACTTGGCTGTTCTTGAGATGGCTACTCTTTGTGTCCGTCACTATACCGTCTGTCGCTATGTCAACATAACTAACATCATTCCAGGGTGGTGGTGGTCTCATACACCAACAGAGAAACCCTTTGCCATAGTAGGCTGTGTCTACACCATAGAGCTATGCCTGCATAGCTGTGCAAGCATAGTCTCTGTAGTGCAGACATACCCTTATCAACACTCGTTTCTTCAGTTTTGTTTGAGATTAAAATGCTTAATGACAGTTCGTCATGCTCCTTATTTTGCAGAGCAGCAAAGTCTAGAAAGAAGCTACATTTAGTAGAGCCGTCTGGAAAACAGGATTTCTCCCTTCCTCCATTCCCCACCCCTCCCCCTGAGAAATTTCAAAGTAGAAATTTTAGTCAAAAACCCCAAAAACAAAGTTTTCGGTTTGATGAAGTCAGATTCTTCCACACAAAAAATCGACACTTTCCACAGAAAGTTTCATCTAGTCTGAACCCCAATTTTCTGTTAAAAAAAGGGCAGATGGAACATGGACCAGCAGTAACAGAGTCCCTGCTCAGCTGGCATAGAAACATTTAGCTACCAATCCAGTGCAATGACCGTTATCACCTCCAGCTCTCCTGATTGCTCAGGTCACTGGCTTGCATTTCATTCTCTTCACCAGCCATCACTCTGGTACTTCCCAGCAGCCAGCCAGGAGCTCCTTCTTGCTCCCCCAGTGCCTGCCAGCAACTGCTTTGTCTATGGTTCTGCCGCTACTTCAGCGAGCCAGGACCACCATCCTTGCTTCTCCAGCTCCACACAGCAACCGACTCCTGCACTGTCATCTTGCAGCTCCTTTTATATGGCCCTACTGGGCCATGATTGGCTACTTCCCATGCAGCCTCTCTAGGCCATTTGGAGGACTTCTCTATTGCTCCTTTCTGGACCATAAGGCCTCTCGCAGGGGGCCTCTTGGCGTAGTACAACCCTATCACAGGCTGCTTCTAGTCCCAGGATTTCCCCTCACCACAAAGGTGTGCAGGTTTGTGTGCACCACAAAGCTCAAGTTGCAGGTTACAAAAATACACCTCTACCCCAATATAACGCAACCCGATATAACACGAATTCGGATATAATGCGGTAAAGCAGCGCTCCGGCAGATCAAAGCAAGTTCGATATAACGCGGTTTCACCTATAACGAGGTAAGATTTTTTGGCTCCCGAGGACAGCGTTATATCGGGGTAGAGGTGTATACTAAACTCATAAGTTTACTCTCTTAAGTTTAGTGGTGACTGACTTCACCTAGGGAGCTGGAGGGCTAACTCCTCCTGGCTGGGGTAGGGAAGGATTTTCCAAACTAAGCTCTACAAACTGGGAGTCACCTTGGAGAAGGAAAGGGCCAAGCAGAGCCAGTTCTCTGGGGGACCCCTGCATGCAGGCCTGGGACTCAACAGCCCCCCTCTTCCCTCCCTCCCCTCCAGCTAGTCCTGCCCTTTCCCTGGCTGGCTCCAGGCTGCTCCAAAATGGGGCTTCTCCCCTCTCCTGGGCTCCCAGGGAAGGGCATCTCACTCTCTATTTGTCAGGCTAGCTCTTCTTCATGTCAATCGTGTGACTCCGCCCCCTCCAATGAGCAGGCACACCTGCAATCCTCCCCCCAAGCCAATAGGGCCCCTGGCGTTCTACACAGTGTCCCTCCTCTCTCCCTCTGGGTTGCCCAACAGACTCTGAGTTTGCCCTTCCTCCCAGGGACAGTGTGTCTCAACCTGAGCTACCCACACAAAGGATCCCAGGGACGTAGGGAAGCTCCATGGGGGTCACACAGGTATTTATGATTATTGTTACTACTGCTATCCAGGTGCTTGCCCTGGGTTTCAGAGATCCTGCAGCTCCCACTGCAATCGATGGGGATTTGGAAAAATCAGGACATTTGTGCCTCAATAGGGAATCAAGTACTTAACTTTAGGAACCTAAGTTTGAAAATGTTGTCCTTAAGTGTACGCACGGCTTAGCTCACTCACCTCACTCAAAATAATTTGAGAAATTATCAATGACAATTTAATGTGCAGGCCCAAATGGGCTAGTCAGAAAAGGGAATCCCTAACAGCTGGCCTGGTTTGAATGGACTGGTAGCAACACCTAACACGTGGTACGTTGCCCTGCACTGGGACAGTAATCAAAAAAGCAGACAGACAGAGGACCAATCTTCCTCTGTTAAAATCAAGGGATTACAATGAAGCTGTCATATTGCAGTCAATGCCGAAGATGAGTGGAGAGGAACGATGAAGGTTTAGTGCACCCTTTCTGGACCTGATTCTTAAACACCTGCCCCATGGCCCTTTAATCAGGCCAGTTAATATCTTATGGTGCTGCCCAACACTACAAATAATGTATTAAATACAAATGATGCCAAGTCTGATAACATGAACATGAGCCAGAAATCCTCAGTGGTGCACACACCAACGTAGTCAAAACAGCTTTTGAGGAAACATGGAGTGAGGCCATATAGCCAACTGCAGTGCACTAGCATAAAAACTGGTATTGCTCTCAGGAGCATTTCCCACCAGACAACTCAATTCAACACACTCCCCACCCACGCCAGCTTGTTTTCAGCCAAAGTGGGTATCAAAGACTCTGATTAAAGGGCTGAAGGCACTGACATATAGGGAAAGTTTAGAAGAATTACATTTGTATAACTTGGCTAAGCAATGACAAGGGGAGACTCAATAAAAATCCGTAGGCCTCTGGATGAAGGGCACAGCCCTGAATTAACAAACAGCAACTTTGCTGTGAATGAGCTTTATTAATGTCTCCCAAGAGAAATGGTGCAAGCCTCTTCATTTTATTTTATATTTTGAGCCATTCAAAACTAGCTGCTAGGACATGTACTCTCTGGTATAATCCCACATTGCCCAAAAGGGAATATGCATTGTACTGTTCCATCTCTAACTAATATTGTTCTATGATACTACAGGCAAACAGGTGAGAGACTCATGCAAGCTGATGACAACTGTTTGAAAGCATTTGCTTATACTTGCTTCAAGTAATGATAGTTTTTTGTTTTTTTTTTTCCCCATGTGCAAAAGAAACCAACCCTCAATTTCAGGAAGGCAGTTTTCACCATTCCCTTGAATAATCCAAACCACTGCTGAACCCAATGGTCAGTCAGGCTCCAGCAGTCACTGGCATTCATAGGTTTCCCCTGCCTTCAACCCCATTCTCCTTCAGCATGCCCAGTCCCATATGCTTTTGCTAAGGAAGAGAAGATAGCAACCAGGCCATCCCAGCATCAATTGAAACAAGTGGGTCTGTGGAGTCTCTCTTTCTAAGTGGTCTACCGGCTTCCCCAGTAACAACATAGACTCTGGACACCATTTAGCACCAACAACAAACAGCTACTGCAGAAGCAGCAGCAAGACCTGGCATAGAGGCTGTTGAACAAGGGATAAACAGGTCACCCCAGTTCTGTTAATGGGATCTGCTCTGCAAGCAGCAACTGGGCCCTGAGAAAAGCAGCCAGCCAGAACCTGAAAGCCAAGAAGGTGAGCACCAACTGCTCCTAAGACAGTAGGCCAAGTCTCTGTTGCTGTGATTTAACTAAAGTCAATGGAGTTATGCCAGCAACAATCTGACCCAATGAGGGGGGTAAGTAAGTTCACCAAACCTCCATCTTGGAAAATAAATATCTGGGTCAGCTAAGAAAAGATGATCGAGTCCGTTGGGGGAGAAGTAGTGCATGAGACTTGAAGGCTTTGCAATGAATTAGGCAAGCTCTGCAAGGTTAGGGGTGAACCCAAAACTCCAAGCAAGCTTAATGAAATAACTAAACACATTGGTTTAAGTTTGCCAAAAAACAAACAAAACTCGTCACAAACCAAAATCCGTGGATTTTGCACACTTATACATCTAACACCCTCTGCATCTATAAGAGACCTTTAAGTCCTGGTCTTGCAGACTTCTCTTGAGCATCTCCTTACAGATGGAACAGGGAAGCACTTTTTAAGGAGAACAATAAAGTTATGGCAGTTGGGCATTATTTACTGAATACAAGAGTAATTTTATGTTAGTGATGTATCATGTGTCTGATAAATTAAATCAAGACAACCACAATAACTAGAAGGTTCCACTGGTATTGTCCACTACCACTTGATAGCCCAGCTAGTATATTCCTGTGGAAAATTGGGTACTTTCTAAGAATGGAATTTGAGCAGCCATGTCATTTCACTAAGGAACGTGCAATGGTGAATTCTTCATGGTTTTGGAGTGAACTTGATATCTTTGAATATGTTGCTTGTAAGTAAAAGGTAAACCCACAAAACTATTAAGACCAGCTTCTATCTCATATTTACTATTATATCAACAACAGACAATCTGGTCACCAGACGTCAGGGTCCTTTCATTAATAAAAGTTTAAATAAATAAAATACATTTTCTGCCTGGTAAACCATGAGACAGCTGATGTCAGTCGTCCCAGAGGGGGAGACTTTACACAAGCCCATAAAGAGTTTGGATCCTTGAGTCGGACACCTAATCACCCTTTAGTGCCTTTGAGAATCTACCCCAGACTCACCAGACCCGCAATTCAATGGTCTTCTGAGTATTCAAGTGATTGAAACATTTATTTCCCTTCTTAATTATGGAGGAAAGTGGAATTTACTGTTCTGTCTGTTAAACAGTGAGGGATTACTATGGGGTGCAGTTAGTTCATAGGATTGTGCCTTCTCTGTAAACCCTGCAGATTAGATGGCTCAAGAGACTGGCAAAGGGAGATTAAAGGCTTCTACTTCCACATCACCAGTTCATGTGCAGCAGACATCAATAGTCACAGGAAGTTATCCAATGGGTACTGATTAGCCTGGTGTAGGTTAGTAGCCTTGGTGCAGTTCCCACTGTTCACATCACCACAACTGACACAAAGAAGCCAAGGATCAAATGGTCTCAACGACTGAATGCCCATCTCAGCAGCTGGTCCTGCTAGGCTAAATTTGAAGCATGCCTTTAGGGGAGTTTGAACATCACTGTCCATGCTGCACTTGTCCTAAGGAAACGACTTCAGTTCTGCTCACTGAGTGCCTTTCTGAGGTATCTAGGTTTTCCTATATGTCTGTTGCCTTAGTATCAGGTCAGCTTATGTACTCAGGGCCCAACACGGCAGATCACTTGAGTACATGTAACTCTAGGCTTATACAGGGTCCCGCTGAAGTCAATGGGACTGATTGCTCATGTCATGAGAGGTTTTTAAGAACAGCTCAGCCAAACATCTGTCAGAGATGGTCTACATATATTTTGTCCTGCCTCAGCACAGGGAGCTGGATTAGATAACTTCCCAAGCTTTTCCCTACCACCTGTGTGCAATCCACCTCCCCCAACCCCCCAGTCACTGCCTCTCTTCCCTTCCTCAGATGGCTAATGGAATCTAAATTTGACACCATGAATTCTCACGGTAAGGTACCAAAGTTTCCATTTATTAGCACCAGGTTTCCTCCAGTAGCTTCTCGCACCACAGACAACTGAAAACAGCCCCAGTAGAAAATCAAGGGGGCAGTATTTTACCAGCTATAGTTCATATATACAGTATAGTTTATGGACAATATGCGAGTCAGACATTGTGACTCGCTTTTGACTTGCAATGACAACGATCAGGGGGTCATACAGCTAAATGCATCCGAAGAAGTGAGGTTTTTACTCACGAAAGCTTATGCCCAAATAAATCTGTTAGTCTTTAAGGTGCCACCAGACTCCTTGTTTTAATGACAACGATGTCAATAGCATGGCCAGCAATGGAACCCTACCTCACCACACAACTCCCTCCCTGTATTGTTATGATTCCATACCTCCATTTCTTTTGGGGTTGAAAGTAGGGGTAGGAGGAGGAAGGTAATGCCCTTTTGCAGAGGATTTTGATATTTCAAAATGCAGTTTAGTTCCAGTTTGGATCAAAGCCCAAACATTTAGAAATTCACCACAAAAGGGAACAGAGCCATAGTGCCAGGGCAGTCGAACTGGCAGGACGACCCCACAGCTATGGACTCTAGAAGCCCAAGCTCCCCAGGAGCTCTGCTGAGCATCTGGGTGAGTGGGCAGGCAGGAAAGGCAGCAGGTTTGCAAAACAAACCTGTCCCAGTTCTGTAAGAACTATGGCAAAACTGAACCATCTCCAGGAAACGGATTGGTAACTGGTTAAAAGATAGGAAACAACGGGTAGGTATAAATGGTCAGTTTTCAGAATGGAGAGAGGTAAATAGTGGTGTCCCCCAGGAGTCTGTACTGGGAGCAGAGCTATTCAACATATTCATAAATGATCTGGAAAAAGGGGTAAACAGTGAGGTGGCAAAATCTGCTGATGATACAAAACTACTCAAGATAGTTAAGTCCCAAGCAGACTGCGAAGAGCTACAGAAGGATCTCTCAAAACTGGGTGACCGGGCAACAAAATGGCAGATGAAATTCAATGTTGATAAATGAAAAGTAATGCACATTGGAAAGCATAATCCCAACTATATATATATATATTTATATATATATAAAAAATGATGGGGTCTAAATTAGCTGTTACCACTCAAGAAAGATCTTGGCGTCACTGTGGATAGTTCTCTGAAAACATCCACTCAATGTGCAGTGGCAGTCAAAAAAGCGAACAGAATGCTGGGAATAATTAAGAAGGGGATTGAAAATAGGACAGAAAATATCATATTGCCTCTATATAAATCTATGGTACGCCCACATCCTGAATACTGTGAGCAGATGTAGTTGCCCCATCTCAAAAAAGATATATTGGAATTGGAAAAGGTTCAGAAAAGGGCAACAAAAAATTATTAGGGATATGGAACAGCTTCCGTATGAGCAGAGATGAATAAGACTGGGATTTTTCAGCTTGGAAAACAGACGACTAAGGGAAGATATGATTGAGGTCTATAAAATCATGACTGGCGTAAAGAAATTAGATAAGGAAGTGGACAAGAACTAGGGGTCACAAAATTAAATTAATAGGCAGCAGGTTTAAAATAAAAGGAAGTATTTCTTCACACAACGCACACTCAATCTGTGGAACTCCTTGCCAGAGGAGGTTGTGAAGGCCAAGACCATAACAGCGTTCAAAAAAGAACTAGATTCATTCATGGAGGATAGGTCCATCAATAGCTATTAACCAGGATGGGCAGGAATGGTGTCCCTAGCCTCTGTTTGCCAGAAGCTGGGAATGAGCGACAGGGGATGGATCACTTGATTACCTGTTCTGTTCATTCCCTCTGGGGCACCTGGCACTGGCCACTATCGCAAGACAGGATACTGGGCTCGATGGACCTTTGGTCTGACCCGGTAAGGCCATTCTTTTGTTCTTATGAAACATTTCAATTGTACTGAATCAGCAAATTCTGTCAAAACAACCATAGAATCATAGAAATGTACAGCTGGACGGGACCTGGAGAAGCCATCAAGTCCACCCTTCTGTGCTGCGGCAGAACCAAGTAAATCCAGACCATCCCTGACAACTTGTTTTAAAAGCTTCCAATGATGCTTCCATGATGTCCTTTGGAAGCCTATTCCAGAGCTTTACTACCCTTATAGTTAGAAAGTTTTTCCTAATATCTACCCTAAATCTCCCTGGCTGCAGATTAAGCCCAGTACTTCTTGTCCTACCTTCAGTGGACATGAAGACCAGTTGATCGCTGTCCTCTTTATACCAGCCCTTAATATTTTGGAAGACTTATCAGGTCACTCCTCAGTCTTTTTTTCCTCAAGACTAAACATGCTCAGTTTTTTCAACCTTTCCTCATAGATCAGATTTTCTAAACCTTTTATCATTTTTGTTGCTCTCCTCTAGACTCTTTCCAAATTGTGGTGCCCAGATGTGGACACAGTATACCACCTGGGACCTCACCAGTGCCGAGTAGAGCAGGACAACTGCCTCCTGTGTCTTACACACAACACTCCTGTTAATACGCTCCAGAATCATATCAGCCTTCCCTTTTTTGCAGCTGCATCACACACACAACTCGTATTCAGAAGTCAAACTACACGTATGCCCAAGCCCCTCCCCGCCCTTCCGTCCAGCAGCCAGAGCCCAAACCCCGAGTGCCCCTCCCACCTGGCCCTGGAGTTTTTATAGCATGTTGGGCGGGGCCTCAAAGAAAAAGGTTGGGAACCGTTGGTCTAGGTGAAATTACTATAAGGTGGGTGCACAACTGGTTGAAAGACCCTGCTCAATGCTTCTGTACCTTCTTACACAGGGAACATCAAAACAACCCAAGGAAATGCCTTCCATTTCTTACGAGAGGCTGAGATACGGGCAACAACTAGCATGTTTTGCTCAGGTTTCAAACGTAAGAATAACTGTCTTGCACTAAAGCTCCCCCACAGGCCGGCAGGCAGGCATCTAAATCAGTCACCACTTCTAGTCAATCACGGGTTTGCAGGCAGCAGTTTTCCAGAACATTTTCCAAATGCCCATTAAAAGCTCACCACTGGGATCCCTGTTCTCTTACAGTACAATAATTGATATTCTATTTTTGTCTGCAGTCCAAAAATATGCCAGGGAGGAACGCATCCTTTCTGGACGGTTGCCTGCAATACAGTGGCAAGGGGTACTGTGAAAACAGGCACATCCTCCCGTTTAACAATGCTAAAGAAACAGCAGAATCCAAGAAGGTCCCTGTCCCCCCCAGCAGTTTCAGCACTGTAAGCTCCTTGGACCCCCAAATATGACCCAGCCCTAGCAACGACTATGGTACTGGTCCACCAGAAGCACAGAAGTCACTAGTTGCAAGACAACCAGTGCCCTGCAATGAAGACGGCCAGTACATGATCTAAGGAGGCAGTGTCGTTCAGTAGATAAAGCATGGGACTGACAAGACGAAGTAATATTTTATTGGACCAACTTCTGTTGGTGAGAGAGACAAGCTTCTGAGCTACAGAGCTCTTCCTCAGACCTCTCTCACCAACCAAAGTTGGTCCAGTAAAAATTTTACTTCACCCGTCTTGTCAGTCCCATGGCTCCAACACTGCATAAAGCCCTGGTCTGGCAGTTGGGGGTGCTGGGTTGTATTTCCAGCTCCGACACGAACCTGCTGAGCTATAAAGATGTTTACCCTCCTTTGCAAAGTTCTTTGATATCTCCAGAAGAGCGGAGTATTATTATTAGCATTGAAAGAGTTACTGGATTCATGAAGTGACTGCTTCTTCAACAATGTGGTGAGGGAGAAGAATGCGAGTGACGCAGCAGCAGCATCCTGGTGGGGGAAAAGGGCTAAAAATCTCTGGAATAGATTCAGGATGACTGCATTTTTACTGTAAGTGTTTAGTAACTCTAGAATTCGCACAGCCCTCCCGATCCCACTTGGGGCCATGACACACAAATTACTAACTATAACAAATGGTTTAGACACACACACACACACACACACACACACACGAAAAAACAGAACCTTGCACCCAAGGGGAAAAAAAAATTATAATAAATTCACTTGTGTTTCCCATTGAAGAGACTGATCACTATTTATTTAACAATTTAAAAGTGTTATTTTAGCCTTCCAGGTTTGTGTGTGTTCAGAGGCTGTTCTGGGATGCCAGCCAAAGTCAATTAAGCAACTTGGGGAGGGAGCGGCGCGGGGGGTGGGGGGAACAGAGGCGAGTGGGCAACGATTCACAACGAAGGGATCACATGCAATCTCGACAGCCAAAAATAAAGGCTAATCTGCAGCTCCAACTGGCATAGCTGATGGGAGTCAAGTGGAACGGAGCTTGAGAGGAAGATATTGAACATAGGGGGTCTCTCTAATATAAGGAAGCTAGGCGGCTTTGACGGTTATTTAGAAATCAGGGCAGAGTACAAGCACTGAAGTAGGCTTCTTAGACATTTATGGCAAAGGCTCTTTGCGCCTCTCTGTGTTGTTACCCTGCTCTCCTCAGTGAGCACCGGCAGCGCACCATTTCTCTCAGAAGGCAAATAAGCAGGTGGAAAACACGAAGTGGCGATAGCTGTAAATGTATAAGCACTGTCACCACAATCACCATCTGTCAGCTCTTGGATTTTGGGTGACGTCCTATGACTCATCCATATTTGCCTCAGGTGTTCTTGTGAACCTTCCAAACTGATGCTAGGCAGCAATGCCGGTAAATCAACATACCCACCCACCCCTGCCTCTGCAGGATTGTTTTCTGTAGCTTGGTTACAGTGGCAAATCCTGTTGGGGGCGTTCCTTCTCCCTGAAATCAGAGAGGCAGGTAAGATCAAATCACTTGGCAAATTTTCCACCTATTACAGAGTTTGCCTCTCTTTTCCCAGTCAAATCTCTTCATATGAGAAAGCGAATTTAACTGTATCCCAGCTACCTTCCTTGTTTGCAGATTATACTCCCTCAATAAAACAACACTGCACGCATTTCTGCAACCAGGTCACAGAACAGAAATAAACAGCTAAGGGAAAGAACAGAACATACGCAAACACAAAATCCTTTCCTACAAGAGCGATGCCTTGGGGGGAGACGACTGTGAGGTTCTGTACAGCAACAGCCTAAAACCCAGGAATGAAGAAACTCACATAGGATAACTGGACAGAATGCAGGAAAAAGGAGTGTCTGACTAGGCGAAGGTAGCATTTAGAAAAATCGTTCCCTAAGTATTCCTATTTCACTGCACTTACAGTGGGTGTGGTAAGTATACACTGCCTTTTTATACCCATTTTACAGATGTGTAAACTGAACTACAAAGAGGGTAAGAGTCACACGGTGAGTCAGTAAAGCACCATGATTAAAAGCTAGGAATCCTGAATAGGTCCCAGTCCACCTTGCTAAGTAATAAACTATAGTGCCTTTTATGGGGGACTGTATCTTGAACACTGGGCCAGCCCTTTGTCCAATAACTTGTGGAAAAATTCCCTTCCTGGAGGTGAGATGAGGTGACCATTCACCCAAAGAAAACAATGATCCTGCTGCATACATCCCATTCTCTACCCTCTTCCCTCCCCAGGCTTAAAATTTCTGATTGAGAGGAAGCTGATGAGCTTAACATTGCTTCCCGCTACTCGAGTGGCTTCTGGCAAACAGGAAGGGATCCAAACCTGAAGTTGAAAACATCCATGTACACCTCTACCTCGATACAACACTGTCCTCTACCGCGTTATAGGTGAAACCGCGTTATATCGAATTTGTTTTGATCCGCCGGAGTGCTCAGCCACGCGCCCCCGGAGCGCTGCTTTACCGCGTTATAGCCGAATTCATGTTATATCGGGTCGCGTTATATCGGGGTAGAGGTGTAGTTGGCATTCACATTTTCAATGGCAAGCAGCGGATGAATACACCAGAGTCTGCACCAGTGAAAGTGAGTTACAGAAATATGGGATTTTAAAAGCGACTTTAGACAAGTTGCCATTTGCAATATGTCATATACTTGCCCTAGGTAAACTCTGCAGCAGCTTAAAATGATACACATGCTGTGGCAATTGCAAAACGAAGTAGAATGCTCAGCGAGCATATCAATGCCCACCCTGCTCTTCCAGCTCATCACCATCTTTCAGCAGTGCCGGGGGTTTAAGATGTGGGCACTAAAGCAAAAAGTTGCACCTGTGCGCTATGAGATACAAGCTCTTCTCTCTGATGTTAACGGAGATATTAATCATGTTCTACCCACAACCGATCAGTTTGCATCAGACATATCTTACAAATATTCTACTGTTGCCACCCCTTCTTCTCTTGGGAAGGTATCCATTGTGCAAGCTCCCAGGTGCTGTGGTACAGACTTTTGTACTAACCAGAATCAAACAGTTCAATTTGCAAGTTTGTGAAATTCAATTATAAAGGGACAGTAAAATAAAAAATGGTTTTAAATCCTCACCTGGTTTACTACCGAAGTATAATTATTACCAATTATGTTGCAGATTGCTAAAACTAAGAACAGTAAATGTTTTGCCAGGCACCAGTTTATATTGTTTGTTTACATGGTGAACTTTTCTCAGCTTGGACAGTGAGTGACTGGGTCAGCTTCACTTTCTGATTCTTGCACACTAGCAAGGTTCTCTAATCTGTTACCACAATATCCCCTCTTCCCCCAATATTAAATACAAATCCCTTTTTATACTAGCAACATTTTCCACTAGCCAGTTTATAACTGTGGCAGTATATAAGCCACAGTACAAAACTGGCTGGTTCTGCTGAGAAATATTTTTTCACACGTATAAAGAGATAGTTCTTACTAGTTGCTTAAGGAGGACCTGATCCCAAGTTCCCTGAAGTCAAGAGGAGTTTCTCCATTGTCTCTGGATTTGGGCCTCAGAGAGGAAGTCTGAGCCAAGTCTACAACAGAAGTCTCCATTGCTGCAAAAGAACTAGGAGCTCAAGGTCGTGGGTAACTGTTGCACTTAACCCAGGTATCAATTTGGTCACAAAAGTTATTACCCAGCACTGATGTCCAGGATTATCCAACTTGCTGTTCATCTGGGGAGATAGCTGGTAGCAAAACGTTAAATGATCTTCCCTTCAACAACAAACGGGGGAGTGGATGGGGAAAGAGAAGAAAACCCATGCAATAAGGCTAGCCCTCCACACGCCTCTCTCAATGCAACCCAGCACAAAACTAAATCACAGGCTGTTTTCCTTCAGCCTGAAGGCCTCTGGTTCTCTACACAAGTCCACACAGGCTTTCATGAGGTTGTCCTGGCAAGAATGGTGGGCATCAGGTAAGGGTGAGGAGAAACTCGGTTAAACACAAAGGGCCTGATCCAAACTGAAATGGAACTGCCGATAAGAGTCTTTCCCTAGGCTTTGGATTAACACCAAAGAGAGAGAGAAGTGGAGATGGTGGAAGACTACACAGGTCTGGGAGTAGAGCAAATTTAAAAAAATCATTTAGGGGATGAGAAGAGACAGAATACAACCCAAACAGAGACACCACCACATAAAAGATAAAACCTCCTTTGATGAAGGCCATCAATGAACGAGACAACTGAGAGAGCTAGAAGAAAGTACAGCATGTGGGAAAAGCCCTGTGGTGGCTACGGCCATTTGGATGACCTACAATAACTAAGTATCAGAGGGGTAGCCGTGTTTAGTCTGTATCCACAAAAACAACAAGGAGTCCGGTGGCACCTTAAAGACTAACACATTTATTTGGGCACAAGCTTTCGTGCGTAAAAAAACCCACTTCTTCAGATGCATGGAGTGAAAATTACAGATGCAAGCATAAATATACTGACACATGAAGAGAAGGGAGTTACCTTACAAGTGGAGAACTAGTGTTGACAGGGCCAATTCAATCAGGTTGGATGTGGTCCACTCCCAATAACTGATGAGGTGGTGTCTTGGTATTGACACCTCATCAATTATTGGGAGTCGACCACATCCAACCTGATTGAATGGACTGTCAACACTGGTTCTCCACTTGTAAAGTAACTCCCTTCTCTTCAAAATAAATTTAGTCTTTAAGGTGTTACCGGACTCCTTGTTTTTTCTACAATAACTAACTGATGCAGCACACAAGTTTGCCAAGAAGGTGGAAACCTTCTTACCCAAAGGGATTCCCAGAATTCCTTAAAGTCTAACTCCAGCCTCCCACAGAACTTTCAAGCTCTCATGGCCTTACCATGAAATTTTATGGAGAAGGCTCTGGAAACGTAGCATCAGTGTCCCTTTAGGATTTGCTGCAGTCTCCTAGTAGGGCTGAAAGAAGCAGGTGCTATTAGTGGCAGAACTCTACGGTTGCCTGAGTCCTTTGAGTTTCCTCTTCCCATGCTGGTCTGAGCTGTCAATGATGCAGTCTTATTTAAACTTGACTGTGATGTATCATGAGTCCTATCAGTTCTGTGTGATGTGCACACTACTGTGCAGAGAAACACCTTGAGAAAGCAGGATATGGATGACAACAACAAATGTCATGCATCTGAGTGAGCAACAGATGGGATAAATACTACCCACGATAGTAGCGCAAGTTGTAAATAAACCATGTTTCAAGACTATTACAATCTCCTCCACCTACGTGGCAAGCCACTGTCTTCTTCATTTATTTTTCACACACACACACACACCACACACACACCCACACACACACACACACAGCGCTTTTCAGTTAGTTAGCCAAGGATATTATCTGTGCTGAGAGAATCATTTCTTTTTAAATGTCTGCTTTAATAGCGGAGCTAATTTTCACAGCAGTATTTTATTTTTTAGAGTGAGTGGCATGTTGTGGAAGATAAAACATGTAAGAGTAGCAGGAGCCAATCATAAATCAAAGCTGACTGGATGTTTGGGAAAATAATGGACTAAAGAGAAACACAATATATCTGATCTTATGAAGTGGCAAAGTGAATCCTACAGACTTATTTTACACTTTTAAAAGCAAAGCTCTAAAGGAGACATTACCCAGCACTTGTGGGGAGAGAGGTACTCTGTCCTTGCATGGATGCGTACAGCTTCTACTGAAGTCAATGGTCAAGTTATCAAGAATTATGCATTTTCATGGAAATCAGACACCAGGATAAGTAGCCAATTTCATGTTTTCACATTGCTGGAGCGCTAGTGATAGCCAGACCTTAACAGACATTATGTTTTACTTGCCTATTTACAAACTAGCTAGTACTAGGGAGATTGCAGGGTTCTTCAAAAGAAGACGATGACAGTAAGATTCTTTTTATCAACCGAAAGTGGAAATTTCAAAAGCACCTAAGGGAGCTTTTGAAGCACAAGACCCATTACAATTCAGAAAAATCTCAACCCATACGGTGTAATTTGTGGGTCTCCATGCCCTCGCCACACACTTAAGGAAGAAGAGTGTTTGTGGGATGGCCTCTGGAATCGCTCAATTTACTCTCTCTCTCCTTTGCAAACACTGGGTCTCCACTCTGCCCAAAGGAAACCCCCATGATTCCACCTCCTCTTACTACTCACCCAGCTGCTCTGTTGATCACATCTAGTGATGCGCCCTAGGCAAAGTTCTCTAGAACTCAAATTCCAAGACCTCATGCCACTCCAGTACAGCCACGAGCAGCTGGCAGCTGGCTCCTTTACGGCCTTTTCAGCCAAAATGCACAATGAGCTATCTGGGAATTGCTTGGTATATTTACCGGAAAAACCTGGTAAGCTTTGAGTGCTCCCACTGTTTTTTCTGCTAGACAAAAATTTCCTCCCTTGTTTATCAAGTTTACCCAGGCTGGAGGTCAAATATGCCACAATGCTGCCTGCCTCCTGGCTCCAGGATACTCTCGGCTACAAGCTCTGCGCACTTCCCCCAGCTGCACTCAGACCTCTCAGAGATTTACAAACACAGAGCAAGAATTCCTTACAGTCAGTCCAATTCCCTTGCAAGCTGTTCAGCCCTCTGCAGCATGGTTTTGTGGTTGTATTTTACTTCATTCCATTTTGAGCTTGAGGGGCGGGGTTTCATGAGGAAACAAATGGCAATTTGTTCTCATTTGCTTAAAAACAAACAAGCAATGTCACTTCTGTCTTCATTCTTTAAATCCAACCAGATCGGCACAAGTTAGATTCAATGCTATCTGCCACATGTCAAATCCTCTTTAAAATAAAGGGATTTTTAAGATCAAGTAAACCCCCAGTTTGCAAGATCCTCCGGGCAGAGAGCACATCTGCATTCACTCTGTAAAGTACCGTGCACACCTATAGTATTAAACAATAAAATCCTAATATACTGTAGGGGAAATTTTGTATTGGAAAAGTATGATCACGCGAACCCACTAGGTCTTTCTATCTATAATCTTCATCATCTACCTCCTATGTTTTTAAAAAACAGAATATGCTGTCATAACTTTGATCCTTTCTTCTTATGCTAAAGCTTTGCTTTCTCCTCCCCCTGAGGGATCTAGCTACTAGCAGCCAAAGGGCAGAACCAACTAGGCACCTACACCTTATGCTTTTGATTAAATGCTGCTAAGTATCAGCTTGAATCATCAAGGCTTTCAAAGCTAGTGAAGATTCCCACCAACCACAATGAAGAGTTAGCCCCACCCAGCAGTTCTACCTCTGCTGGAAGGCAGCTCTTTGAGCAAACAGTTAAATGTTCAGAGAAAGATGAGGAAATGGTCTGCCTGTATCACAGCAAGACGTACACAATCTGCGGTCAGCTGGGCTACTCCCAAATCCCAGCACATTCAGTACAATTTGGTATGCTGCAAATCTAGACAGTCTGAATGACTAGATTGGACCCAGAGGTCAGCTTCAGCCTGACAGCGCAGGGCAGCAGCCAGAATCCGGCTACTCAGTAGCTATCAGCGTTTTCGGGTAATGCCACTATATAAACATTCTGCACTAGCTGAAATTTCCCAAGTAGATCTCCAGGGTAGCCCTATGTAGAACACGCTGCAGCCTGAAGGCACCAGAGTTAAAATGTGAAACCATGAAATTCTCAGTTAAGGTTGGAACCCTAAATTTATCCAAACCCCAACAACCCTCCTAATACATAACAGAAACTAACCCTCACTCCAGCCTCTCAATACAGACAAGCCCCACCAGCCCACATACTACCTGGGCAACCTCCCCCACACCTTTCCATTGCCATGTAAGCCTTACATGTGCCTAGTTTTACATGTACATTACAGCACCTCTCTAAGGGAATCACTCACAGGGAATACTCCATGGCTTATGTCCCTTTCCAGAAGGCAAACGATGCTTCTGAGAAGATCCAAACCAGAGAGAATGACAGAAGGGTGAATCTACACAATAAGGCCCTCTCATTAGACAGGTCAACTTCTAAATTACCATTTCAAATCCAGCCCAGGTTGGTAGTAATGAAAAGTTTGCAAGATTTGAAGGTTATTAGTGTCACAAGAGAAATGAGTTGGTGGTTTCCATCTAGTTCCCTATGGACAAGAGTCCACATCTCTAAAAAGTCACCACCTGAGGACTGGCAGCATCACCGACCTTGTTGGTAATCTTCACAAAACCGGGCAATTATCGAATGGGCCATGGAGACAGACCTGACCTCCCCTGCTAGAAGTAGCCAGGATGAAGACAAAGGGGTGAGATGATGAAAGGAATACTCTGAGTTGCAAAGAGGGGAGCTCAGTCTGGAGGGCCAGCAACCTATCAACTTAAGGTCAAGGGGGGGAAATTAAAATGAATGAAAAACTGATTTGGCATCCAGTCACCTAACAAGAAAAAAGGGGAGGGGGGGGGGGAAGAGGCAACACACACACAAATATGCTATTTTACTTCTTTTGAATTGGATGTGAAAAACAAAGTTGTAAGAGAAAAAGATCTGCTCCCCTTCACAGAAATCTCCTGGCATTTTTCCCTACATGGCCCAAGGAGCAAAAACCTTCTTCTTTAGAAGGAAACATCAGAATCTATAAGTGACTAAGGGATGTGTACACTGAAATCGCTACAGTGGCACCACTGCAGCAACAGTCACTACAGAGCCAGGAGGGGTTCTCCTATCGCTGTAGTTAATCCACCTCCAGAAGAGGTGGTAGCTAGGTCAACAGAAGAATTCCATTGACTTAGCACTGTCTTCCCCAGGGTTAGGCTGGCACAGCTGTCTCTCAGGGCTGTGGATTTATCATACCCCGAGAGATACAGCTATGCTGATTAAAGTTGCCAGTGTAGACCAGCCCTAAGGTAAGAGATCCAGAGATACAATTCTTAGGAACTTGTAAGAAGAAAGAATGCCAGCTAATGCTTATCTGAGAAAAGTGAGCACATCTGGATGGAAGAAACCCAGTAAAGCAGAGGAACCTGGCAAATCTCCATGGATCTTTCTGCAACAACTAGTTTGCTGCTAAAGGGGCCAATTTTCCTAAGTGCTGAATACCCACAAATCCCAGCAAAATGTTGGAGGTACTGAGCATCTCTGAAAACAATCAGACCATTAATTCTGATCTAGGCTGCATGCTGGGTCAGCTGTCAGAGGTGATTCGACACCCCAAAAACCCCTACATCTCTACTGCTGCTTGGCTTGAAAAGGACCCCCCTTGAATTAAAAAAAAAAAAAGGATTGGTACATCACAGGATGTGATGGAGCTGAAAAATTCCTCATCTAGTTTGTGCTCAAGACAATATACATTTGTGAGCAAACACATTTTGCGGCTGTTAAGAGTGTTCTTAAGCCTCAATATTTTACAGAGTCATGTACACAGCATGTAGAAATCAAACCCATTGTAAGGGTCATGGTCATCGTCTTTCTCCAATTTTACATCCTTCCCCATATTCTTGCCAATCAGCATCTACAACTAGCCTTCAATATAGCAAAACACTTAAGCCAATGCACAGATTCCTTCGATATTTTGCTTTGCTGGACAGTGACTTTAGAATCACAGAATATCAGGATGGGAAGGGACCTCAGGAGGTCATCTAGTCCAACCCCCTGCTCAAAGCAGGACCAATCTCCAGACAGATTTTTGCCCCAGATCCCTAAATGGCCCCCTCAAGGATTGAACTCACAACCCTGGGTTTAGTAGGCCAATGCTCAAACCACGGAGCTATCCTGTGCTGCACTATACATTAACATATATAGAAAATCCACATCCCAAAGAGTTCACAACATTTTAACAAAGTTTCTAAACCCTAAAATCAAAACATGATTGCCATTTGATGAGACTGTTGTAATTTTAAGGAGTCACAAATCACAAAAACTACCACAGGAATTCGAAGGAACTTAAAGTAAAGGAAGCATGGGGAGAAAACAGAACAACACTTCCAACGCGCTTTCCAAAGGAAGTGAGTAACCATTTGTTATTAAGTGGTAAGTCACAGAGTTTAGGAAGTGGCATTGTCCGTGATCTATTTTTAATTAGAAAACATCCATGTGTCTGGCAGAGGGACTGAACATTCCAATGAGATAGATGAAGGTTCCGATGAGATGGCTTTGCAGAGAAAAAGATCAAAGGAGCGTGCTAGAGACCCAAAGAGAGGATGAAAATTAACATGTTACTGTAGGGTTTGTTTTGCTGTTAGTTTTGTTGTTTGTTTTTAATGCAAGGAAATGTGTGGGCTTTCCAGTAGCTTTCCTGCCTGATGCGTTTGTCCAGGCATCATCATCATCGGCCCTCAGAAAGCAAATCCATGACAATAACCATCATCTGAAAGGGATATAGAGAAACATCATTACTGCATGTGGCCCCAGGCGGTTCACTGTGCACCACTGCACAATGCAAATAGGATACCTACCCTCCTACATGTGTGTGTGTGTCACACACAAATTCTCTCTGCCTCCCTTCCCTGTAGCCATCAGAAAGGAAGAGCTTTCTAAAGTAGCCCGTGGATACCATGCTGTCACCTTGTATAGCAGCTCTGCGGCAGGCTGGCGAATCTGCAGCAGAGCTCTTCAAAGTTAATCCCCTTTTATTTTGAGAAATTACTAGGCTAGGATTCGTAGGGCAAAGCGACTCAAGCCTTTGCAATGATCAGCAGGCAGGCGCGTGGGAGCGCAGGGGCAAAAGAGGGAGGGAAGCAAAATTCACAGGCTCCAGATAATGAAGCCACAGCCACAAGGTCATTTGCCATTACAAGAAGCTCCCCTTTCCCACTGAGGCTATTCAGCCTGAGAACATCTCACTCATCTGGGTGCAGCTCTGCAGTGTAGACCAATCCAGCAGTACTAAGTGAACCAGGAAAAGGACAAATCTGCCTCCAAAAGCATTCTTAGGATAAGTGGGCACGGGCAGGGCAGATCATCTCTACATTCCTCCCAGCCTCCAAACACAGGAATGTGGGATGCGAGCCACTGCACAAAATGCACAGCTCAGGGGCTTTCCTGATTGTGGGCAATGTGCAGGGGAGAGGGGCAAAAACGGGATATTTTCAATTTTAGCACAAATAAATCTGTATTCGTCTTCTATTTGCTGGGTCTGTTTCTTCCGATTTCCTCGGGGATGACCAAATGGGTGTCAAGGACCCTTTTAGATGTGTCTGCACTAGCCAGACAACCCGCTCTCAACCACAGCAGAGGGGGCTAAGGGAGTCATTTATGACACCTTATGCCAAACATGACAAATTTTCAAATACAGCCAGCACCTAAGTATCAGAGAGTTCCCAAAGCCACGAAGTTTAGCTACAGAACCAAACTCCCCTAAAAGCCTGAGGGTGTTCAGAACCAGGGTTTTACTCTGGGTGTATCTTTAATTATTAACTGTTAACCTATAGACCTCTCATTAATATGTGTGCGCGCGCGCACACACACACACTATATAGTTGTACCCTTCCCCATACACAAACTTTAACTAGATTAGTAGTTGGCAGGAAACCAAAAGTGGATCATTGACCCAAACAACACCTTCAGTTTAAAGTACATAAGACCATGCGGGCAGGGGACTGGACTCGATGACCTCTCGAGGTCCCTTCCAGTCCTAGAATCTATGAATAAATGTTAGTACAACCCATTGTGCCTCATTTCAGTGACTTATTACATTGCAATTCAGCACCTTAACTTAGCTTTCACTGAGCTGATGTAAAATGACTATTAGCTAATTGCTCATCTGTCTCCAGCCATCTTCGCACTCAAGATTATTTTAGAGAGAAGAAATCTCACAGCTCTGCAAAAGATTATATATTATATATATATATATACACACACACACACACACACGTTATGTTATTGTTATACAACAGGGTTTGATGATTATCATTGTAACACACTGGTCTCACTTATTGCATGGCATTACACAATGAAGGGTAAAAACAGTATTAATCGTGGGTTTGAACAACGCAAACACCTCCTCTGAGGTTTAAAATAACCATTCGGAAGGAAAACTTCCAGAAGCCAGAAGGACTGACAACACTGAAGACTGAAGCCCTTCTTTTCAAAGGCCAAGTGTATCCCAAAATATATCCTTTGGACAGCTGCCTCAGACCCAAGTTATAATACTTTATTCTTCATGGTTGTCTGTGGATCACTTCAAGGAGCAAGAACAAGATTTGATACAAAATCAAGACAAAAAAACCAAAATGAATGGAGAGATTTAGTTTGTGACTACATCGCAAAACTCATGTTGGCTTTCGATCTAAATCCAATTCTAGCTCTAGTTTTTGTAAAGAAACACATTTTAAACTTTGGCATTGGTCATCTTTTCCCACTTCCCTGGACGCTGCAGGAAGTGGCGGGGACGATGATTCAGCAAGTGGTACTGAATCAGTATTAAAACAGTTCACTAGCTAGTGCCAAGGGTCCACATTGCCCAGACAGCTGTTCCAGCAACAATGAAAGAAAAACTGAAGTCCCAAACAGCTGTGTTCACTACATAATCATGACACTGATTTAAGTATTCAGGCCAAATGCTATTTTGGACAATTACTCTCTTCCTAAATTTCTCCTTGTAGTTTCTGTTCTTTATGGTGAATAGGGAGAGCGTCCTCTGTTGAAGACGAAGTTGTGTATGCTGCTTGGCTGTGTTCCACACCAGAGATAGCAAATCACTGTTAAAAATGCAGCTAAGTCCATTTATGAAATACTTCGGTTGAAAGGTACCACATAAAAAGCGAAATATACAGCGCACTGGATTGGGATTCAGGGGTCCTGTGTTCTATTCCCAGTTCTGCCACAGGTCTGTTGGGTGACCTTGCGCTTCCTCTCTCTGTGCCTCAGTTTTGCCATCTGCAAAACAGGGATAATGATACTGACCTCCTTTGTAAAGTGCTTTGAGGTCTATTGATGAAAAGCGCTGTAAAAGCTAGGCATTATTCTAATAAAGGGTAAAAATTCAAACCTGCCACTGTGCACAAATCAAACAAGAAAATGCTCTTTTGAGCTCCAGAAGTGATTTCATTCAGTGGGCAACCAGGAAATTTATCCTTTTCTTACTGGTTATTCCACTATATTTGCCTTTCTGCCACCATCCATCAAGCTTTCCCTCAAATCAGTGGAACACTAGGAAACACTGCACCTCAAGCAGCGTTTGCTGTTCGGCTGGATAGACCCAGAACACAGTGAAGAATTCTACAGGTTGAGACAGCCCTGAGCAAAAAGATACAAGCTGTCAGAAAATGCTTTCCAAGCCATTCTAAATATTTGGTTACACAGTTTCTTTTCTAGCAACTAACCAGGATCAAAACAATTAAGTTATGCAGGTTAAGATAGAGAGTAATCAAATCACACATTTTAGGCTAGAGGCTGATGGCCAAAGCGTTCAACCAAGGACAGAGCTGGTCCCAAGGCAGGGGGAGCAGGGCAGCCGCCCAGGGTGCAAAGCCGGGAGGGGCTGCGCGGGAAACAGATACTCTCCTGAGTGAGGCACCCTGACAGGCAGTGGGCAAGAAATGGTATTTACTGTATTGTTTTCAAAAGGAGGCAGGAAGAAAGGTGAACAGGGCCTTACAATGCAGCAGTGGTTCCCAAACTTTAACAACCTGTGAACCGCTTTCAGTAAAATGTCAAGTCTCGCGAACCCCCTCCTCAAAATGAATATTTCCAGGGATTTTCTCCTTTACTGGAGTATAAATTATAAAAGCAGTGATCTTGGAAATATAAAATATTTGTTTTTATGACCTGCTTATTACACACTATTTATTATTAATTACAGTATTTTTATTACATTATTAAAACGGCAACACTCTTCCAATATCTCACTTTCGTAGCTTGTATCACTTTGAATAAGCCTGTTATAAGACAAGGCTCCTATGTTTTATCAAGGAGTATCTGATGTGAAACAGCACAAAGATATTTAAGAAGCCAACTCAAAGAGTTCCTCCTACACAAGCATTCGGGTCTTGAGCAGTCCAGGCAAACAACACACGTTACAACAAAGCTTAAACTTGTTCTTCATAATAATTTTACAAACAATACTAGCGGCCAATTTAATTTTAAAAACAGCAAAAAATATCCACCTCCCTTTCCATTTCTTATAAGGAGTCTTGACATTTAAATCTCCTCAGTGTGATAGATATGCTTGCTTTGATCTGCTTAGCTCTTGGAAGTCCAGGGGCTCCGGGCTGCTGGCCCCATGCTGCCCCGGGTTCCTAGGGACAGCTCTCTCCGCCGTTAGGGAATTTTTTCCTGAGAACCCCCTGTAACATTTTGCGAACCCCAGTTTGGGAACCACTGCTATACAGCAAGGGTCAAACAGTCTCTCTTTAATCAGGTTTCAGAGTGGTAGCTGTGTTGTTCTTTTTTCTGATACAGACTGAGGAGTACTTGTGGCACCTTAGAGACTAACAAATTCATCTGAGCATAAACTTTCATGGGCTAAAACCCACTTCATTGGAAAATAAAGTATTTTCCACTGCATGCATCCGACGAAGTGGGTTTTAGCCCATGAAAGCTTATGCTCAAATAAATTTGTTAGTCTCTAAGGTGCCACAAGTACTCCTCGTTCTCTTTAATCAGTGGCCCGGGACCAGTGTGCAGAGAAGATCACACTGCTCAGACAAAGTATTTGGATCGATCTTGAGTATACTTCTATGACCCCTATTGCCGCAGTACCTGAACGCTTCACAATCCTCCACACGTTTATCCTCTCAAGAGCCCTGTGAGGTATGGAAGTGCTCTTATCCCCGTGCTACAGGGGCAAAGAGAGGCTACATGACTTCCCCAAGGTCACACAGGCAACAGGCAGCATAGCAGGGCACAGAAACCCCATTCTCTGAAACCACAGGCGAGCGCCCTGACCACTGGCCCTTCGTTCCTCTTAACTTGCACTCTACCACTGGAGCAGGGCTCAGGCAAGGAGCAACGTCAGCCCTGTGTGGGGAGCAGGCTGGCTCGGACGAGAGCCCTGCGTGTGGGGAAGGCAGGGCACGGGCCAGCCCCATGCACATGGGGGAAGGGGGAAGAAACAGGGCATGGGCCAGCCCCATGCACGCCCCATACAATGTCCCATTTTCTCTTTGGGAAATATGGTCACCCTACATTGATACCTCTGGAAAACCAGAGAAACACAGCTCCGAAGTGATCTAGGTTAACATTTCAAAATGCACGCATAAATTTACCTGCTCAGGCACAAAACGTTTTCACCTGACTGTTACCATGTGAATGAAGAAATTTTAGTCACCCATCAAAATAAAACTACTGCCTGGGGTGTGTAGTGTCTTTAGTGGCTTCTAGGGCTGGTATACGGTGCACATGGTTAGCGTCCATGGTTAGCAAGGTAGAGGATCACTACTCCATCAATCAGTGTGGTTTTGGACACACAATACAATAAGCCATGAACCTTGGAACAATGTAATCTTAATTCTTGCAAAGGATGTTTAAATACTGCCTCCACCCCTTTTAAAACAAATAAAGCATACATCATTGCAGAAAACCTGTGTACATCCCACCCCCACCAGCTGGTCCAAAGAGAGAATGCCATCCTACAATAGCTTGCTCAGACAGTCCTGAACTTTAATTTATTTTGTCTCCTGCTCTGAACACTTCCTAAACAGTGGGAGCTAAATATTTATAGAACAGTCGCTGTTTGTTTTAATTTTCAATCTGCACTTGTGAAGCCCAATATGCCGAGATCCTGAAATGACAGCTGATTACAGAACACAGTATGAACATAAAGGATCAGAGACCCTGACAATTACCAGGCCTTACATCCATACACTTTATGTTGTTGTTGTTTTGTGTTGTCCTTCGTAATTGTTAAATGTTCCTTCTGTAAGGAACCCTGCTATGTTTAGTCTTCCAAACCCCACTCAAGTACAGCAAGACAAAAGTGCCTATTTATCAAAGGCAGCGAAAGCCTCAGAGTCTGGTTTGAAGAAAGCAACTTGTAAACAGTTCCTGTAATTGTGGGATGCGGGGGATGCACTCTGAGGGTGACTTGCTAACAAACCTTGGACGGCTTCATTTCAGGCTACTGTGCTGCCTCAGTCTGTACAATATGAAATCGTTTCATTCCATCTATAGATCGAGGGTTTGATCCTGCAGTGTGATGGGTGGAGATGCCCCATTGCCCCAGTGCAGTGGTGCTGGAATAATCTTTACAGTGGGACTGCTGAAGGCGGAAACCATGTATTTGGGTTGTTATTACTACTTCTAGCCAGGAGGTGCGCCAGCACCCTCCTCACCCCTAGTTCCAACACCTATGCCTCTGCGTGCATCACACTGCAGGACTGGGGCCCTCAGTAACACTCTATGGTACTTATACAGCCCCCCCCCTGCCCCCAGCACCCAGGTGCCTCACAATCTTTATGGCATTTATCTTCACAACACTCCTGTGCAATTAACCCCCGTTTTACAGGAGAGGAACTGAAGCACAGAGCAGCTAAGGGACAGATTTTTAAAGCTACATGTTGCGCCGCTCAGACTAAATAACTCAGATGGCTAAATCCCATTTTCAAAAGTGCCTCTATCCTGGGCAACACCTAAATACCTTTAAACACCCAGTCCTGAGTGACTTGCCAAAGGTCGCACAGGCAGTCCATGGACTTGAATCCAGGTCTCCCAAAGCCAAGGCTAGGGCCTGAACCTCTGGAACCTTCTTTCCTCTCTGCCTTTAACACCTTTCTCCATTTACCTCAGTGTTCTCTCTCACACCTGTGATCAGTACAACAGGGCCCCAAAAACCCTCCCCAGTGAATTGCGCCATCCAAACTTGAGGCCAAGTGGCCAGCTTGCCAGGAGCCCAAGAGAGACATTTCATTTGCATGTATAGATTCGCTAGCACTTATAGCTTCCTGGATGAACAGAAATTGCTTGCTGTTTTGAGCACTTCAGCAGTTGGGTATCACCAGAAGGGGATGGTTTAATAAATCAAGTCAAGGTCTGAAATATCTAGACTCCAGCAGGGTTGTCTCAACGCTTCATCCATTTGAACTAGGTAAGTTGAGTTCCACAGTTTCCCATGCGGTGGATTTTTGCATAAGATCATATAAACTAAGAGAACTGCCTGTTATGACTTTAATGACCATGCAAGGTCTACATCTGCTGTGATGTCTTTGGCAAAAATGTCCCCACCCCCGCTGGTTGTACAATATGCAGGAAAGCTGCTGCCAGGCATCTTCAGGATGAAACACTCTATGCAAGAACCAAACAGTTAATAGAATTTAACGGAACAACAGCAGGTTTTCTATCTGCGCACACCAGTTACAGGGCAGGGTCAACAGTGTGGCCACCCTCTGGGCTCCCAATGTAGATTATTATACCACAGCCGCAAACCCCCTCATCAGACTGCTTCTCATCTAATTTCAAATAAGTATATCTCCTGAATTCAGTAGAAATAACACAGCTTAAAAGTGGAACAGAATCTTCAACTCACCAGTAAAACCATGAAGGTGGGCAAGTGGTGCAAAGAACTGCAAGAAATCTCCAATAATCTTGCACTGCAAAGCCAGAGTGTTTGTTACTGTTATGTTGGGGAAATTACAGGATTTAGAATCCTTCTGGAAGGCAATCGCTATATACATATGTGTCATCATTATAGTAATTTTACGTCATGGGTGGTACGGAGATTTGAAGGTTAATGCTTGTAAACCACTAAATGAAAAGAATCATTTAAATGTGAGAGTATTATATTTTAAATAATTATTATACATCATTCTTTCACTGTCTGAAAACTGCTATTCATTGTATTGCAAAGAGGTCTAGCGATTAGAACAGAGGACCAGAAGCAGACTGTTTCCATCCTCAGACATCCAATGACCCCTGTGCTGGGAAGTCACTTACATTCTGTCTCAGTGTACCATTTATTAAATGGGAATGATGTCAGGAAAGTATGTTGCAGGAGTGTTGAGAGGTCTGATTAATGTTTATTAAGTGCTTTGATATGACGCTATAACAGTACTAAATAGTGATATTGCTTCATATCTTCCAATTAATTTTATTAAAAAACAAAACAAAACAAAAAAACACAGCAATCCACATTTATTACATAAACTGGGAAGGGTTCAACTTGTGTTCCAGTAAAATGTAAATTTCTTTCCTGGAGTGTGTTAGTGTGAGAGAGCCCTAGAGAGTTAACTATGTCGATAATGTTGAAGATCAGCTGTGGTTTTGAGGGCTTATTGGTCATAGGATTGTGCAGTCGTACTTCTGGTTAAAGCAGTCTTTTGGCAGAGCTGCGTTCCAGACAGTGGCCAACATGAAAAGCAACAGTCAGATCGGTGGGCCAGGGCAGAATTTTCGTTATATCCTATTACTCAGCATTCTCTGGCAGATGGTCATTGTGCTCAATTATACGGGGTGGTTTTTTTGTTTTTTTTTTTGTTTTTTCTTTCCTTCTTTTGTACTGCAAGGCATATTTCTGACAACTGATCTATCTCTGGAAAGCTAGAAAAATAAAGCATTTGAAAGCAGTGCTGGCTTCTTGTTCCTGTTAAAGTCAGATTACGGTAAAAGCATCTCTGGAATAAATAGTTTTGCTTATTCTGTAGGAGATGAGAGGCTGTGCATGCAGTGGGTAATTTGGTTTCACTGATGAAAGCTGTTGTCATTATTTCCAGCCTTCTACATGTTTTAGTGCTCTCTTTAATCTTTTATATTTGTATTGCTTGCTCTGTGTGTGCGTATTCATATATAGTGCCTTGACTGAAGAAAGCTACCTTGAATCTTGGGGGGAGGGTGGGGAGTGGGAAGGGGTTGTATGTATGCACGTGTACAGATAAGAAGATCTAAGAGAAGAAAGGTGTGTAGTCACATGCACACATTGCAATGAGATGGTTTTATTTGAGTGACTGGTTTATTCATCCATGTTAGGGCTTTCACGTCAGATACTGAGAAACCTGATGATGGCAGCATGAAAACTTGAGCTTTATACACACTTGGTCATGAACTCTCCTTAAACTGGCTTTTAATCTGGATTGGCCAGACCTGCTGTTTTGGCCTGGAGAAAACAAACATTCTTTGTATGCCTCACCTCTGTTGAAAACAGGCAATGTGCTTCCCTCTCCAAGGAAACCCAAATGGAAAGATAAATGCATCGCTATGTCCCACCACGATGACGGGCACAACACTGAGATTTTA
The DNA here is from genome assembly GCF_013100865.1 of Trachemys scripta elegans. Lineage (NCBI taxonomy): Eukaryota > Metazoa > Chordata > Testudines > Emydidae > Trachemys > Trachemys scripta. The sequence continues at coordinate 264,045,890 of NC_048299.1, read as the reverse complement.
ATCTGACCTGAGAAATCAAACAATGCTGGGTAGCACCTGGATGTTCTTTGGTGCATCTTCCACTTTTAAGGCTCCTTCACTTCCTAGGCACATGCAGCAGGGAACTGCAATAGTGCAACGGCTTCCAAGACAGATTTGCGAGGAGCACTCCCCAAACCAGCTCAACTTCTCCAGTGGGAAAGACAGGCCCCAGGGATAAAACAAGAGGTAGTGTGGTCTAGTGGGCTGAGCACCGGGCTGGTAATCAGCAACTCCTTGATCTAAGCCTGGCTTTGATTCCAACCACCCCTTTGAGGCCTTGAACAACACTTCTTCCCTACACATAGAAAGACAGAAAGAGGTAATGCTATGGACCTACGCTGCAGGGCTGTTATGATGGTCAACTAGTTTAAGCTTGAAACACTCTGAAGACAGTAAGTACTAGAATGGATGTTCACAAATGAGGTACGGAACGAGCTCTATAAAGTAACACATGGCAGATTTGAGAGCCAAAGCCATTTAGGCACTTCAAGATTCAACAGCTTTTCTTAAGAGGAAAATTCTGTAAGTGGGAGTCACCAAAGCCGTCCCATCCATAGGGACGTGCTTCAGGATGTGGGGTCCAGGGCGGCCTGGAGGGTTAGCGGGAGGCCTGGCACTCACAGCAGGGAGCGACGCAGCCCCAGCCTGCCCCACTCCACTCCCCCGGCTCCTGACATCACTCAGGGGAGGGGGTGGAAGCCGGAAAGAGGCAGAGTGAGGGCTTGGGGGAAGGGGTGGAATGGGGGCAGGGGGGGGCAGAGAAGGGGCAAGGCCTGGGCCGGAGGGCTCTCCCGGGCCCAGGTAGTCACTTATTTTTTTCTGCCAGTACTATTCAAACTACAAATTCCAAAAAAAGCTGAGTGACAAGCCTACAAGGATTTAAAAAAAAAAAAAAATCTAATGAATTTTCAGTACCATTCTAACCAGAAAGGAATTTCCTGCTTAGTCATTCAAAGGCAGAATAACCCAACTTCTACATAAAGTTACAGCAGAGTAAAGAAAAAAAATTGCTCATCTGTGGGATTTCTTTCCTGAGCACCTTATCTTTTTTCCACAGTGCAGGAGTGAGCCAAAAAGGTTTGATATCGACAAGCAGAATACACTCTCTAGCATCTGAAAAAGATAACTAGGAACTGGATCAGAAAGAGTAAGAATGCAGAATTCCAGGATTTGGGAAACCTCCCAATCCTTCATTGGGCTGGCAAAGAGAAGAGGAAGAGGAAATGGAACCTCTGCTGGGGGAGCCCAGATGAAATGGACAAAGGACATTAGGAAGCCGATACCTTTACTGATCCGGAAAAATTACTTCTGTACTGACAGAGCACGTATGCTGGATAAAATGGTGGCATACATACATACACATTGAAGGATGCTCTTATGGTTAACAGTCTGGACTAGGACTCAACAGATCTGGGTTCAATTCTGAAGCCCTCAGTGTGTAATCACAGGCAAGTTATTAGCCCCCTACCCTGCAGAGAGCCCCACTGAAGTCAAAAGTCAGTGGGGCTCTGGGGTCTGTCCTCTTGGATACACTTGTAAAATTGGGGCTGTGATCTCTCTGTGCCTCAGTTCCCAATTTGTAAGATGAGGATAACACTACTCCCTTTCTCTATCTTGTCTATTTAGATTGTAAGGTTGAGACTCTCATTACACATCCGTCAAGTATCATGAACAACGGCGTCCCTTTTCTCTGATGGAGACTCAGACTCCAGATTTTACCTAGTGATTTGCATGTTACCGAAAAAAGAGAGAAGGGGAAGTAACGATACTGGGGTTTTTTCCTCTCTCCAGACCTTTTGGAGACCATGGTCATACAAACGTCCTCTAAACCAACGATGTGCCTATGGTAATGATTTTTTTTAGAAGACCCAATAGATCACAAGCCATACATGAAGTGAATCTGGTTCTCTTTCTTATTCCACATTCCTGCAATTAAAGTTATTACATTTACATTTTTTGCAATGATAATGATGAGACATCTGCCATTTCCTTCTAGCTCCAGAAGTCAACACAGCATAGAGGCCACTTCCTAAAGCGTTAGGAAAGAATATCCACTTGTAAATTACATCCAAATAGTCTTACCAATTGTTACCATGGGACAGGTGTTCCTCTGTGACTGTTTTCATTTGCCACATGAAATAAGTTACTAAACTGTATGGAGGACTGATCGCAAACTCTTCATATAGTGTCCAGTTCGCACAGAGGAGGTTTTAGTACATTTCAAATTCTCACACCTCTGAAAAAGACCCCTCTGAATGCCTCTTGTGGTCTTGGTATGTCAGCCAGTTAGAGTTTTTACATTTTAGTGTCATGAGGCAACTTCACTACGAATTCCTATATATTAATCCACATTAGTCTGCTCAGCAGATGAGCACAAGAATATCAAAACAATTCAAACTCCGTGGAGTCCTTTAAATTAATATAGCAGTTCAATAATTTGGTAGATGATTTTAGGTTGCTAGGTTCTGCAATAATATATCTTGTTTGGAGTATTTTATTAATTCTAAATTGTGGGGGGTATTTTAAAGGCAATCCAAAAGACAGAGTGCCCATTACAGCAGACACAGCTAAAGACACAGTAGATGCAGCTGTGCATAACAAAAGCAAATATCATACATTTAAAAAAAATACATATTTTGAAAGTAGCTACAAAGGAGCACCAGTCAACAAAGAAACATCTTGAAGGAATAAAGTAGTAAAACATCCTGCACTCGCTAGTCTATTCTCATTATTAAAGGCTTTTTCTTTTTTTTTTTTTTTTAAATAAGTCACTCTCGCTAGATCAGAAATACAATCTTGCGTACCCACCAGTACAGGACAATGTACTCTTCTGCTGCAAAGAGCAGGCAAAGCGTAGTGATGACTGGTACCATTTGGGAACTGTAATGTTAGCAAGTGTGTGGTGGAGGGGGAAACATGATGAACAAAACAGTTTGGGGAAAAAATGAGATTTGGGCTCATCCTCAATCCAGATCTCAAACAGCACAACTCTATTTCTGGGATAGAAAAATTCAGTGTCGTCTGTCTGAGATGCACCACATCCCTCCCATCCTGGCTGAAATGTCTCTCATGGTCTCAGCAGTTTGTGGAAAAATCAAACAGGGCCAGCTAGCAGCTTCCAGTCTTGAGTGTTCTGGGGCTTCCTTGGGAGTACAGCAAAGAGAGCATGAAACTTGAGAACCATCACCCCTCCACAAGAGACAGACACAGACCCAAAGGCGGTGGTGGGGAATCTCTGAGCAGCACCTTCTACTGCTGTGCGCAGGGCCGGCTTTAAGCCGATTCGGCCGATTCCCCGGAATGGGGCCCCGCGCCTAAGAGGGCCCTGCAACGTCCGGGGCTGCCAGCGCAACGAGAAAAAAAAAAAAAAAAAGCCGCGTCCTGCTTCTCCCCCCTCCCTCCAGCACTTGCGCCGCCATACAGCTGATCAGCGCAAGCCTGGGAGGGAGGGGTGAGGAGGAGGAATGCGGCGTGCTTGGGGAAGACGCGGGGCCAGGGCGGGGATTTGGGGAGGGATCCAATGGGGGCAGTGAGGGGGCAGGGCTGGGGGTGGGGCCAGGGAGGGGATTTGGGGAGGGGCAGGGAGGGGATTTGGGGAGGGATCCAATGGGGCAGGGAGGGGGCGGGCTGGGGCAGAGGGGGCGAGACAATTTGCGTCCCAGCGTGGGGCCCCGCACCTGCTAAAGCCGTCCCTGGGTGTGCGCAGTGGGGGGGGGGGGGGTGGGGGGGGGGGGAGGTGCAAAGACCAAAGGCACCTGCCATTTCAGAAGTGGGATTCTGGACTGCAGGGGGCAGATGTATGAGCTCTTGTTGTTTTAATGCAAAGAACTGCACCAGAGCTATTAAGATAGTGTAGGTTTCCTATCTGAACCAAGCCAACGAAGTTTTCCAGATTACCCCAGGTCAGTGGTTCTTAACCATGGGTACACATACCCCTGGGGGTATGCAGAGGTCTTCCAAGGGGTACATCAACTCATATAGAGATTTGCCTGGTTTTACAACAGGCTACAGAAAAAGCAGTAGCGAAGTCAGTACCAACTAAAATTTTATACAATGAAATATTTATACTGTTCTATATAAATACAATATTATATACCAATTGATTTATTTTATAATTATATGGTAAAAATGAGAAAGTAAGCCATTTTTTCAGTAACAGTGTGCTGTGACACTTTTGTATTTTTATGTCTGAATTTGTAAGCAAGTAGTTTTTAAGTGAGGTGAAACTTGGGGGTACGCAAGACAAATCAGACTCCTGAAAGGGATACAGTAGTCTGGAAAGATTTGAGAGCCACTGCCCCATGTTATACTGTTCATGAGGCAACAGTCACACACCCGCTCTGCTATTGAAAACCTGATTTTTGTACTTGCATTAGCTGTTTTATATCCAGGGCAATGGACTGGATATACTGAAAATAGTAGGTATTAAGAAAGTATCCATCATGCACGAAAAAGAAATGATAATGAGAGAAAGCAGCACCAAATTCACTTCAGATTGCAAGGACTGACTTGCTGCTGTCTATCAAGTTTGACAGAAGACAGGAACCTCTCTCTCCCAAACTGAAGTAAGTGTACACAAACTAATTCCTCATTTGTCACTGCCATCTCTAAAGACTAGGACACAGGAGAAAACTAACACAACAATTAATCCAGAAAAGGACAGTGAAACTCATTCTGACTTCAATAAAATAACTTCTTAGCTTATGACTAAATGTCATCCATACTTTCTGTGTCTGGAACTGGGGTGAGAGGGAGGAACAGGTGCAAGGAGGGGTTTAAAACATACAATATTCAATACGCAAATCAAAGATTTAGGCCTAACTTTTCCAGAAGCAAGCAGTGATTTTAGGTGCCCAACCTGAGACTCCTTACAAGAGCCTTGTTTATTGAGGGCAGGTTCTTGGCGCTCTCTGAAAATTAGGCCCCACTGAGTTGGACACCCACAAATGGAGTTGCCCAAGATCTATCTGGCTTTTGACAACTTTCAGACCTGATTTCAGAGTATTTTGGGGAAGTTTTCAGTGGGAAACCCAGTCTAGCAAGAGACAGTATCTCTAGATTAAATTCTCTTCTTCTGCCATGCCCCAATAGAACCAATTTACAAAACCAGACATAAAAGACTCCATAAAAATTATCATTGTCAATTTTATTTTATGGTTTATTCCCTTTATTTGTTGCCAGCTGAACATAGATTTGAAAACTTCAGCAAACCTGCAGTTTGGTGTTTGTCTGTGCTGGGTACGAAAGGATTCTTCTCTACTTTAAGCTAAAGCGGTTAGTCATCACAGGAGCATTTCTGCAATGTGCCAACGTTGTTTTTCACTTTAATGTAATGGTGTGTAATATTGACAAAGCACATGCATGGCTTTTTATATTGTTGCCCTAATCCCAAAAATCAATTATGTGCTTTTGAAACCAAGGGGCCAGAGGGGACAACACTCACACCCTAACTGAACTTGTTTTCATTAATAACTTGTAACAGATCAATAGGGGTATGGAGCACTGATACAGTGTGATCTGTAGAAAGAAAAAGATTTAAAACAGGAAAAGCACACATATAACCCACTGCTCAGTGTTTGTAATGCTTCCCCCCTATGCCCAATCTACAGAGGATATGGCTCTGCTACATCTCTCAGCTATCAGGGGGTAGCCGTGTTAGTCTGTATCTACAAAAACAACAAGGAGTCTGGTGGCACCTTAAAGACTAACAGATTTATTTGGGCATAAGCTTTCGTGAGTAAAAACCTCACTTCTTCGGATGAGGCTAATGTGTTCACTAGAAACCCTGCAGCCCCAGGGCTGCAGCACTGCTGCAGTGCTTCAGAGTAGACATTACAATGACGGGAGGGGTTCTCCTGTCTCTGCAGTAATCTACCTCCTTTAGTCCTGGTATACACTTGGGGGGAGAGGGGGAAATCGATCTAAGTTACACAACTTCAGCTACGTGAATAACGTAGCTGAAGTCAACGTACTTAGATCGACTTACAGCGGTGTCTTCACTGCGGTGAGTCGACTGCTGCCGCTCCCCCGTCGACTCTGCCTGCACCTCTCGCGGCGCTGGAGTACAGGAGTCGATGGGAGAGGGCTCGGGGGTCAATTTATCATGTCTAGACTAGACGCGATAAATCGATCCCCGCTGGATCCATCGCAGCCCACCGATCCGGTGGGTAGTGTAGACCTACCCCTTAGAGGCAATAACTAGCTCAACAGAAAGAACAGGAGTACTTGTGGCACCTTAGAGACTAACAAATTTATTAGAGCATAAGCTTTCGTGGGCTACAGCCCACTTCTTCGGATGCATACAGAGTGGAACATATTTTGAGGAGATATATATACACACATACAGAGAGCATGAACAGGTGGGAGTTGTCTTACCAACACTGAGAGGCCAATTAAGTAAGAGAAAAAAAAAATTTTTTTCCAGTGATAATCAAGCTAGCCCAGTACAGACAGTTTGATAAGAAGTCTACAACCTATCCTGAAAGATGATCCTTTACTCTCACAGATCTTGGGAGACAGACCTGTCCTCGCTTACAGACAACCCCCCAACCTAAGGCAAATACTCACCAGCAACCACACATCACTGAACAAACACACTGACCCAGGAACCTATCCTTGTAACAAAGCCCGATGCCAACTCTGTCCACATATCTATTCAAGTGACATCAGCATAGGACCTAATCACATCAGCCATACCATCAGGGGCTCGTTCACCTGCACATCTACCAACGTGATATATGCCATCATGTGCCAGCAATGCCCCTCTGCCATGTACATTGGCCAAACTGGACAGTCTCTACGCAAAAGAATTAATGGACACAAATCTGACATCAGGAATCATAATACTCAAAAACCAGTGGGAGAACACTTTAACCTGTCTGGCCATTCAATGACAGACCTGCAGGTGACTATCTTACAACAGAAAAACTTCAAAAACAGACTCCGACGAGAGACTGCTGAGCTGGAATTGATATGCAAACTAGATACAATCAACTCAGGATTGAATAAGGACTGGGAATGGCTGAGCCATTACAAACATTGAATCTATCTCCCCTTGTAAGTATTCTCACACTTCTTATCAAACTGTCTGTACTGGGCTAGCTTGATTATCACTTCAAAAAAAAATTCTCTCTTACTTAATTGGCCTCTCAGAGTTGGTAAGACAACTCCCACCTGTTCATGCTCTCTGTATGTGTGTGTGTGTGTGTATATATATATATATATATATATACACACATACACACACTCAATATATGTTCCACTCTATATGCATCCGAAGAAGTGGGCAGTAGCCCACGAAAGCTTATGCTCTAATAAATTTGTTAGTCTCTAAGGTGCCACAAGTACTCCTGTTCTTTTTGCGGATACAGACTAACACGGCTGCTACTCTGAAACCTGTCATAGCTCAACAGAAGAATTCTTCCATTGATCTAGCGCTGTTTACCCCGGGGTTAGGTCAGCTTGCTCTCTGTCATTCGAATGTCAATTTTTCATGCCACTGAGCAACATAGCTCATTCAACCTAACTTTTTAGCATACGCCTGGGCTTAGGCTTGGTCTACAACTAAACAAGCTTTGCCAGTACAGTTAAGTTGATAAAGGGTATTGGGGGAGTGGGGGCTTGGGGGGAGGGTTGTTTTTTACTGACAGCTATGCTGGCAAAAATCCTAGTGTAGACACAGTTGCACTGACAAAGTTTGGTGTAGTGTATTTTGTTTAAGGAACAGACAAGCTATACCAGCAAAAGGACTTTTTTCCCGTATAAACTGTGTCTACACTAGGAAAGTTTGCTATTATAGCTATATACTATTTTAAATATAGACAAGGCTTAATTAGTCTTTTTGCTCAAGCTTACTCATCTTTTCATATTTGAAGGTCCCTGGTTCAATCCCCAGGGCTGACGAAGGTGATAGTCATTACTTATATGCTAGGACAACCATACTCGGACTGAGGCTCATGACCTTCAAGTGGCTCTTTAATGTGTTTCCTGCAGTTCTTTGCAGCACGTGCTATTAAAATACTGTATGATTGAATATACAGCACTATAGTCAACAAAACAATGAATTCACACTACCACAGCTCTTTTGGGTAATGCTGATCACTAATTTGGCTCCTGAACCACTGAGGTCTAAGTATCACTGCACTAGTATATGACTCAAGCTCTATTAAAAGCACATACTTATTACAGCTGATCAGTTTTCTGAAATTTGGAGGGGGGGGGGATACGACAAAACAAGTTTTCATTAAATATTTAATTTTTAATTATTATATATATTTTATTTTGGTTAGGCTCTAATGTTGACTAACTCATTTTTTACACACACACACACACACACACACACACACACACACACACACAGCTTGATTCTCTGATGCACTAAGGCCCCTTTATGCTAATCTCAGATCATAAAAGAGCCTTAAAGAGACAGCACTGACACTGCGCACAGGGCATCCCAGGCCAATGTACAGCTGGTAAAAGAGGTCTAGGTCACCCCGTTCCCCATCCCTGACACTGGGATCAGATCAGAGAACATTGTGCTATAGCTATTTTCTACTTCCCAGAGCCTGTGGGGAGGGGAGCATAGAATCATATGAGAGGTCATATCTCAGTCTCCTGCACTCATGGCAGGACTATATTATCTAGACCATCCTTGACATTTTCTAATCTGCTCTTAAAAATCTCCAATGATGGGGATTCCACAACCTCCCTGAGCAATTTGTTCCTAATGTCCAACCTAACCTCCCTTGCTGTGATTTAAAGCCCACTGCTTCTCGTCCTATCCTCACAGGTTAACAAAACCAATTTTTTTCCCTCCTCCTTGTAACAACCTTTTATGTAGTTGAAAACTTATGTCCCCTCTCAGTCTTCTCGTCTCCAGACTAAACAAACCCAATTTTTTCAATCTTCCCTCATAGGTCATGTTTTCTAGACCTTTAATCATTTTTGTTGCTCTTCTCTGGACTTTCTCCAATTTGTCCACATCGTTCATGAAATGTGGCGCCCAGAACTGGACACATTACTCCAGTTGAGGTCTAATAAGAGTGGAGTAGAGCGGAAGAATTACGTCTCATGTCTTGCTAATACATCCCAAAATGATGTTCACCTTTTTTGCAACAATGTTACACTGTTGACTCATATTTAGTTTGTGATCCACTATGACCCTCAGATCCCTTTCTATGGTATTCCTTCCTAGGCAGTCATTTCCCATTTTGCATGTCTGCAACTGTCTGTTCTTTCCTAAGTGGAATACTTCGCATTTGTCCTTACTGAACTTCACCCTATTTACTTCAGACCATTTCTTCAGTTTGTCCAGATCATTTTGAATTTTAATCCTATCCTCCAAAGCACTTGTAACCCCTCCCAGCTTGGTATCATCCGCAAACTTTATAAGTGTTCTCTCTATGCCGGGGTGGCCAAAGCATGGCTTGTGAGCCACATGCAGCTTTTTTTACAGTTAAAGTGCAGCTCCTGGAACCCTCCCATGCCCTCCACCCCCATTCTTCGCCTACCAGACTGTTAGGGGGAGCTCGGGGCTTCTGCCCTGCAGGGCGGAGGGGGAACCTAGGAGCTTCTGCCCAGCAAGGGGGGGGGGGGAATCTTGGGGCTTCACCCCATGGGAGGCGCCTGCTGGGGCTTGGGGCTGAAGCCACGGCAGGCAAGCCCCAGCTCTTGAACTTCTGAAGATTGTCGTAAGCGTCTCAGAGGATCAATAAGTTTGGCCATCCCTGCTCTATGCCATTATCTAAATCATAGAAAATGTTGAACAAACCAGACCCAATATTGATCCCTGTGGGACCGCACTCAATATGCCCTTCCAGCTTCACTGTTAACGACCGATGATTACTCTCTGGGAATGGTTTTCCAACCAGTTATGCATCCACCTTAAAGTAGCTCCATCGAGGTTGTATTCCCTAGTTTGTTTATGAGAAGGTCATGCGAGACAATATCAAAGCCTTACTAATGTCAAGATATACCACAACTACCACTTCCCCTCATCCACAGGGCTTGTTACCCTTTCAAAGAAAGCTATCTGGTTTGTTCAACACGATTTGTTCTTGCCAAATCCATGCTGACTGTCATTTATCACATTATCTTCTAGGTGTTTGCAAATTGATTGCTTAACTATTTGCTCTATTATCTTTCCAGGTACTGAAGTTCTGCTGACTATTCTGTAATTCTCCGGATTGTCCTTATTTCCCTTTTTATAGATTGGAACTATATTTGCCCTTTTCCCGTCCTCTGGAATCTCATCCATCTTCCATGAGTTTTCTAACATAATCGCTAATGGCTCAGATATTTCCTGAGTCAGCTCCTTGAGTAATCTAGGACGTATTTCATCAGGCCCTGGTAACTTGATGACATCTAACTTGTGTAAGTAATTTTTAACTTGTTCTTTCCCTATATTAGCCTCTGATCCTGCCTCATTTTCACTGGCATTTACTGTTAGATGTCCAATCGCTACCAACCTTTTGGTGGGGGAAGGGGGGAAATAATTTCGTACTTCTGCCATTTCCACATTTTCTGTTATTGTTTCCCCCCCCCATTGAGTAACAGGCCTACCCTGTCCTTGATCTTCCTCTTGCTTTTAATGTATTTGTAAAATGTTTTCTTGTTACCCTTTATGTCTCTAGCTAGTTTAATCTAATTTTGTGCCTTGGCCTTTCTAATTTTGTCCCCACATACTTGTGTTATTTGTTTATATTCATCCTTTGTAACTGGACCTAGGTTTCCACTTTTTTGTAGGACTCTTCTTTAAGTTTCACATAATTGAAGATCTCCTGCTTAAGCCAGAGTGGTCTCTTGTTATACTTCCTATCTTTCTTTGCTCTTTTGCCCTTAATAACGTCTCTTTGAAAAACTGCCAACTCTCTTGAACTGTTTTTCCCCTTGGACTTGCTTCCCATGGAATATTACCTACCAACTCCCTGAGTTTGCTAAAGTCTGCCTTCTTGAAATCCATTAACTTCAATGTGCTGGGTGTTTTCCCCTCCTACCATTTCTTAGAATCATGAACTCTTACCATTTCATGATCACTTTCACCTAAGCTGCCTTCCACTTTCAAATTCTCAACCAGTTCTTCCTTATTTGTCAAAATCAAATCTAGAACCCTAGTGGCTTTCTCCATCTTCTGAAATAAAAAAGTGTCTCCAATACATTCCAATAACTTGTTGGGGGGAGGGACAGCTCAGAGTTTTGAGCATTAGCCTGCTAAACCCAGGGTTGTGAGTTCAATCCTTGAGGGGGTCACTTAGGGATTTGGGGCAAAATCAGTACTTGGTCCTGCGAGTGAAGGCAGCGGGCTGGACTCAATGACCTTTCAGGATCCCTTCCAGTTCTATGAGATAGGTATATCTCCATATATTCTATTCTAATCTGTGCCCCACTGTGTTATTTCCCAACAGATGTCTGGGTAGTTCAAGTCCCCCGGTTACCACCAGGTCCTGTGCTTTGGGTGATTTTGTTAGTTTAATAAAAGTTTCATCCATCTCCTCTTCCTGAGGACTGAGTGCACTCTAACATAACAGCGGACAAGCAATCCCTGCTCAGCCTCGGAATGATGGCAGTACAAAAGTGGCCCCAACTGCAGAAACAGTAACTGAGAATCAGTCCCAGTAAATGCAAAACTCAACACAACTTTAACAGTGGAGCCATCACTGACACCCCCATAGTACATCAAAGACAGACAGACACATATGTATGCAACCAATAATTAAACCTAGTTTGACTCTCTAAACGAGGGAAGACGCTCAATACATTTCCCAACGCATTCAATTACGCAGGTGTGTTTTATGATGTTATACAGTAGGGGCGAGGATGAACCCAATGAAGTATATTTCCACTTGTAACCTAAGCTTTCCAGAGGTGAGTAATCAGGGCTCTAATTAGGTCCTTCCTTGGTTGCACTGTAGGCAATCTTATTCCTCCATCAGAACAGCTCCTCCTTGCTAATCAGAGAGAAAGCTGTGAAAATAGCTTGTCCAATTCCTCTGCTATATATGGTTAACACAGGACTTTTTCTTACCTCTGACGCTGTACAATGAGGAGTACAGAATTGTTTTGGAATCTCTTTATCAAATACCTCACGGCAAAAAAGGAAAGATTTCAGATATCAGTAATAAAGTGTTTAAACCATTTAGGTGAGGGGAAAAGCTCACACCACCAGTGTCCGCTTCATTCATATCTACTTCTCAGGCTTTTATGAATTCTGTTCATGAAACACTGTTACCTGTGTCCTCTTTTCACGAGAGAGAAGAACTAAGCGCCAATACTTCTGACAAATTGGCACACTCAGCCTTTGAAACAGGGCAGAAGCTCATGAGGCGCTGGCACCCAGGCCAGAGCAAAATATTCACAACAGAACCCACTTGGATTTGGGTACTAATTCAGCACTTGGCACCAGGAACCAGAGAAAAGCATGAAAAGGAGGGGGTCACTGAGGAGCCATCCTTTAGCTCAGCCTCTGGCTCGGACGCAAGTGACAGATGTTCTAACATGATTCCCAAGGGATTCAGTTCACCAGCTTAAGGAGCATAACAGAAGCTCAGCACCTTCTGGCCACTTCTCCTCCCTGTTCCTGACGCCCCTCTTCCTCCCCAATCAGCGAGTTCAGGAGGGTAGTGCAGGCTCTGGCTATGCCAGCTCTATACTCGCTGAAGGCTTCCTCATGATGAAGAATCCCTACCAAAGGATGGGGAAGGCAGACAGTCTCTGCTCCCTTTGCACCACGGCCTAAGTGGCACAAAGTGGATCGGGGCCCGAGAACATGCCCCCAGGTCCACTGAACAAGTTTACAAACTTTCTGAGCCAAATTACAGTTTCAAGTCAAACCTAAGTGAGAGTCAGAGTTCTGCATGGTGAAACTAGGAGACTCTGGGAAGCTTCTACTTGGTTTCACTCATCTCTGGTGCTGCAGAAGAATAAAAAGGCTGAAGGGGGGAAAGGGGGCTTATACACATTAATAATAAAACATCACCTTCATTCTGCAAATGGAGACAAGGTCGAGGGAGATTAAGTGACTTGACCAGTGTCATACAACGAGTCAGTGGCATATTCAACGATAGAACCTCGATTTCCTGAGTCCCAGTCTTCTTTTAATCAGCAATACTGCCTTAAAATACACAAAGGTGGAATCGCAACTATGTTAGTTATCTGAGCTAGACAGCATGATACCAGGTGGGAATAAACAGTAACCCACTTCATCAGGCCTGAGCCAAATGAAAAGTATAGCGGTCTAATGAGCCAATCATCCTGTCAGCTGCCACTTCACTGCCCCTTAGAGGAGTGCTAAGGGTAAGCAAGCACTGTGTACAGTTTCTGCTCCAGCACTGACCTTTTCCCGTTGACATCAAATCTTCTGACGACTGCCTATGCATCTTACGCACTCTGCCAGTCCTTGGCATTATCTCCTTTTGGATCTCAATAAGTCTTTGTTGCGCAGCTAACCTCATCTTCTCTGCTATGTGACAGATGTTCCTTTTCAGAGGAACCTGTGACTATAACATTAACCTTATGCACAGTCTTTCTCCTTGATATGGGCTTCATTAAGTCTACAAAAATGACCTACAAAGTGGCCATTTTGATATAAGCAGTGAAAAACCCAACTGCTATTTATTGCTGTGTGTAATAAATGCCATGCAAAGCACTCAGTTGGTACCAAGCACTTGGTTTTATTTCCTTTTAATTATTAAAATCTCTTCTATTCCAGATCCTTATTCACCTTTTTATGATTTGAGCTACAGAACACATTTAAATTCAGGGATTAGTTGATTGATAGGTTCATACACAAATACACACGGTTCCCTGCCACTCCCTGCTTTTAATCTGATGTAATTGTGCTTGCCAAGCAAGAAGATGAAACCTTAGACTTCTTTAATGCTTCACAAAATGCCTGTGGGAATGCGGAATAAACTTCTAACTACACATTTTCAGTGTTATTCTATTAAGGCCTCTTATTAAATCAATAGTCCAGAGGCCAAATTAATCAAATGCTAATGTGTTGGTGTGGTGTTTGTTTGTTTTTCAGATCCTTACCAAAATATTCCTATTCATTAAAGTATGCTGAAGAGATGTATTTAAAAAATAAATTCCAGTGGCAATTATCAAAACACTGATATTCCTAGAAAAACAGCTCTTGCAGGGACCAACAGCATAATCCAGTCTGACAAAAAACAGGCATTTAAAATAAAAAAGTATCAAAGTTTAATGCAGTTATTTATGGAAATTCAGTAATTTTATCACTAGAACTACTGATTCATCTACTTCTGTATTTTAATGGGAATAACTCATTTAAAAATTTAAAATTAGCCCCTTTTTATAGATAAATAGGGTTCTAGACGATGCTATTCTTCTGTTAAAATGTGTTTAAATTAAGAGGAGACAGATTGGATTAAATGCTCAAATCATCCCCTTTGAAATTAAATGAACAAGTTCCATACACAGATTCAGACAATGTGTGTGTCTATTCCATGTTATAAATATATTGAATAATAGGATGACTTGGATTCACAAGGAGAAATTAATTAGTGGCGGATCGGAGTTGCATCAGCCCTTTCTCAGACTCAAGGATCAGGATAAGCATCCAAACTTCTCAGTGTTTAATTAAACTTCTGAACTCTATCTACAAGTACACGCCTGCACAAACACCACTTCACAGTATATCATGCACCTTCTATAAAATATTTTGTGCATATACACACACGCATCCATTTATAGATACACATTGTATACACACTAGATTTAACATCTCCATTACTTCCCTTTAAACCTTTCGAGATTCACCCATTTCCTGACTTACGACCGTGACTACAGAGGGTTTCTGGAACTCAGCAATTAGGGCTGGTCCACACTAACCCCCCAGTTCGAACTAAGATACGCAACTTCAGCTATGTGAATAACGTAGCTGAAGTCCAAGTATCTTAGTTCGAACGACAAGGTACTTACCGCAGGTCCACATGCAGCAGACAGGCTCCCCCATCGACTCCGCGTACTCCTCTCGCGGAGCAGGAGTACCGGTGTCGACGGCGAGCACTTCCGGAATCGATTTATCGCGTCTAGACAAGACGCGATAAATCGATCCCAGAAGATCGATTGCTTACCGCCGAACCCGGAGGTAAGTATAGACGTACCCTTAGAGGTTGGGTGGGGAGCAGGGCAAGACACTGGATTTGTTGCAACTTCCTAACAAAAATGGCATCAAGCTTTAGGTTTATCATTCCATGGAGATAGATGGGGGCAGGTTGCACTCCTCAGAGCTCCTGCTTCAGTTTGCCTGTATGCACAGTAACCAGCCTCACATCACTTATAGTGAAGAGGATATTCTTGCAAGGAGAACAGTGGGAAATGTTTTCTGCAGAATTTATGGTGGGGTGGCAGGGAGGAGGTTTTAAACAGCAACATTGGGGATGCTAAAATTCCACGGATTCCCAAAGGCTCTGCCATAAGCATCAGCTGTTAGATGAGCTTGCAGGACTGTTCCCGTTAAGCCAAGTGAGGTGGCCTTTGGCAATTTAGGAATGGGCTGACAATTATGAGAAAAAGGAGACAACAGAAGACTTTTGGCAGTAATGCTCTTAGTGCTGCCATGTTCCACCTCAGAGGAGTCTGCACTTCAGTGATGGATAATGGAAATTCCGTGCAAAACACGCGTATCCTGAAGGGTTTCAAAGACACCTTTCATGAATACAAGATTATTATTGTCAACACGTGTGTTATCCGAAGCAAAAAAGACACTCTCTCACATATCCGTTTCAGCATATTTGCTACCTCCTTTAAAAACGTAATCCAATCTTCAAACACGGTGCCAAGCAACCAGAAAGGGTCTTACACCTTTAAGAGGTGGGAGAAAAGGCAAATTATTTACTCCTCAAACATCAGGAAACATAACTGGCGTATGAATTAGGAAACCACACACATACCTGCTCAACACACAGATGCTGCCCTTGAACTGCTGTGAAAAATAAACACTTCTCCACTGAGTGTAACAGGCATTGTTTCTCCTCTTTGTGAAACTAATAACTGAAGCAATTCCAGTAAAGATGGCAAACAACTGATGAAATATCCTCAGAGAACAGAGGCGTTTCCTTCCCAATTCACCTTCAGTAACAAAAGAAAAACCAGGGATGCCAGGGGCCGGCAGAATTGGCCCACTTATTTTCCACCATCAGCTTCATCCACTGTTGACATTCTCCAGAGATTTCGGTGGTTCTGTAAATCCTTGAATGTTTTGGAGGGAACAAGTTGCTGGACTGCTCCACTGCTTATTCCAAAATGGTCGAGAGATTGGGCTTGGGACCTTGTGAGAAAGAAAGAAACAGACTGTTACACAGAATATCAGGGTTGGAGGGGACCTCAGGAGATCATCTAGTCCAACCCCCTGTTCAAAGCAGGACCAATCCCCAGACAGATTTTTGCCCCAGATCCCTAAATGCCCCCCCGGATTGAACTCGCAACCCTGGGTTTAGCAGGCCAATGCTCAAGCCACTGAGCTATCCTTCCCCCCCCAGGATAGAGAGACAGGGGAGGGAAAAGCGATCATTCCATCCACACTGGATCTACTACACATTCCAAATAAAACTTATACCCACACCAGTTTGTATCTTTCAATTGACCTTTGCATGTTACTACGGGTCTTTTATAAATACTGTATAAGCTAAACATTTGTATGCCAAGAAAGAATGACTAGATTCACAAAGCTTAACAAGATCAGCACAATTTGCTCTGAAGAGCTAACCGTTCAAGATGCTTTATCATTCATATCACCTGAGTTGGGTAAAGTAATTAAAGTGCCATGGTCTGAAACAACTTTCCATCTACCAGTCAGATCCTTTAAAGAGCTCTGGTTGTTGTTTTTTTCCCCCTCCTTCCTTTTAAAACGAAAAAGAAAAAGTTTGCCTGCCCTGGGAAAGGCAACGGTGTGACAAGGAAGGGGGAGGATATAGATGCTTGGAAGTAGATAGTTACCTGGGCTCACATGCCTTCACACTTCAGGAGAAAACGTCTAAACACAGTTTACACACCAGTACATGGAGGGAAAGTTTTGGCAAAGGAACTGCAGAGAAGTGGAATAGTTACGAAAATAAATTCACTCAAACATAGCTTACCCACATCAACTGTATCTTGGTTATACCCCTCTTTCCCCTCTCAATCCTTGGCTAACAGAAGCGTATTTCAGGCCAGAATCCCATACCTTTGCTCCTATGGCGTAACACCTTACTGCACAAGTGGTTCCACTGATGTCCATGGGACTATTCATTGAGTAAGGTACTATTCAGTGTGGGCACAGGTCTCAGAATCTGGGCTTCTATTCCTGTCAAACCTCAGCAATTTGACGAAGAGTAAAGCTATGTCTACACTAGCACTTTTGTCAGTAAAACTTAGTGAAAAAAAAAACCACACCCTTGACCGACATAACTTGCACCGACAGAAGCGCTGGTTTAGACCGCCACTCGTTGGAAGTGGTTTAATTATGCCGACGGGAGAGCTCTCCCCACTCAGCATATAGCAGCTACATGGGAGATTCATAGATTCTCGGACTGGAAAGGACCTCGAGAGGTCATTGAGTCCAGTCCCCTGCCCGCATGGCAGGACCAAATACTGTCGAGACCATCCCTGATAGACATTTATCTAACCTACTCTTAAATATCTCCAGAGATGGAGATTCTACAACCTCCCCAGGCAATTTATTCCAGTGTTTAACCACCCTGACAGTTAGGAACTTTTTCCTAATGTCCAACCTAAACCTCCCTTGCTGCAGTTTAAGCCCATTGCTTCTTCTTCTATCTTTAGAGGCTAAGGTGGACAAGTTTTCTCCCTCCTCCTTATGACACCCTTTTAGATACCTGAAAACTGCTATCATGTCCCCTCTCAGTCTTCTCTTTTCCAAACTAAACAAACCCAATTCTTTCAACCTTCCTTCATAGGTCATGTTCTCTAGACCTTTAATCATTCTTGTTGCTCTTCTCTGGACCCTCTCCAATTTCTCCAAATCTTTCTAGAAATGCGGTGCCCAGAACTGGACACAATACTCCAGCTGAGGCCTAACCAGCGCAGAGTAGAGCGGAAGAATGTCTTCTCGTGTCTTGCTCACAACACACCTGTTAATACCTCCCAGAATCATGTTTGCTTTTTTTGCCACAGCATCACACAGTTGACTCATTTTTAGCTTGTGGTCCACTATAACCCCTAGATCCCTTTCTGCCGTACTCCTTCCTAGACAGTCTCTTCCCATTCTTACAGTGGTGCAGCTGCATTGGTACAGCTGTGCTGCAGTAAGGTCTCTAGTGTAGACGTAGCCTTAGGGTGGATAAAAGATTTTAAAGACACCAAAATTGTTACACAGGGGCATATCCAGATGCTGAAAATAGAGAGCTACTGCAGAGTGAGTTGTGGAAGAAAACCCAAACAACTCCTTGTCCTGGGGTGCTTTTTTATCCCTCTTTATTAAAGGCAGCAAAGATCAGCTGACAGCACAAGGATTTTTTTTTTTCCCCTTAAACAGCATGGGAAGGTGGTTCCCTTTTACATGTTCAAGGGAATGAGCAATGAAAACTTAAACAAACAGCCTCAATAGCACAGGGTCAAATAAAAAGTGCGATAATCATTTGTTCTGTTAATAGTGTCAATGAAAGTACAAAAAACAAACCCATGACATAATCCTTCCCAGGCCTTCTCTTTAAAGCTTGGAGTCAGGAAAGCGCATGCTT
Organism: Trachemys scripta elegans; assembly: GCF_013100865.1. Lineage (NCBI taxonomy): Eukaryota > Metazoa > Chordata > Testudines > Emydidae > Trachemys > Trachemys scripta. The sequence goes on along the minus strand of NC_048299.1, from coordinate 264,027,168 downwards.
AAAATTAAGCACGTACTTAAATCCCATTGACTTTGATGAGGCGTAAGCACTGTCCCGAATAGAGAAGCTCTCTTGATTGTATTAAACCACAAAACAACACTATTTATGCTATGTCCTCACTGAAAGAAAAAAAGGTGTATTCTCAACTTGAGTTAATTTACAGAAGATAAAAGGTTAGTAAAGACAAGGTGGGTGAGGTAATCTCTCTAATATCTGTTTAATGTCCTGGAACAAACATGGCTACAACAACACTGTATAGTGCAGACAAGGCAGTTTGTAGTCTTCACATGAATCATAGAATATCAGGGTTGGAAGGGACCTCAGGAGGTCATCTAGTCCAACCCCCTGCTCAAAGCAGGACCAATCCCCAATTAAATCATCCAACAGATTTTTGCCCCCTCAAGGACTGAACTCAGGCCTGAATTTAGCAGGCCAATGCTCAAACCACTGAGAGTTTCAGGTCGAGTTTAACGGCTCCACCATAATCTAACCGGACTGGATAACTCACGTGAAGACTACAAACTGCCTTGGTCTCGCTAGAATTTTACCTTGAGTTAGCTAACTTGAGCTAAACACACACTTTTTTCCTCCCAATGAAGACAAGACCTCAGAGATCCTGATCCAAATCCCAGGGAAGTCAAGAAGAGTCTTTCATTTACTTCAATGAGCTTCAGAACGGTCTTGAATCCTATGAAATTCCTTTTCATACACACACAGCAAACTTCATCGACCTTGACTGCTATACAAGGCCTGAAAAAGCCTGCAGAATCAAACTTCTACCAAAAAAAAGGTAATTACTGTCTAAAAGCCTTTAGCTGAGAGTTTTCACTATCCATCTAAGTACCTGCAAAACGTGAGGACATAGGAAAAATACGAATCTCTATGTCACCATAGAAATTAGACGTGAAAAGACTTACATTTTGCATCCATTCTATGGCTCCACCCAGTGCAGTACTGTACCCTTGCAGTAGTTTTCCAGTGGTTCTTCAAGTCCAATTTTAGATTTCTCAATAAATGGCTTTCATCATTTCTGTTGGGAGATTAACCTAACAGTTCGCACTGTCCAGATTCATTTTCTTTTGCTCATTTTCATCCCTTAACTCCTAGCAAAAGAAAAACAAACACTACCCCACACACAGTTGGACCAGCCTGTATTATTTTTCTTCTTCCTCTACAATTATCCGTATTACAGTAGCACCTAGGGACCCCAAATGAGATCAGAGCTCCATTGTGCTAGGTGCTGTACATGCACACACAGTGATAGTCCCAAAGTTTACAACCAAACTAGACAAAACAGACAAAGGGTGGGATGTAGGAAGCATCATCTGAGGTACAGAGAGATGAAGGACTCCATCCTACCCAATCCTGAGCACTCCGACCCTGCTCCAGCAAAGCACTTAAGACCACGTTTAAGTAAATGAACACTCGGACTGAAGCCACTGGGACTATTCACATTCTTAATTTGAAACTGGAGCAGGGTCATGCTCATCACCTTGCTGCACTGAACTTGGGTGTGTCTACAGCTGAGAGAGCGAGCCGCCCAGCCCGGGTAGACAGACCTGTGCTACCTTGGCTCGAGGTAGCATGTTAGAAATAGGAGTCTGGACACGGAGAATCAGGGGGCAGCTCAGGCTCTCAAGCCCACCCAACCTCCTGGGTCCAACCTCGGTTGGCTATCCTGAGTTTCCACCAGAGCTACAAAGCATGCTAGCTCAAGGCGAGCTAGCGGAATCTGTCTACTGCCGGGACGGGGAGCCTCACTCCCAGCTGCAGTGTACACATGCCCTAAATGACATGCCAAAGATCACACAGGAAGTCTACAGCAAAGGCAGGAAATTTCCCAAGTGCTAGTCCAGTGCCTTAATCACAAGACCATTTTCCCCCTTGCTGATTAAGGCCATCAAATACTTGGATATGGCAAGGACCGGTGAAGTGTAAAATTACACGAGGGAATGCAGTGGATGGTAAACACAACAACTCTGTAGGAAAGAAGGTAGCCTTCAAGCGGCAACAACTAATCTTCAACCTAAACCTCACTTTCAAGGGCAACATATAAGTGAGTCACACAACAAACAGGATAATGAAAAGTTAAGAGTGCCACATAATTCTGAATGGTTAGGGGAGTCCAGGTGATTAACGACTGCATGGACCAAAGTTAAGATAGTCATTAGTAATTAGTAAAGGAATTCAATGAGAGGACAGAAGAGAAAGGGAGTTTCACCTGTTAAATATTTACTATTAGAGTCCCAAGTGCAGCAATTAGTTTTAAAGTACAGGGTTGTTTTTAAAGCAAAGGCTTGTTTTCTATTTCAGCATGCACACTACAACTCAACCACGTGCATCAGGATTACTAAAGGCATCTACAGAACTTCACTACCCACTGCAGACTTATTCTGCAGTCCACTTTATTACAGACAATGCAAAGGAAGATTTTATTTCCACTGGCCCCCCCATAATAATGAAACTATTGGCTTGTCTACACTTAAAATGCTGCAGCAGCACAGATGTAGCACTTCCATTAAAACACTACTTACACCGATGGGAAGGGTTCTCCTGTCAGCTTAGGTACTCCACCACCCCAAGAGGCCGTAGCTACGGGAGAATTCTCCCGTCGCCTAGCACTGTCTACAGCAGGGGTTAGGTTGGTATAACTGTGTCACTCCGGGGTGTGAATTTTTCGTATCCCTGATCAACACAGTTCTACCACCTAATTTCCTAATGTAGACCAGGCCTCAGATACAGTATTGTGTATCCTGGACACAGTGAACATTAAATTCCCCTTTGGGAAGCAGAATACAAAGCCCCAAATTATTTATTGGAGAGGGGGAAAAAAACAAACAAAACTCTGTATTGCTATAAATGCGTTACTGCTCACTAAGCTATATGTTTAAATTGTAATAGTACGTCTACAGCTTTTGAGATAAGGTAGATAATCCAATATCACTCAGTGCTCCAACAAATGTTACAAATGCACAAGTTTTCGGGTCAAAAAGCTTGGTTTTGGGGAGACTACACTCTGAACACATTCACATTATGGAGTCAGTGTAGGACCATCGTGTATCGTAACATCCCATTTTGCAAATGAGTTTGCACCACTACACCTGACCGATTCTTGACCAGCACGCTTCTGTCTTTATAATGGTGATCAACAAAACCATAAAAGCTTTTGAACATTCTGGATTCTTCTGCCGCTTTAGTCTTCTGTCTACAAGGAGAAGCTACTGAGAAATATGCCGATGAAACTGCGCCGCTGTAGCGCTTGTGGTGGAGATGCTCCAAGCCTACAGGAGAGACGTCTCCCGTCAGCTTAATAACTCCTTGCCTCTGCAAGAGGCAGTAGCTATGTTGGTGGGAGAAACTTTGTTCACACCAGCGCCCAGGTAGATATAACTTATGTCGCTCAGGGGTGTGGATTATTCACACTCCTAAGCGACATAACTTATACCAGAGTAACCTATGGTTAGACAAGGTCTATGAGTAAGGCTAAGATTTTATCATGGATATTTTTAGTAAAAGTGGGACAGATCACGGCTTCCGTGAATTTTTCTTTATTGCCTGTGACCTGTCCATGACTAACTAAAAATATCCATGACAAAACGGGAAGGGATTGGGCAGCCCTGGGGTCCCCACCACCCATGGGGGCTCAGAGCCACCAGCTGCGGAGGAGAGCTGCAGGGTCCCTCTGCCCCCTCCCCAGCGGCAGGGAGCACTCTAGGAATCCCCCTGCCACCACCACACTGGGGAGTTGCGGGTGTCCACCTGTCCTCCCGCCACCGCAGTGGGGGAGCTGCCGGGGTCCCTCTGACTCTCTGCTGTGGCGGCAGGGGGGGAGCTGCGGGGTACCCCCCTGCCTGCGGCGGCGGGGTACCTTACAGCTCCATGCAACTGCGGGAGGCAGCGGGACCCTGCAGCTGCCAGGAACCAGGGCTCAAGTCACGGAGGTCTTTGTGAATCCGTGACTTCTATGACCTCCATAACAAAACCATCGTCTTATCTATGCGTAGGAGTACTTGTGGCACCTTAGAGACTAACCAATTTATTAGAGCATAAGCTTTCGTGGACTACAGCCCACTTCTTCGGATGCTTCTGAAGAAGTGGGCTGTAGTCCACGAAAGCTTATGCTCTAATAAATTTGTTAGTCTCTAAGGTGCCACAAGTACTCCTGTTCTTTTT